>NW_005370127.1:1437478-1467100 GCF_000412655.1 Myotis brandtii
ATCTTCCAAGGGGTCCCGGATTGGAGAGGGTGCAGGCTGGGCTGAGGGGACCCCTCCCCCATGTATGAATTTTGTGCACGAGGCCTCTAGTTAAGTATAATGATTAAGAACACTAACTCAGAAAACACATGAACCTGGTGTTCAATTCTCAAACATACTTTTACTTATTTACCACTATGTGACCCCGCCTTCCCTCATGTGACTTAAGAAGTCTTCTTATCTATAAAGTACCTCTTAAAATTGTTGTTATGCCTAAATAAGATATGTTCTGAAAGCTGAACACAAGGCTGAAACAGCTACATATTCAGAGCAATACTTTTACAGACTATCAATTAAACTTATGTTACTATTTTAGCAAAGATGCAGAAACTTGAATTCAGTAAGACGGGAGAATATGGTTACCTGGAAAGGCAGGCTTTAGTGACAGCACTGTGAAGATTTTCATTAGGGTACTGTGACAGCCGACGAGAAATTCGCAACAGCTGTCTGGTAGAAAGTGATGCTGCCAATGACTGTGCCTATTAAAAGGCAAAGACAGCCTGTTAAGAGTCTTGTTTCAACTTGCTGCAAGTCCCTTTAGATGGGTATCATAGCAGAATTCATTATTCCTGAAGGACAAGGTCAAACTTAAATAAATATGCACTGTTAATGAATTACAAATAAAAATAAATAGAAACCAATTAACATTTAAAACATTCTTGAAGATAGTCTTTTTAATCTATAAAAATGTTCATCAATTAAGGTGTTTTCACTGTACTAAAAGCTGTGTATACATGTCTTTTGGGGGAGGTGGAGGTTAAATGAAGGAAGGATATAACATAATACAGGTCACTCTCGACTTAAAAATAGCCCTTATGTACAATAAACTGTTTTTTAATTTTTTTCTGTTTATACAAAGCTGAACTGTTAATATATACTGAAAATGCTTGGAGCTTTAAGTAAACTATGGCTTTTGAAATACAGAAAAAGATTAATGGGCAATTAGGCTGCTGACCCACAGAGATGTCAACGAGTCACTTGGGTAGCAGCTTGCTGTTCAGAATCCTTCCCCCATACTGCCAGAATAATTTATTTGTTTTCTTATACTTTCCCAAATCCCAATAGCAGAGTTGCTAGTACAGAACTTAGGAAATGTAAATACCAATAAATATTTGCTAACTTGAATTTAAAATTATCTTGGCAGAAAGCATAATGTAATGGCAAAGTTTATAAGCTCTGAAATCAGACATATCAGGTTCCCATTTATTAGCGATGTGACCTTGAGAAATTTCTTAATCTCTTTGGGCCTCAGTTTCCTCATCTTTAAAATGGCAAAAATAATGCCTTCATCTTTAAGGTTGTTATGAGGATTTAATTAGAAAATTATTCTAAAGCACTTAGTACAGGTCCAACACATATGAATATGTAACAAATACCAGTAATTATTAAAAGTCAGCCTCTTCAAAATGAAAAAAAAAAAATCTTAACAGAGAACGAAGATGTGGCCTGTACATTAGAATGAATTTAATAAATCAGATTATTACTGGCCTAATTCCTAACGTAGATCACTAACATTAGGAGATAAGGTTTTTCAATGAAAACCAGAGGAAATGACTTTTGAAGCAACTAGCTCTTTGAAATGTCACAGCGAGTGATAAGGGTAGTATAGTGGCCCTAAGCACCTAAGGGAGCAGAGAAGGGGACTCTATGACATTAACAAAGGGTTCAAAATGGATGTTGGGAGGATGCAAAAGGCATACTATTTTTTGCTTATTTCAACATTTCTTTTAAGGTCATTTCTGTATGTCCCAAGGAAGAAAGAATGAATTGATTTCTCCTTCCTCATGTATTTCATAGTTCTATGAAACTCTGATCTGCTATTATTAATATTACACTTCAGTTATGACAGGGGTTAAATGACCCTTCAGGAACTAGTTTGAAAGCATGACCACCACTATGAAATATCCTTTTTATCTATAAAAAACACATTCTAAGTTTCAAATAACTCATTTATAAGCAAACATTGGGTCATCTTTGTTTCCAAAAAATTTGCATTCTAAACATGGAGGCAATATTTAAATATAAGAAGGAAAATGTTGCAACTCAAAATAGCATATAATTTACTGCCAAAATAAGTGGAGCACTTGACAACTGCATAGGGGGTTATAATGCTCAAATGGAAAAAAAGAAATACTATGAACAAAGGCATGAATGCAAAAGGAACAGAAATACATACAGAACACGAGGAAGCCAGCCCAGCTTTATTAGAGGGTCCTGCTGGAAGTCTTGCTCCCAAATATCAAAGACTGACACTTTAAGGTGTTTGGCCTGGCTCCTAAAGGCAGTAGAACTTTCTTATGTGCAACACAGTAACATGACTTTAGAAAGATTAATTTGGCAGCAATATGTAAAGTGGTTGAAGGACAGTAATCTACCTACAAAAAGATAAAGTCTTACAGTAAGGTTATTGGCAAAAAGAACGGAGGGAAGGGATCAACACTTGCCTCAAAGGACTTGGCTGATGGATATGAGAAAGAAAAAAGAATTGAGGATAAGATTATTTCAGCTGGTATGGCTGAAAGTATCAGAAGTTAAACATGACCAGCAATTCCCATCCATTATACCTGGGACCATGAAAAATTCCTACCTTAATCATGGAAAATGTTTGACAAATGACTCCAACCAGAGATTCCCATGACAAGAATCCTATTAAACCATAATGCAACTTTGTAAGGTATAGCATTCTAATCTCATCCCAAGCATGACACAGTTCAGGCCTCATATTTCATTCAGTAATGATTTCGTATGAATTTCAAAAATTCCCATTAGGATAGGAAAAGGGCTTTTCTTTTTCTTTGCTGTAGCCTGCCACAATTTATGAGAAGCACCTGGTAATTTAATCCCAAGATTGTTAGCTCCTCTGATTCAAACAGCTCCCTGTTCAAACTACAAGACAAGCTACTCTCAAGGCTACACTCTTGCACACTTCTCCTCCCTGCTATTTTCACAACTCAGGGATAATTTCCCCAAGAAGTCTCTAATAGAAAGTCCCCTACCTCCATCCTCTTCAAACTTTTGAACTCTTCTTAACTTTTGCTCTAAGAATGTTTTACAGACTTTGGAAAAATACTGATTAAGATGCCTCCCTAGGACATCTGCCTGTATTGTCTCCTGAAGAACAAACAAACTACAACCCCTCTGATGTCTGCTCAATTTCAGCCCCCAAATCCCTCTCCCTTCCTTGTCACCTAGCAACAGCAGCCAAGCCTTTAAAAGAGAGAATGCCGCTTTTGTTCTTTGCCCTTGTATTGATTAGCAATGCACCAGACCTTTCCCTTTGTGGAAAGTAAAAAAAACTTTCTCTCTCCATTCATCTCTTCTTTTAGTTGTGAGTTCTTTCACAGCCTGCATCACTGGCCAAAAAACCCTAACAATATCAACTACTTCAGTTAATATAAAAATGCTTTACAATAGCATCCAGTATTAAAAAATCAGAATGAAGCTTTACAATCAGTCACTTTAGTGTTAAATAAAAGGTTTGGTTATCTCTGCTCTCACATTAGTCATTAAAAAATGAGAGTGTACTTTAGTTGAAAAATCCCTAATATATTTAACATTTATAATATCAAATTTCCAAAAGAGCAAGTGAGGGTGTTAGCACATTCCCTTAGTTACCATGGTTATGCAGTTTAAGAGTACACCTTAAGGATTTTTCATGTTAGCATACTTAAAAATAGTACTTCAGCTTAAAGATATAAAAATTCTGATCAAAATTATTAAAAATAATTTTTCTCTTACACCTCTTAAAGACATTTCTTTTACAAAAATATAGCATGTTCTCAGGGAGACAAAACTCTAAAGACAATCAATTAATTTATTCATTCCTTCATCAAACATCTAAGTGTCTACTATAGGCTAGGTACCAGATTAGGAAATGGAAATAAAGGAATGAATAAGAAGTGGCCTCAAGGAGTTCATATTCTAATTGGGGAGATAAAAAATACACTGTGCTGCAGTTGCAATAGGTCAATATGAGAAATCTATGCCAAATGTCATAAAGCAGACGGGATATAGAGGTTACTTCTGCCTAAGGGGACTGAGAGACACCTGATAGAAAAGGCAACCTGAGTGCAAGTGGACGGAAGGAAAGCGCATTCCAGGCATCATCTAAGGCAGAGGCATGTGGGTCGCCCTCTGCTCCAAAGGTTTCCTTAAACGAGCAGTCGCCAACCTTTCAGACCTCATGGATCACCAGTGGTCTGCGGACCACCGGTTGGCAACCGCTGGGTTAAGCAATGGGCTTAAAAGACAGCAAGAAGCAAATTGTGGTAGAACTGAGGGTGCTTCAAGAGAGGCTATAAGAAATGAGGCAGGAAAAGCAGCCAGGGTGAGATGGAACTTAGCAGGTATGCTTAGCAGGTTGTCCTTCAGTCTATAGACAAAGAGAATCCATCTCTTAACAGTTTTAAAGAAGGGGAGAACTTAGGAAATGGATTTGGGAAAGATCACTCCTGGGACAATATGGAAAATTCATTCATTCATTCATTCATTCAACAGATATTTGTTGAACATCTACTATGTGGTAGGTAAAGTTCCAGATACAGAAGCAACCACAACAAATGGAAAATTCATCATTCATTCATTCATTCATTCATTTAACAGATATTTGTTGAACATCTACTATGTGGTAGGTAAAGTTCCAGATACAGAAGCAACCACAACAAATAAAACCTCGCCATCCCAGAACTAAAATCTGAGTGAGGGAAAATGGACAATAAAAAATGAGTAAAACAGGCTAGCTAGAGTGGCTCAGTTGGTTGAGTGTCGTCCTGTGCACCAAGAGGTTGCCGGTTCAATCCCCATCAGGACACATATGGAAGGCAGCCAATCGATATTTCTTTTTCCTCTCTCTCTCTTTCATCTCTCTCCCTCTCTCCCTCTCTCCTCCTCCCCCTCCCCCTCCCCCTCTTCTTCTTCTTCTTCTTCTTCTTTTCTTCTTCTTCTTCTTCTTCTTCTTCTTCTTCTTCTTCTTCTTCTTCTTCTTCTTCTTCTTCTTCTTCTTCTTCTTCTTCTTCTTCTTCTTCTTCTTCTTCTTCTTCTTCTTCTTCTTCTTCTTCTTCTTCTTCTTCTTCTTCTTCTTCTTCTGAGGATGTAAAAAAAAAGGAACAAAATATATATTTTGACAAAGGGTAATAAGCCCTATGAAGAACCTTAAAACAAAGAGAAAGAAATAAAATGTGGAAGATATGTGATTCTAAATAGAGTGCTTCAGGAAGTCCTCACTAAAAAGGAGACATCTGAGTAAATCCAAAAGGGGTGAAGGAGCAAACCTGTAGCTACCTTCGTGCAGCAATTGTGGTAGAGGAAACACCAAGTGGCAAGGGCCCTGAGGCAGGCACAAGTGTGTTCAAGAAACAGCAAGGAGAATGGTGTAGCTGAAAAGAATGAGTAGTTGGAGATGAGGTTTCCTGTGCCAGTTAGGAAATGGTCCCCACAAACAACTTGCAAATTTTACCTTTTATGGCAAAGCTGACGCTGCAGATTAGATTAAAGATTTCTGAGATGTGGAGATTATCCTGAATTATCTGGATGGCCACTAAATGCAATCATATGTATCCTTATAAAATAGAGGCAGAAAAAGATTTGACACAGCCCTAACCGGTTTGGCTCAGTGGATAGAGCGTCGGCCTGCGGACTCAAGGGTCCCAGGTTCGATTCCGGTCAAGGGTATGTACCTTGGTTGTGGGCACATCCCCAGTAGGGAGTGTGCAGGAGGCAGCTGCTTGATGTCTCGCTCTCATCGATGTTTCTAACTCTCTATCCCTCTCCTTTCCTCTCTGTAAAAAATCAATAAAATATATTTTTTTAAAAAAAGATTTGACACAGACACACAGATGAAAAGGTGATCTGAAGATAGAGGCAGAGACTGAAATGACAAGTCAAGGAATCCCAGCAGCCACCAGAAACTGAAAGATGAAGGGAATGTAGTAATCCTTTGAGCTTCCAAGGGGATGTGACCCTGCTGATACCTGATTTCAGCTCAGTGATACCTATTTCAAAATTTTGGTGTCCAGAGCTGTGAGAAAATAAACTTTTGTCATAAACCACCAATTTATAGTAATCCTATATAATAAAAGGCTAATACGCAAATTGTCCCCTCGACCAGGAGTTTGACCAGGAGTTCAACCAGGGGGTGAGGCCGGCCGGTCAACCACCCTTGGCCTCCCCCCACCCCAGCCGGCCCCGCCCCCAATCACCCTCCCAAACCCGATCGGGGGTGGGGCCAGCCAGGCCCCACCCATGCACAAATTTGTGCACCGGGCCTCTAGTTTGTTATAACAGGTACAGGAAAAGTAATAGAGGGCCACAAGAGGAATGGATATTGGTGAAGAGGGCAGACAAGAGGAAATAACAATATTCTAGGAGAAACATTATGAAATCCAATACTAGGATAGTTACTGACAATAGATAAGAGCACAGTTTACACAGCAAGATGTTAAATTGATGAGATATTCTTTCAGGGTAAGTAGAAATAGTGGGAAAGCAAGGAATAAACAATGATGTCAAAGTTTCTAATTTAGGTAATTTGGTATCCAGGTTATTAACAAAGTCAGGAAATTATATAAGGAATATGTTGATATAAAGGGGAAAGATCATTTAGTTCTATATCCCATCATCACAACATCCTTATGAGATACAGCCACTATTCCCATTTTGCAGATGAGAACACTGAGACTCAGAGTTAGTGACAGCCCTAGATCTTTCCAAAATACTATCCCAGCATGGAAATACAATCTATATATATAAAAGCCAAGCGACCAGAACGACAAAATGACCAGAACGACTGGTTGCTATGACGTGCACTGTGGAGGCCAATTGGCCTGATCAGGGCCCCAATCGGCCCCCTAACCTCCTGCAGCCCCGCCCCCTGGCCAACCTGGCCCCTGATTGGCCCCCCACCCTGATCAGGGGCGGGGCCTGCCAGCCAACCTCCCACGGCCCCTGGTAGACCCTGCAAAATGGTGCTCCCACCGGCCTGGCCCTGATCGACCCCCATCAGGGCAGGCCAGCCAGACCCCACCCGTGCACAAATTGGTGCATGGGCCTCTAGTTATACATAAAGAACAAATCAGAAAAGAAAAGTTAGAAGGTGAAGAAAAAGATGTAGGCATTATCTTAGAGATGGTACTTGAAGCCATAAGAATAGACGAAATTGCTCAGCATAGGGGGCAGAAGAAACAGGGCCAAACCTCAGGAGTACCAAGTACACCTCTAGAGCTAAAGTTGTTTTCTATAATATCACCCATGAGGAGCTAGAAGAATGTTAAAATCATTGAAAGAGTACGACATATGCATAGGACAAAACATAACACAGGAATAAAAATGCCAGCTTAAAAAACAGATTTTAAAGCACTGAACTCTAAGAACAAAAAGCAGCAGCCTATCAGCAATAGAAAATCCAGACTTACCGTTGGATCCTGTGTCTCTCTGAGTTTGTGTGTAAATGATAACAATTTGTCCAAAGCTTCCTGAGGAATATTTGGTACCTATTTATGAGAGAATTGAGGAAAGACAGAAAGAATGATTTGGGATATCTGATAATAAATCATAAATTATGGCTACTTAGTAACTAATATTAGAATTACACTTTTAGAAAAATTCTGATTACAGTTTACATGTTTAATTCATATATAAATTTACTTATTCATCTTCTCAGGAAATGCTTATACCCACCTGTTTCCCTTTAAGAATCAGGTCATTAAAACCAAGCCACTCTTCTCCATTTACAATTCTATCACCAGCATAAAATTGGCATATAGTATGCCTATAAAAACTTTCATATATTATCATTTCCTTTTTTGTTAGCTTCAGCATAATTTTTAAAACTAATTTAGGCGTTTTCTTACTGAAACCAAACTCCTTCATTTAGTAGTAATCTTACATTTATGTCTACTAAGTCACATAAGATATCCTTGTATAAAGAATGGATACTCAAGCTGTCAATTTTTCAGAACTTTTAAACTGCATATCCAAGGCACATGATTAATTTATCAATGAACTCCGAATAGTTGCCCAAATGACACACATTAAGTGTCTTAACTATAACATTTTAATCTAATTAAATATATAATTAATTACAAGAAAATTTTATTTAATAATAAATTTAAACTTTTAATTTAAAAAATCAGAAAGTGATGCGATGTTAGAACAACTGGTAAAACATGGCCATCTCAAAAGTAAACTTTGATCATTTAAGTGATTGAAACTTTTCAAAATTCTAAGTTCTATTCAGTACATACTTTATCTTATTTATTATTTAAATCAATCCACTGATATAAGAAGTACTATTATCCCCATCTTCAAATAAAGAAATCATGGTTGAATAATCGGCCCAAGATCTGGAAGTTAATAAGTAGTAAATTTGGCATTTAAAGGCAAGTTGTTTATCTTTAAAACCCTACACCCTTAGCCACCACCATGTGACAAGACCTAAAAAGTTCATTCTAGTATTTTAAGGGGAATGAGTGTTAACTTTTTAGGAAAAAAAAAAGTTACTTATTTGTGATCTAGAACAACACCATCGAATAGAACTTTCTATGATGATGGAAATATTCTTTACCTATGCTTTCTAATATGTTAGCCAAAACGCATGTAGTTGCTGACCACTTGAAATATGACTTAGAAACTAGTTTTTTAAATTTTATGGCCAGTGCTATTACACTGAATAGTATAGTTCTAGAAAATGCTAAGCACAATGCCTGCTGCAGGCAGACACTGAAGTAATGGATTAACTATACTTCAAGCCACCAAACACCTAATCAGGTAAGTATAGGACAGGATATATTATAGTCCTGAGGAGCCCAGGACTCCTTGGTATTTGCCACAGAACCTAAGGAACTAAAATATACTTAACCTCCCTTTACAGTAGGAACTTAAAATAGTCACTTTTGACTGAATATAAAAGGAAAAGGAACTACCAAACTGCCTCCACACAAGGAAAGAGGAGCGACAGCAATACATTCATGGTTCTCAAAGAGTGTTCCCAAGACCAGTGGCAATATCAGCATTACCTAAGAACTTCAGAAATGCAAATTATCATGTACCATATCCCAGACCTACTGACTCAGCCATCTGCATTTTACCAAATCCTCCAGATGATTCTGCAAAATGTTAACATTTGAGAACCATTTCATAAGGACATCTGGGAGTAAGTAGGGAGAAGCCAAAAATGTCCAGTTCTGCTCCAGCAGGGGTAAGAGTGCCTTAAAAAGAGAAAAACTGAAGGCAACAGGCTAGAGCTGGCCTCACCCTTACCATTTCCTTAATCACTTGGATTTCTTCATTTTTGACAAGTGGTTTCATGTAATGGAAAAAGAACATGGTTAAGAATTCTGGCCCCAGCCACTGCTGTGTTGTGCTTCCAATAACAGGGGGCTCTGCCAAGGCAATGATTCTGAAGGACGGGTGGACAGGAAAAATGG
Organism: Myotis brandtii; assembly: GCF_000412655.1. Lineage (NCBI taxonomy): Eukaryota > Metazoa > Chordata > Mammalia > Chiroptera > Vespertilionidae > Myotis > Myotis brandtii. Next base: position 1,446,940 of record NW_005370127.1, read on the forward strand.
ATCTAAAAGAGAAAAAAAAACAACCATAATCTATCACATTAGAAATTAGATAAATCTATAATGCTGTTAATATAATCAAAGTTACTATCCAAAGAACAGACTTTGAAAAAAGTCAGGACATTCTAAGAACCTAAGATTAAAACAACAACAACAGAAAGAATCACCTACTGCTAATATAAGATGTACCATATCCACAGGTGAAACTCCATCCCTGGAACAAAACACTGCTTTGGACATGCTATTGTGCCTACAATAAATTTTCTCCATCATCTCCAGAAACAAAATCCCATCCAGTACATACGTCTCTTTTCTTTATCCAAATCCCCTCAAAATCTCCTATCTTGCAAGAAACCCACCATATGTCAAACTTAGAATGACAGAGAAGTATGATTCAAGATGAGGAAACTTTTCCTAATATAGAAAATTTAAGCAGCATAGGGGTTGGATTAAATTTAAATTTGGATTGGCAATAAGAATACTTAGGTCTTGAAAAAGTAGAGAAAACAACTTTTATATAATTCACTCTTGTCATTTTATAGGAAACATGATTTTTAAGGTGATCTCTTTTATAAATCTGTGCTAGCAAATCTGAAAATGTAAATATTCTAGGATACATAGAGGAATAAAATAAGACTTCCCATGGTTTGTGGAATGACTTGAGTAGTTTTTGGAGAAGGGACTAGAAATCCCTTATTTTGATCTATTCACCACAACTATATGCATTCCTTTATTGTTTCTGAGGACTTTTACATTCTTTGCAGGTAATCACATGGCTAAGATAGCCTTAAAAATGGCTTAAGAAATGTTAAGAGACATTTCTCCTCTTGTTGCAAAACACCAGTAATACCATGGACATGCTAGTTAGAAATAGCAGGATGGCCACACACCAGCAGACATCATGCCTGCATTTCTCACAGGAAGAACCAAAATAGAACTGCTTCCTTTGATGAGAAAAACTTCTTTGGGGAAAGGTTGAGTACAAATACTATAGGTTGCTAAATGTGTCTCTTCCTTCCGTTGGTCTGAGCATAGATGAGGAGGGTGAGATTTTCTTGAGAAAATAATGAATTACCAATAGTTTATTTTGCCAAGAAAAGGCTTCTGGTTATCTCAGGGAAGCAGTAAAGATCAGTGGCCCAGTCTCAGTTTTAATTATATATGCTCTAACGTGTGTGTGTTTTTTCATTTTTGTTGAATATATTATTTTTTATTGTGATTGAACATTGAAAACAGTTTATAATCTCTCAGTTATTATATAGGTCAGTGGTGAACCATAACTGGACACTGGGCAGATCCATAATCGGTAGATTTCTCTGGACCCTTTTACTCTTACTCTTAGGTTTGAAGATAGTTATGATCTGAGCTTTGTCTCCTACTTTCCCAGAAACTCAAGCATCTTCTTGTTAAGCAAATTGGGTCATGTAAGTTTTTTTAAAAATTTAAGGTAGATCCAGATTTTTGTTGTTGTTAATCCTCACCCGAGGATATTTTTTCCATTGATTTTTAGAGAGTGGAAGGGATGGGGAGAGATCGAGAGAGAGAAACATCAACGTGAGAGAGACACATAGGTTGTTTGCCACACATGCCCCAACCAGCCTGCAAGTGAGATACATGCCCTTGACCGGAATCGAACCCAAGACCCTTCAGGCCAACAATCTAAATACCAAGCCAAACCGGCTAGGGCTAGATCCAGTATTGTATGCCTAAGTCTTTAGACCCCTCAGGCCAACAATCTAAATACCAAGCCAAACCAGCTAGGGCTAGATCCAGTATTGTATGCCTAAGTCTTTGGCCAACAATCTAAATACCAAGCCAAACCGGCTAGGGCTAGATCCAGTATTGTATGCCTAAGTCTTTGTGTTTGATTCTCAAAACAAAAAGCCTTAACTCGATTCTGAGTTGGAAAAATAATCCTAAACATTTTTATGGTCAAGGAACAATTTTAAATTCTGTGACTCTGAAGGGTCTAATTACTTATAATTTTATGTACTGGTTTCGTCTCTTTTATTCAGAGAATCTACCTTGTTTTACAAATTCATTCAAGACCAGATTTAGACTAGTGGCTCTGCTTTTGGGTATGAACACATTATTTTCAGTTCCTATCACTTACTTTTGTTTTGTGGTTTCCACCAAAGGTCTTTAAAAAGTTTCTTGCAGTGATAGTGATGAACTATAGCAATGCATTCATTTATTTAATTAGCATCTGCTCTCTTCGGGAATTACACTAGACCTTGGGTGGTATAAAGATGAGTAAGGAATATGTCTATGGAGTTTGCTACATTGCATAGAAAAAAAGGGGAAATGTGGGGTGTGTACTGAACTGCATAACCTCTAGGTTCTGAAGTGGAGCACTAGTATTCTGGTATGGGAGGCCAGTTACAAAATCCTCTTCTGTTCATGATTAATGTCTTTGCAGAAACCTTCTATATCATTCTTTCAAGTTCCTTTATATACAAATCGACAAAAATATACCATATTTGGGTGGTATAAAGATGAGTAAGGAGTGTGTCTATGGAGTTTGCTACATTGCATAGATAAAAAGGGGAAATGTGGAGTGTGTACTGAACTGCATAACCTCTAGGTTCTGAAGTGGAGCACTAGTATTCTGGTATGGGAGGCCAGTTACAAAATCCTCTTCTGTTCATGATTAATGTCTTTGCAGAAACCTTCTATATCATTCTTTCAAGTTCCTTTATATACAAATCGACAAAAATATACCATATTTCCTTAAAAAGATTGGAGTTTATTGTAACCTTTCTCTTTTGTTTTATTATAGCTTGAAGTATAGCTGACATATAATAAACTGCATATTTAAAGTGTACAGTTTGATAATTTTTGATATTTATTCATACCTATAAAACCATTATTATAATCAAGCAAATGAAAACATTTATGACCCCCCAAGTATCCTCAGACTCCTTTGTAATCCCTTACTCCTGCCCTTTCTCACACCCTTAGAAAACTATTTTATAGCTTGTATTTTCTAGGGTTTTATATAAATGGCATCACACAGTATGTACTCTTTTTGGTCTGGCTTCTTTCACTCAGCATAATTATCTTCCACATTGTTATATATATATATATATCCTTTTTATTGCTGAGAAGCACTGAAAAGTACTCCTAAAAATTTATACTCACCCTCCAAACAAAAATATTGACTCCAATATTTTTATTTTAAAAATCTTTTTGTAAGATTTTTTTGCTTTAAAAAATTTTAATATTTAGGGAATAATATCTATTTATCTAAAGTTAAGCCATGTCTTTAGTTTCATTTGTTATTTGTTGTTAAATTCTGGTAAAATTAAAGTTACCCTTGAGTGTAAATTTTAATAGTGCTTGTGTCTTAATTCCCAATTATGCACCACTTCAGCCTTTGTATTACCCACCAGTATGTCAAACCACCTGAAATTAGTTGGCAGATCCTCAGAAGTACTCTCTTCTCTAACTTTCAGACTTGGAGAACCTAATATCATCAGGAAATGACTTTCCACGTGACCTATTTATATATAAGGAAGCCTTTGGGGAGAAGCTAGCAAACAAAAAAGTCCTTCTCATCCTGTTATTTAATAGCTTGATAACGTTTCGGTAGTCAGCATACACTTCTCTGCCTAACCTACCTTCTATCTCAGAAACTGCCTTCTTTAAATTGGGGCAGGTACCCAGCTAGAGTCAGTATCAAAAAACCAAGCCACAGGCAATATATACTAGTATATATTAGTCCAGAGCAATGACCATCATGTTATTTAAATTCTAACCACCTAACTTGCTTTCATGTTAATTGCTCTTCTAACTAGGAGAGAAGAGGATCAAGGATGAATCCAACATCTGTTGCTGGGCCATGAAGCAGAGATCTCTGGATTATAACAAACCACTTAGCAGAAGTGAAAAATAGATAACTTTCCCTTTTAGCTTTCAAATCACAGAATTTTCTGTGTCCAGATTCTGTTACGTGACTACCTAATTAATTACTAGAAATTCTGAGTGATCGCTTTATCCTCAAGACTTTCACGTACTATCTATGTTGTAATCATTCCCTCTTTCCCAGAACAACTCCTTTAGACAAATTATCCTATGCCCTGCTTGAATATCTGTAGATAAGTCTTTTTTCCCTACCTAGAGAAAAGAAATCATGTCTGAGAGTTTTCATGGATTCATCCAGACATTTCACATGAGCATTTCTAAAAATTGCTTTTACTTGGCTTACAAATTATGGTGTGGCCTCTCAATTACAGATTATGTGGTCAGGGGCTTGGACCTACCTGTTGTTTCAGGAGGACTTTTCCTTATCCGAAATCGTTAAAGTACTTATCTGATTTTTCTCCACACATATCCTACTTCCTGATATGCTAGCAGCGTAACTAATCACTTATCAGGCTCCATTATAATAGTTAATGGCAACACACAGTCCATTTCTGGAGAAATGCTAATTATGTACCTGTATTGTTTTTTTCTGAATATCTTGGCAAGTGTGTGAGTTTCATCTCTCCTTTCTCTTAGCATGGGATGATATTACCCTCTAAAGTTAATATTTCTATTGGGGTTTTGAACAGAATTGATTAAAACAAACAATATCATTCACATGATATACAATGAAGTCCAGAAAGGAGTCAAATATAAGGTTTAACACTATGAAGTTGAAAGTCTTGGTAGTTAGTTGCTAATTATGAGACCCTATGGCATCAGACTTGTCATTAAAAGGCAAAGTGTTCCTAATTGAAAGATTCATAAAAAGAAACATTGCTAGCTTAGAAGATCATCTAAAACTAGATTAATAGAATCAGCTTTACCTTGCTTTCCTAGAATTTATCCTAGGTTAAGATTTAGTTACTCATTCAAATACACTTGTTAAGTGATCTATTATGTGCCAGGTGTTGTGACATTAGAAAGAAAGTATAGAGCAAGACAGAGAGTCCTGACAAGATTAAAGTCCTAGGTTCCAGTTATTTCATGAGGCAAAACTGCATTCTTGCCCTTCCTTTGAAAGTATGAGATACCATTAAGTTCCTTTTTAAGACAAAGTTTTTTTGTTACTTGTAACTAAAGGAGTCCTGCCAAACACAAATATAAAAATTATTCCTACCCGAAAGCCCAAAAGACTTCTAAATTTACCAATTTGGGTCTAGAGGCAAAGAAGCTCTTAAATTTGCCTTCCCTTCATTATAACTTTGACCTTTTTTTCCATTTCAAAATCCCCAAACATTGATAGCTGAGTTTGTTTAAAGACTATCATAAATAACTAGAGGCCCAGTGCACGAAATTCATGTACTCGGGGGGTCCCTCAACCCAGCCTGTGCCCTCTTGCACGAAGTCCGAGAGCCCTTAGGGGATGTCCGACTGCCAACTTAGACCCGCTCCCCACTTCTGACTGAGCGGCGCTCCCCCTGTGGGAGTGCACTGACCACCGGGGGCAGCTCCTGCATTGAGTGTCTGCCCCCTGGTTGTCAGTGCGCATCATAGCGACCGGTCATTCCACTGTTCGGTTGATTTGAATATTGGCCTTTTATTATATAGGATCATTTTTCTGAACTTCAGTTTGCTATTAGGTACAGAAATGAAAAGCACAGATGACTTAGGCTTGAGTTTATAATTTGCAGGTCTAATGCTAATGCCAAGAGTAACATATTAGATATAGATAGCATATAAGATCAACCCAAGCTAAATAATGGGCCATATTACTTACAAGAACAACACATGAAATAAATTAATTTCCTCACTGAATACAAATTTCCTGCTTTTTAGGCTATGCTATGTCCTTTTAGTTAAGGTGCCAGCTCTTTATCCAATAAACAGCCTTGAAAGAAATACTGTCCATTGGCTTAGCAGCGGTTCTCAACATGTGGGTCACGACCCCTTTGGGGGTCGAACGACCCTTTCACAGGGGTTGCCTAAATACATCCTGCATATCAGATATTTACATTACGATTCATAATAGCAGCAAAATTAGTTATGAAGTAGCAACAAAAATAATTTCATGGTTGGGGGTCGCCACAACATGAACTGTATTAAACGGTCGCGGCATTAGGAAGTTTGAGAACCACTGGCTTAAAGAAAAAAATCTAACCTAATAAAACCCTACAAGAGAACACATTCTTAGAAAGACAAAAATAGGCTACAAAATTTAATCAAGGTTAACCAAGAAAATGTAAAGAAATTTACCAGCAATCCATATCACCAGGTGAAGCAGATTCTGATAAGAAAAGGAATTAGGCTTTCAAATGGTAGATATATTTCTGACAGAGAGGAGAATCAGTTGTTAGATATCTCACCTCTGAAAAGTCAATGAAGCCCTGACAAACTGTCAGAGTGTAAGAGAGAAAAGAAAATTAGAAGTCCAGCCCAGGAGGTTCAACATTTAACTAATGAAAGTTGCAGAAAAAGAGACCAGAGGAAAGGGGAAGTGGGAGTGAGAGGTAGAATGGAGGGGAGAGAGAGGTAGAATGACATATGAGCTATAAGCATGGAGAACAAGTCCCAATTATTGCTAGTCAGTATACACTATGGGAGGAAAATGAAATTGACAGAAGATACACTGATAATGTTAATGTGCTGAGAGGAGATTGAGACAATAGGGAAGTGTTGGATGAAAAAGTGATAAGTACATAGAAAATAGGGTCATTTCCTTCCCTATGTTCCCAAAGCATTACTACACAGATCTCTAGTCTAACATTGAAAAGCTGCATTGTAATTAGTTATTCATACATCTGCCACTTTTCATATGTAGGCAAGTATTAACTTTAGGAAAACAAATGCATGCAAGAAAGGATAAACAACTGTAGTTTACTGAATGGCTCATCTGTGTATAGCTCTTATGCTGTGGTAATAATGCAAACACTCTATCAAGTTCCAAACAAAATCCTATATAATAAAAGGTTAATATGCAAATAGACCGAACGGCAGAACAACCCAACAACTGGTTGCTATTACGTGCACTGACCACCAGGGGGCACACACGGAACATGGCAGGTATCGGCAGCAGGTGGCAGAGCACGGAACATGGTAGGTGTCAACCATGGCGGGACGGTGGAGCAGGTGAGCGGGGGCACCAGACCAAGGCAGGGCGCTGGTCACTGTTATCGGGGCGAGCCTCTGGTGGTTACTGAATATTCTTGCTCCCGCGTGCCGCGGTCCCGCCTGGAGCTTGCACTTGCTGCCGGCGCTGGCCCTGCTCACACCTACTGCCGGCATCGGAGCCGCCGCTTGCACCCACAGCCAGCACCAGAGCCACCGCTCACACCCACTGCTGGCACCTGGCACTGATCCCAATCGCTCGGCGCCGTCAGTGGGTGCGAGCGGCAGCTGCTGGCCCCGATCACTTCTGAGGGCTTCTCCACATCCCCCTGCTCCTGAGGGGCAATCAGGGCAGCAGCAGCCACTCGCACCTGCTGATGACGCAGGCCCCGCTTGCACCCATTACTGGTGCCGACCCCAATCACTCCGCACCGTCAGTGGGTGTGAGTGGGGCCGGTGCCATCAGCCGGCCCCGCTTGCACCCACTACTGGCGCCGACCCCAATCACTCCGCACCGTCAGCGGGTGTGAGTGGGGCCAGTGCCATCAGCATGTGGGAGTGGCAGGAACGGGGCTGCCAGCAGACAGGGGACCGGGGGCCTCGGTGGGAGGTGCCGGGCAGGGGTGCGGAGAATGGGCCAAGACCCGCCCCTGTGCCCACCACAGTCTTGCAGCCACAGTTCCTTTCAAGGTGCACAAATTCATGCACTGGGCTCCTAGTTACTATATAACTATGTAGGAGAGGAATGGGGAATAGGAAGTATGTATGTGTAATGGGAAGAAGGATCGTGAAAGAATGCTAAATCTTAATTTTCCATTGTAGGAAATCACTAGATAGTGCCAAATACTGAAAAATATATCAAGAAATATCACTGAAAGTATATTGTTTAGTGATATGGAGGTAAATACCAAAAGAAACAGTTAAGAGTTGAAAGTGGTAGCTTTTGAAGATGGCAAAAGGGAGTGTCCTAGAACAGATGACAGGGCTGATATTTTAAATTAAAAGCCTTGAAAAACTATCTGGCTCAAGTTTCATGAATGTTTAACAATAATAAAAAATTCAAATAAAATGTAAGTGAAGGAAACCAAGCAGTGCTATGACCTGTCTCCACCTACCCAGATCTCTGGAGATGGAATTGAGTCTGGTTTATACTCAAGGGAGAGTTGAAAATCAACAATGCGAAGATGGGACACATTAAGGAGTACAACTAACCACACTGGGCCAAACCCTGAGTATGATGCTCAGTGCTACTCTTTTCCTGAAAGTGTTTTCATTTGTAAAACTGACTATGACCATTAGGGAGAACTTGGGTACTTTCCATAGAAAAGGGTTATCACTTCCTGCATGTTTAGCTACAAACACGATGCTCCTGCGGTCCTAAGGGAAACTGACTGGCAGGCTTGCTGAGAGCTACTGCCCAACTGCTTTGATTCATCTCCCTGAGAAATGAAAACTTCTCTCTGACAAATGAGTCACATGCAAAAGCTGAATGTCATAAACTGAAGGTGTGAAATGAATGGGATCTTTACACTTTGCCTCCCTAACACTCAATCAAACCACTTACTGGGTGGCGAAGTGTGACGATGTGCACCTCAGGAGCATAAATAGTTGTACAATCAAATGAATTTTTAAATATTTTATACAGCGATAGTAAAAAATTTAACATTTCCTCTCAATGAAAAAATACCAAGGCAATCTTTAAACAAAACTCTCCTTAAAACATAACTACTTAATTATCATTTGTAGAATTTTAATGTTTTAAATATGACAGCAAACCCTTTGGATCAAGGTTAAGCTTTAATTAAATAAGATCCAACTAAGTGACTAAGAATTATCCAAAGTAACAATCTCTAATTATGTCAAAATAACATGGAAATGTAATGAGACAAAAAATAACTTGTATTTGCCAAACCTCCTCTAAGGAAAAGTACAGTACGCAGCAGAAAAAAATATTTTCCTTCAATCTTTTTATTTTGAAATTTTTCAAACCCACAAAAATTTGAAAGAGTAGAATATGAACACCCATATATCCTTCACCAAGATTTCACCAATTGTTAAGATTTTACATTTGTTTTCTCGCTCTCTTGATCTCTCTCCCTCTCTTCATGTAGTGTGTATATGTCTGTATGTCTTTTTTCCCCTGAAACATTTGGAAGTAAGTTGTAAACATCTTTCTACTTTATCCCTTAAATATCTCAGCTTGTGTCCCTAAGAATAGGACTATTATCCTTCATAACCACAATACCATTATGATACTTAAGAAAATTATTATTAATTCAATGTCCCCACAGTGTCTTTTATAGCTGTTTTCATTTTTATGTTCTGATCCAAGATCCCATCAAGTCTCATATATAGCATTTTGTGGTTATGTCTCTGGAAAATGCTTAAAGAAGCCACAAAGGATAATCCTGAACCAGGTGGCATACCCCAGTAATAACCGATGACTTCTTAGGAGTGGGCTGAGTTGATGAAACTTTTTGTTTGTTTGTTGAAAAGAAACAAGTGGCTAGGGCAACAGAAGAACTACCTTCTTAAAACTAATATCCTTATAAAATGTTTAAACACTTATGTAAATTAGGCTGAGAGTATGGAACTCATCCTGGGTAGTAACCTCAAAGTTTTAAAAAGTGTCAAACTACAAACATGCCTAGGACACCGAATTATTAAGTTGTTCAAAATTATCTTGGTTTGACACTAAGGTTAGAAGAATAAGCAAATGAAGGCACACTTGATAATAAGAGTAAGTATAGTGTATGCAAAATTACCTCTTCTGTAGCTGCTCATCAGACATTTGCAGCTCCTCCTTTAAACGCATATACCTGTCTTCCCTCAGCAGCCTAGAGCCGTCATAGAGGCTTAGCTCTCGATCATGGATCAACCTAAAGGGACAGAGAAAAATCAGAAAACAAAGTAGTCAGTTTTGAACAGTGAAGTTATCAGAAGTAGAAATCAGTCAGTTAACATTTTAATAATGTCCATTATTACTGTCAATTGAGTCTAACAATTTTTGTTGCATCTTTCAAAATTTCAAGTTGGCTAGTGCTGTGATAGTTGGCAAAAATGTTGGTTTCTGTACTAAAGAGCATCAGTCATGGATACTAGATATGGACAGGGAGGAGGAGGCTGAGGATGAGAAGGAGCTGGAAAGGTGGAGGGGGGAGGGGAATAAAAAAAAACAGCTGAATGAGTGACTCAGGATAACCATGAGGTGCAAATTAATGTTTAAGGCAGTTGGCATGTGCTCCCTTGAGTCCAATATAACTTTTTAACTACTCAAAATATTTCTATCTTTGGAATTACAGGATTTAAAAGATCAAAAATCTGTATAATAGCTAGTGCTATTTCATGTATCCACTATTATGTTGACCTAACTATCCACAGCACGGCAGCATTGTCTTCCAGATGTTGCAGAGGTTGAAAAGTGCTATTCTAGATCTTACTCCAGCCACCAAGTCTCCTGATGCCCACATTACAGTTGCCCCACACAATGGCCACTTATAAGCACTGAGGGGAAGGGAGACTGCATAATGCAAAGGTTAGAAGCATGGGCAGTGGAGTCGGTTGGACTTGGGTTCAAACCACCTCTGTACATTATGAAAAGAATGACTAGGGAGGGGGGAATTACTCCACCTCTTTAAACTTTTATTTTTTATACAATTAGGATTATAATACCAACCACATAAACAGTTGATGGAAGGCATGTGCTTAATACAGTTGTTCTCAACCTTGGCTGCACATCAGAATCTCCTGAGAAGGGTTAGGTGCACCTTTTGAAATTTCAAGTTGGCTAGAGCCCAGGCATCAAGCATTTTTAAGCTTCATGCCCAGAAGGTGATTCCAAAGTTGAGAACTTCAGACACATTGGCTTAGCACAATGCCCAGCACAGAGTAAGTACTCAATTAATGGTAGCTGCTGCAGCTATTACTACTTGGCCTAATGGGCAAGAGATAGCTAATAAAAGGGGGGAGTGTTACTTTGTTTGTGTCTGCATCAGTCTGTTTAGAAGAGAAAAATTATAAATCTATTGATTGTTTATGATAAATCACTGAAAGTATTTTTAAATGTTCTCAAATCTAATCAGGATTTTTAACACAATGTTTTTGGAATCTTTAATTATACTCAGTATCTACATGTTTTCAAGGGAAAAAGACTCTGAATAGTTAGCTGGGGAATCATTCCACTTATTTGAACTTTTCTGATAAGTCAAAGTTAGAAACCAAATGTCTACAAGTGAGAGAATCAAGCTTGAACAACTATAAAAATTAGTATCTTCACTGACACAGAATGGGAATATTTTCCATAAAAAATCACACATGAAAATTTTCCTTAATATTAAATTCAAGAGCAGTTAATTAGGAATGTGTGGATATTTTCCTCACCTAAAATACAGTAAGAGAACAACAGTTAAACAAATGTTCCAGTTTGTAAACACAAAGTGAGCTTTTCAGATTAAAAATACAATAAAACAGCTATTGCACATTTTATAGAAGGAACTACATTTTCTCTCAAAAAAAAAATTCCAACAAGATCAACCAGTAATGTAAATCTGTGATTCACAAGGAGTTGTAAACAGTGCAGAGGTGACTCCGACAAACTGTAGAAACTGGAGCTGTGTGACTTGCTGCATATATTAATAAGCATATATAAAAAGTCATTCAAAATCACTACTTAAAAGTTTTTTAAAACACACAGACTTTTTTTAAAAAGTCTATTCTACTTAGCTATAGAATTTTAAGTTTTTAAGGATCTATGTAGCCCAGTTTTAAAAGAGAAGATGGAGGGAGTTCCATGTCTACTGTTTCCTTGGAGTATTTTTTTGTGTTTGATGCATGCAAACCTTTGCAACACAGCGAGCGTGCCTGCGTTGACCCGATGAATGCCATCCAACAGGACCAGCTTTCCCTCCAGAGCAGCATTCACAAGGGGCGAGGACCGCCAGGCGGTGTCTCCATTGGGAAGAGTGTATCTCTGCTGTAGCAGATCACGAGCTGTCATATCCTAAAACCAAATCCACCACCCACCAAAAAAAAAAAAAAGCGGAATTAATTATTAAGACATGGTTGGCAGCTTATTTAGCTTTATAGTTACCTCTCTCTGAACATTACATGCAACAACTGGGAATTCATCTCCAAACCCATCAAAGAAAATGAGATTCAGAAGCTTTTCTTGGCCATTTGAGGTTTTTTCCCTATTACTCATCCACATAACATAGTAAGAGTGAGGGTGAATTATTTTCCTTTTAATTTAGCATTACTCCCCTTTTAAAATGTTCACTTAATATCTACACAGATGATGGCAGTTGTTTCCCCTGATTTTAATGGAATTAACTCAATCTGCTTTATTCCAATAGGGATGAAAATGTATGGATTCCTTTTTAAGAATAAGAGAACTCAATGGGTGGAGATGCTTATCAATAACATGCCTTTTCTTGATGAGTTCTGAAAAGCCATGCTAGGAACCATCGAAGTGACTCATTATATTTAAAGGGCTTGAAAATGAAGGAAACTGCTGAGAACAGTCATCAGATGAGGTACAGGAATTGACAAACAATAGCACCGCACTTATAAGCAATTTTTAAACTCACACAATGTGCTAGCATGAAAACAGTGTAACAGATTTAAGCAAACTATTAATAGTAGTTGCATATAAACATCTAACTACTACCTGGTATTAAAAATTTTTGGTGCCATATAATATGAGCAATTTTTCTTAAATGTGTTTATGTTGAAGATAACAGTTTGTTTTCTGTTATCAGCTTCATATAAATTTTGTCCACTTATATCAAACAAAAGGCAATTTTAACCAAAAATTCAGTCTTTGTAAATTCTGTGATATGCACTTCAAGTTTTAAGCAGATAAAAAACTAATGAATTTGCTTATATTCACAATAGCAACAAATCTGTATCAAAAGCGATGTTCTCACTATCAAAAAAGTGCTGACTTAGGAAGTATGAATAGGCTTATATTAAATCATAAAGACACTTGAAAAACAATAATATTCAAATTCAGCAAGTCCTCAATCCCCAAAAGGCTGGTTTTGGCAACCAAAATTTGGCTTAACTCATTAATTTTATTTGATTTCTCAATTATGAATTTAAATTCTATGCAAACTATATGAGCATGTCATTCTAAGCTGCCAATGACAGTTACAACAGCCAAGACTAAATTTATCACCATCATCAGTGTTTACGAAAATGGTTAATGGTGAGAATGAGATCATTCCCACTCATAGCTGTGCTACACACCAGGAAATGGATCCTTCTGCAAGAAAAATAGGACATATCAAAATAAATGTTTGTAGTCATTTTCATAATCCAATGATGAAAAAATCAAGTGTGTATGTATATTTAAGTATACATATATATACATATATATAAGTATACACAAGTACATATATAAAAATCTTTTTAAAGTTAATATAAAAACAGGTAAATTAAAAAACAAACAAACCAAAAAAATAAAAAATACCTGCCCAGCCAGTGTGTCTCAGTGGTTGAGCATCAACCTATGAACCAGAAGGTGACAGGTTCAATTCCCAGTCAGAGTGCATGCCCGAGTTTCAGGCTCAATCCCTAGTGTGAGTGTGCAAGAGGCAGCCAATCAATGATTCTCTTTCATCATTGAAGTTTCTATCTCTCTCTCCCTCTCCCTTCCTCTCTGAAATCAATAAAAATATATTTAAAAAATAAAAATTAAAAAAACAACTCCTGGTAATACTTATTCCAGAAAAATATTCACCATAGAGTTACATCACATACTGTCCTAGAAAAATAAAACAAACAGAAAACATGCTTTAGCATAGTGGTTCTAAATCAAAGATACATGTCAGAAGGAGCTGGGGGAAGTTTTGAAAAATATAATATAAGTTTAGGCCTCATTACCCTAAATTTTGAATTTAATAGGTCCAAAGTAGGGCTTACCACATGTTTTTGATTAAACATTACATAGGTGATATCTGATATGCTTCACAGGTGGCAAACACAAAAGAGACATTAAGTTAATGTCAAACTTTGTTTCATCCTATGTATTTATACCCTTTCATTTTAATAGGAATTATAAGATTGCATGAGGATATACGAAATGGCATAAATGAAAAGTTGAAAAAAATGAAGGCAAAAAAATAGAGTGGGCCTTGTTTCCTTTAAGTATTCAGAGAGGAAGTAACATGAAGAAGGCATCCCACTGTATAGCTGATGTGGCTCAATGATTGAGCATCAACTTATGTAGTACCAGGAGGTCATGTTTCGATTCCCAGTCAGGGCACACGCCCAGGTTGCGGGCTCAATCACCAACAGCAGGTGTGAGGTAGGCAATCAATGATTCTCTATCATCATTGATGTTTTTCTCTCTCTCTTTCCCTCTCCCTTCCTCTCTGAAATCAATAAAAACATATATTTTTTAAAAAGAAGGCATCTCACTGACCATATTTTTTAAGAAATGGATAGATGTTAATTCTGAAAATTCCAGCTTCAAGCTGAAAATAGATGATGATCCTGACCCAAACTCAGCTCTTGAGTCTTTTGCGTAGGCCCAGGAATGAAAATGAGGAATGTGACTCTGGCACAAGAGGATAGACTTCTAAGGAGCTAGCAATTGGTAATAAAATAAACAAACAAAAATTCAAAAGAGAAAATTCCTTACTCTCATATCAACATATCCTCAATCAGTATTCTGTGAACAACATGAACAAACACTACTTCATGGTTATGATTCAAAAGCACTTGCCTATCTTGCTAATTCACACAATGTCTACAATACTTGCCCCATTCAAGTAAGGAAATATCTACTAATAACAATGATGAGAAAGACAATAAATACGGCTCCTTTTTTCCAACTTAGCAGTTGAAGACTCCCTTATACTTAATGAAGTAAATGAAGGGATAAGTTTTTGCTACACAACTAGCAGTAACAGATAACAGAGTTCAATGATATTAATGCCAACCACAACTACAGACCTGAGATATTCTCCTTTATTCAATCTTTAGAGGGATAGACAGAAAATGGAAAAAACTTGGCATTTCTTAAAAGACTAGCTCAGTTCAGTTTTATCACTTACACTCTCTGCATATTATCATGTTTAAAGAGCTATTCTTCATTTCTAATATATCTCCAAATTAAAATAAAAACCTTCCTAAAGAGAAAAAAGGCATTCCCTTATGACAAGTGATTGATTTTCATAATTAAGATCCTATACTGGGAGAGAAGATGAAATTCTAGCTTTTTCTTAAATAATTGGCCCCAGTTTCTACAATATTATTTATAATCAGAAATTATTTTCAATGATGTGAGTTATTTTTAATTGTGT
This sequence comes from Myotis brandtii, assembly GCF_000412655.1. Classification (NCBI taxonomy): domain Eukaryota; kingdom Metazoa; phylum Chordata; class Mammalia; order Chiroptera; family Vespertilionidae; genus Myotis; species Myotis brandtii. Next base: position 1,462,254 of record NW_005370127.1, read on the forward strand.
GAAAGTGCAAGGAAAGTAAAAGTGAACTTTCACAGAAAACAATCTAATCAAACTTAATCAACATAACTTTTTCAGCATGGTTTTAAAAAGGTCAGAGATATGAATTAATTTAAATAATAAGTTAACTTTAAATAGAGTAACAGCATTTCTACATCTATAGAATATTTGGGTTTTATTGCAATAATACTGGTTTAATATCTTTATTTTAACATGTACTATATCATGGAACTGTTAAAAATATATGATTTCCTTATTCTTCCCACCTACATATACATCTTAAAGCAAATGGAAAGAAAATTAAAAAAAGAAAGTGTGCTTATTTCATAAGAGCATTTTGAAAGTACACCAATAAAAATTAAGATGTCTCCATCTTTGCATATATTTTCTTATCCCTGAAACCTCTGAACTTAAGAGAATATAAATAGTACTAATGATATCATAGAGCCCAAACCATTTTCTCTTTCTGTGTTTCCTTAAAAATTTAACATAACAAGACATGAAATCTAGTTCCGTTAGCAGCGGTTCTCAACCTGTGGGTCGCGACCCCTTTGGGGGTCAAACGACCCTTTCACAGGGGTTGCCTAAGACCATCGGAAAACACATATATAATTACATATTGTTTACAGTAGCAAAATTACAGTTATGAAGTAGCAACGAAAATAATTTTATGGTTGGGGGTCACCACAACATGAGGAACTGTATTAAAGGGTCGCAGCATTAGGAAGGTTGAGAACCACTGCTTTAGAGCTACCACTGTCTATCCTTCAACACCTCATCTTCATTTAGATCCCTGGAAAATACCCATATCATATCTCTTATGATTCTGTCATTTTGAATTTTTTATTTGCAACAAAGAAACCCTTCTAAAAACAGAAATATCCCATTAAAATAAGAAGAAACATAACTGAATGATATATATCAGAGACTATAGGTTTGAAACCTAAAACAATTATATATCTTAAGGATTTTAGTACCTTTGAATGGTAAACCCTAATTTTTTCTGAGACTCTCTTAGAAAGCTGGGTATAAGTCATTAGTTTGATAAAATAACTGCAAAAAGTAGTTATGTGCTTAATAGCTATAATCAGATTAGAATTAGTTTTCCAAGATATAATATTCAGAAAGACAACTGAAAGTATTATAGTAAAATTTTTGTGTATAAAGAAATTTGAGCTACCTTTCTCTTTAAATATGAATACTGATAAGAAAGTAAAGCCTGGCCAGTGTGGCTCAGCTGGTTGAGTGTCATCCCATGCACCAAGAAGTCACCAGGTCAAATCCCAGTCAGGGCACATGCCTGGGTTGCGGGCTTGATCCCCAATAGGGGGTGTGCAGGAAGCAGCTGATCCATGTCTCTGTCTCATCAATGTTTCTATCTCTCTCTCTCCCTCTCCCTTTCTCTCTCTCTCAAATCAACAAAAACATATTTAAAAATAAAGTAAAATTTTACATTCTAATGAATATATAATTTTTCTGATAGAAAATTTAAACGATTATAGCAAAAGTAGGATATATTTAAAATAAGTGGGTAAAGAAAACTAAAAAGGGGAAGATAAAACACAGGAAAGGAAAGATGATACACAAAATGCATTATAAAAACCTCAAAAGCAAATCTAATCTTTTTAATACTGAGCACACACACAAAAAGAGAGTGACAAAAAAAAGTTACATAAGTCATAATGACCACAGCATTGACACCAAAAGAGCAGCAGCACTACAATTCTTGATAATGAGATTCAGAAAAATGTGTCACAGGGGTCAGGTCATCATATAAAGAAAAGAGTGTTAATAAGTTAATAGAAATAACAACAATTATAAGCAGCTAATACTTATGGGGAGCTTACTAGGTGTCAAATACTTTATATAAATTAACTCATGTAATCCTTACATAAGCCTAAGAGATAGATACAATCAATGCCTTCATTTTGTAGATGAGAAAACTGAGTTACAAAGAGGTTAAATGGCTTATCCAAACAATAAGAGAGGAGCCAGGCAGTCCTCAAGAATATCACTATGACAAATACAGCAACAATCTCTGAAAAGAAATTACATAGAGAAAGAGCTGGTCTGGATAATCAACCCGTGGATATACTGTAGCGCTAATATACCAAATGCACACTTCTCAGCTACTCTTCCTGAAAGCTGTTTCTCCATCAAAGTCTTTGCGAAGAGTCGGAAACTAGTGACTACTCCCCGAAATGCCCCCAAATACACCTCGTCTCCATTACTGTTAAAATATATTAAGTGTATATCCCAAAGAGTAAAATAAAAATGCTTCAGTTAACAGTAATTGTACCGCTAGGTGGATATGCTTTTCATTTCCTGATATCTAAATTAAAACTATAAACAGCAGGCATTAATTTGTTTTGATTGGGGTAAATAAGTATTATTAATGATTTTTTTCCAGAAGAAACTAGCTGGAATTTTGTAGGCTTTCCAAGTTTACCAAAAAATATCTTGCCAGTAGTATAAATATTAAGAAAATCTAGAACTTAAGTGAATAAAAGAATACAGCAAGATTAGCAGATATAAGCCTTCAACTTTGCAATAAGGGGTTTCTTATGCCTGTACTATTATTGGCAGAATACTGCATAAATATTGCATAAACACGGAATGTTAATAATTTTTAGGTCCCATAATAGAAATGAAGTCATTATTTACAGTCTAAGCATGCTCTGTGAACAGAATGCAAGGCATGCTGCCAACATTCTTCAGTGTCATTTATGTTTGATCTCAGACAAAAAGGCCTCTTGTTTTACAGCTACTGTAAAATTATTCATAAACACTTCCATGCTTCTCCCTCTGGTTCTTCCTTTAAAGAACTATTTTTAACTTGTCACACATAATAAATGCTCCCTTTATGTACACAATCATGTTGTTATAGAGTACTATTATTATTTTACATTGCTCTGCTATTGATGGAAAGAAGTTGATTTTGAATAATTGACAGCTCTCTTCATTGTAACCTGTGTGATCCATTTCAAGATATCTGTTCTAGTTAAAGATTTATTCTATGAACACTGAACAAAATTCTTCCGATTAAAGCTAACAACAGGGGATCCAAGATGGCAGTGGAGTAGGTGGAAGCTACACTCACCTCCTCCCAGAACCAAACTGGAATTACAACTAAATTACAGAACACTCATCCTGAATAACCAACTGAAGACAAGCTGAAGAGAAGTCTTATAACCAATGATTTACAGAAGAATGAACATCAAGACTCATAGAAAATGCAGAGATGCAAAAAGAACTAGCCCTGCTCCCACGGTGACAGTTGAGATTCCAGAGGGATATCTCAGCTGCAAAGGTTCCTGCTGAGAATTGTGGGGTTTCAACCCCAAGTTGGGCTCCCCAGCAACAGAGATAGGAAGAGGCACCCATATAACATGTGGCTGTGAAAATCAGCAGTGATTCTATCCAACAGGGAGAGACGAAAGTCGATTAGAGATACAGGTGCCCTCTTAAAAAAGCCAATGCACAAAATCTACTTCGCAGTCATTTGCCCTGGGCTCCTGTGGAAGGAAGCCAAAGCAGAGACTGGAGTTTGTGCCCCTAGAAAGAGAGCTGAGGGGACAACCACTGGCATCCACTGTCCTGAGTCCCTCAACTGCACCACAGATGCCATCATTCTTGGGTGGAACACCCCTCCTTGGGCATCAGCCTGAGGGAATACAATCCCCCCACTCTCGGATTCCTTGTCGACACACTCTGCAGAGCTTTGGCCCTGGTTAGGAGTCAGCTGCCTGGGCTGGGGAACAGAGGTCTGGGCAAACTCAGGGGGTGTCAGTGACTGAGTTGTATGGCTTGGGACAGAAGCCATTTTTCCTACTTCCCCATGAATCTGACTGGCACCTCCACTACATGTGAGATCTACTAGCCCCACTCTATTGGCTCCCTGTGACCTCACCCTCTTGACTCTGGGTTGGTCCACCCTGCCAATGTCTGGGCAGAAACCAGGACAGACTGAACAGTATGGCTCTGGGACAGGGACCATGACTATGACCCTCAAGTTCCCCCAAGCCTGACCAGTAACTCCCCCTCTCAGGACTCCCAGGAACCCCACCCTGCTCAGTCAGGCTCCTGGTAAAATCTGGAACAGACTCAGTTGTGTAGCCCTAGGAAAAGGGAAGTTTTCCCACGCACACCCAACTGGTTCAGTGCCTTCCCTTCACAGGGCCAAGTCTTAGTCTGTTGGGCCTGATCAACTCAGCTGGCCTCACCATGATGACTCCCTGAGACCCTGCCCCTTTACACAGGTGTGAAAGAACCCAGCAAATGGCAGCTAGACTTGGTACACCATGGGACATTTGCTGAGTGGCGTCAGATCCGAACTGGCACCAATTTTGAACCTATATAGATCTTGTGAACACCTCTCACCCCCACCTGGTGACTCACTGAGTACCTACTGCATGCAACTTGTATACTGCCAGAAATTCTGTTAGCTACCTAATACCCTGAAATAAATCCCTCTCAGTTTTAGACAGCCACAACTTAAGGATGACGTTTTAAAGTAAACTAACTTATGAACGCTTCTGAAGAAATGTTTACAGACAGCTAAGTATATTTTTAAAAGGGTAAGGACAGTTTCAAAAAGAAAGGCAAAAAGCAGGTATGTTATAGAGTAAAACCCCAGTATACACAAACTAAAGAATCACATTTCATTCAAATGGTACTACAGCCCAGCCATGGCTCAGTGGTTGAGCATTGACCAGGAGGTCTCAATTGTATTCCCGGTCAGGGCACATGCCCGGGTTGCAGGCTCAATCCCCAGTGTGGTGTGTGCAGGAAGTGGCTGACCAATGATTCTCTCTCATCATTGATGTTTCTATCTCTCTCTCTCCCTCTCC
>NW_005370127.1:1467299-1500473 GCF_000412655.1 Myotis brandtii
CTCTCTCCCTCTCCCTTCCTCTTTGAAATCAATAAAAAATATATACTTCTTTAAAAAAACCAACAAATGGAAAACAACAAAGGGTACTACAAACTATGCTACATTTTATCACAAATGTAGCATATGACTATTAGAACAGGTGGGAAAGTAGCAATCAATTCTAGTTTAAATATCTACAGTAATACTTGCCTTATAATAAATGTTTTTAAAAGGAAGTAAATAGGATTTAAGATCAAGCTTGTTGTAAGTACTAATAACCTGTTCAGTATTCAGTAAAGACACCAAGAGCAGATGTGGCACTTGGCCTCACTCAACAACACTCAAATCCTTTCTCATCAGCCAACGTGGAAAGTAACACAATTGAAAGGATGGGAACACTATGAGGAAAGCTAGGTTTCAATTCCAATTCTGCCACTTCCTTATAATATGATAAATGGGTAAAGTAAGTAAAATATCTTTAACATCAAATGAGATAATGTCTGGCACATAGTGGGTATTTAATAAATGGCAGCTGAATCTGAGGCATCTGAAAAAACAAATACAAATGTGTTAAAACTTAAATCTAATAGTTGTAAGTTGACAGTTCAAGACACTATTAGAAGTGACATAACAATACTGTAAGACAGCAGAAATTCTTGTCTTAGAATTTAAAGAAATGATAATATTAAAACAAGTCGGAATTAGTAAAAATAAAAGTTGACAAAGGTCAGATCTGAGCTGGTTCCTTCAAAAATAATATAAATGTTTCAAAATTTATTTATCCACTCTTTCATATATTGATAGACTACTTCACTGTTCAAGGTACTGAGAACACAGCATTGAAAAAAATAAACATGGATCTTATATTCCACTGGAAGAGAACAAAAATAGCAAAAGGAAAGTAGACAGAGGACAAGAAGGAAGGCAGGAAGATACAGAGGAGAAACAAATGAGAAAAAATGTCACGTAGTGATCAGTGCTATGCAGAAAATATAGGGTAATGTGATGGCACATGACTTGGTGGGTCAAGGATAATTTCTCTAAATATATTCAAGTTGTGATTTGAATGACAAAAAGCCATGTGGAGATCAGGGAAAGAGTATTCCAGGCCAAAAAATCCATCTGTGCAAAAGACCTGAAGCAGAAAAAGTTAGATATAAGGGATGGAAATAGCCAATGAAGTTGAAACATAACCAGCAGAGGGTACAGGTGGGTGAGAGAAGGCTGGAGAGACAGGTATGGGTTGGATTATGAAGAGCAGTGGTTATTAACCCTGGCTGCCTTTTAGAATTACTGAATACTAAATATTTTTTAAAATATACTAAAGTCCGGGTCCCAGCTCAGACTAATTACTTCAGACTATCTGGTGGTGTGGCCTAGACACTGGAAATTTACCAAAGCTCCTTGAGTGGCTCTACTAGGCAGCCAAGGTTGAAAAGTACTGATGGAGTACTCATACTTTATTCTAAGTATGACGGAAAGCCAATGAGTGAGTCGAAGCAGGGAAATGACACGATCTGTATTATATTCTTAAACTGTTACTCCCACCATTCTTTAAGCAATGCAATGTATTCTGATTAAATATCTAAAAATATTTAATATGTACAAATATGGCAGTGTATTTTTTAGAAAAGAGAGTAGGACTTAAATGTTCTCACCAAAAAAAAGATAAATTTTAAAAAATTAAAGATATCTACAAATGTTCAACTAACATAACTGAAAATTATGAGACACTAATGAAATTGATGAAGGCACAAATAAATAAAAAGAAATTCCATATTCATGAATTGGAAGAATTAATGTTGCTAAAATATACATACTACCCAAAGCAATCTACAAATTCAATGCAATCCACATCAAATTTTCAATAGTGTTTCTCACAGACATAGAACAAACAATCCTAAATTTTATATGGAACCACAAAATATACTGAATAGCCGATCCTGAGAAAAAAATAAAGTTGGAGGCATCATATTTCCTGGTTTCAAACTATATTACAAAGGTATAGTAATCAAAACAGGATGGCATTGGCATAAAAAACAACACACAGAGAAATCAATAAAATAGAACAGAGAACCTAGAAGTAAACCCATTCATACATAGTAAAAAAAATTTATGACAAAGGAGTCATTGGGAAAAGGAAATGGTGCAGGAAAACTATATAGCCACATGCAAAAGAACTAAACTGGACCACTATCTTACACCATACACAAAAATCAACTCAAAGTGGATTAAAGACTTGAATGTAAGACCTGAAACCATAAAACTCCTAGAAGAAAACATTGGTGTTAAGCTTCTTGACATCGGTCTTGGCAATGGGTTTTTTGGATTTGACACCAAAAGCAAAGGCAACAAAAGTGGGACTACATCAAACAAAAAGTTCTACACAACAAAAGACATCATCAACAAAATGAAAAGGCAACCTTCTGAAGGGAGAAAATATTTTCAAATCATATATCTCATAAGGGGTTAATATCCAGAATATATAAAGAATTCATGCAACTCAATAGAAAAATAACAAACAAACAAAAAACAGTGGTTAGAGTGTCCACCCGAGCAAGAAGGGTTGGGAGTTCAATTCCCGGTCAAGGGCATGTACATGGGTTGCATGTTCGATCTCTGATTCCAATTGGGGCCATGCAGGAGGCAACCGATCAACGTGTCTCTCTCACAATGACATTTTTTTTTTCTCTCTCTCTCCCTCTCTCCCTCTCCCTCCCTCCCTTACACTCTCTCTAAAAATAAATGGGGGAAATATCCTCAGGTGAGGATTAACAAAAAATAAAATATAATAAATAGGCAGAGAATCCGAATTGACAATTTTGTAACAGAGACATACAAATGGCCAACAGGTACATGAAAAGGTTCTTGACACCACTAATCATCAGGGAAATGCAAATCAAACCATAATGACATATCACCTCCCACCTATAAGAACGCCTATTATAAAAAAGACAGGAGATTAATTGTTGGTAAAGATGTGGAAAAAAGGGAACCCTTATGAACTGTTGGTAGGAATACAAATTGGTACAGTCACTATGGAAAACAGATGAAGGTCCCTCAAAAAATTAAAAATTAAACTACCATATGATGCAACAATGCCACTTCTGGATATATATTAAAAAATGAAAACAGGATATCAAAGTGATATCTGTATTCCCATGTTCAATGCAGCATTATTCATAATAGCCAAGATATGGAAACAACTTGTGTCCATCATCCCTAAATGAATGGATAAAAATAAGATGTTTTATATATAGATATACAATAAAAATATTATTCAGCCATGAGAAAAAGGAAGTTCTATTACTTACAAACATATAGATGGATCTTGAGGACTCTATGGTAAGTGATTAAGCAGACAGAAAAAGACAAATACTGTATGGTATTACTCATATGTGGAATCTTTTTAAAAAAAAAGTCAAAACAGAAACAGAAAGTAGAAAAGTGGCTGCCAGGGCAGGGTGTTAGATGGGAGGGGTCACGGTGGGGGGGAGGCAGCACAGGAATAGGAAGAGGTTGGTAAATGGTACAAACATTCAGGTATTAGATGAATTAAGGTCGGAGGATCTAATGTAAAATATGGTGAGTATAGCTGATTACACTGTATTACGTAATTGAAATTTGGAGAATAGAACTTCAACTTCTCACCAAAAATAAATAAATAAATATTTACATATGTTCCACCATAACTGATGTGTTCTTAAAAACTGTACAAAGTAAAATTGCATAGGCTAAATGCATTTTCCACCAAATTCTCTACAATGGGTCTAGGCATGATGAGTTAGAACCACTGGAGATGTCCATAGCTATAGTGTATCCGGCTTGACTTCAATCAAGGGCATGTACCTCAGCTGCAGGCTCCCGGCCCTGGTCAGAGGCATGCAGGGAGCAACTAATCCATGTGTCACTCTCATATTGGTGTTTTTCACTGTCTCTCCCTCTCCTTTCCACTCTCTCTAAAAATTAATAGAAAAAAATATCCTCAGGTGAGGATTAAATTAATTAGTTAATTAATTTAATTTAATTAAATCCTGAGGATCTTTAAAAGATTGCCCTAAGAGCTCTAATCAAAATTACTATAAAGTTATTCGAAACAAAAGTACTAGCTAATGGAGATGGTCAAGCATAACAATGTGTTCTTACCAACAGTACTAGATCTTCATTACACAATGTCCTTAAGTTTGGAGCGATTCCACAGGAAAACCCCATATTTGAAATTCCTGCCCTCTCCAAGTTTATGAACCCTATGTTTTTGGATCAGCGAGGATGGTAAATGAAATACCTTTCAAGCTGGAGTTCCTTATTTGGTAGGGTTCCTTGGTAACTTTTTTTCCCCTTGGGCTAATGGATTTGGTTTTATTATAATGTTTATTTTTGTACACATGCCCAAAAGCTTCCTAGTATGTTTTTGTAAATCTAATAAATACCTCATGAAAACTAAATTTGTTAAAATAACACAAAAGATGTTGTTCGGTACTTTCAAAAAGTACTGTTTCAATTAATGAGTCCAGTGCATACTTTAGATCTGAATATCAAATTTGGATACGTTTTAAAAGTACTGACTGCTTTTTAAATGACAAATTTATGCAACATACGACAGTTCTTCACAATGAACCTTTATAACATATATTGCACAGTTAAACCTTAAGACATACTTTGTGTTTAGGGAATGTACAAGTTTAAAATATTATCAAGTTAAACCAACAAATATATTTTTTCTCAATATATAACTTTGTGCTATGTCCTATCATGTAAACACTTGAAGTAGTTCTAGTTGTGAAATTAAATTAAAATACTATAAGCATCATTATATTCAATATTTGAGATTATCTTTCTGACAAAATGAGAACCTAAGATATGTTTAACAAAGTTTCAATTATAAAAATAACTCACTGTTGAGATGGACTTCTATCAGTTGTAAACAACACTAATGTTTAGAAACTACTATATTATTCCATTCTATTATGTTGTTTTAACATTTATGTAAATATATGTATGTGCATGTGATTATGCTTAAAGAGATTAACAGGTTAATAAATATCAAATTAGTTTTTTAAAAATCTAGCAAGTAGAAAACAGATCAATACTATACTTAAAAACAAACTGATGTGACAAGAACACTAGCATTCTAAAGCAAATCAAGCTAATATGAAGGAAAGCATTCCAAATAAAAACAGATGGTACTTGTAGGGCCTCAACTCAGTTTTTTTCTTATCTCAGAGTGAGCCTCATTATCTGCTGCTTATTGTTTTGAAAGACGTACAATTCAGCAGGCAAGAAAATAGGTTGAATTTTAATAAACTAGGGCCTGTTGTACTACGTTTGGCTTAATTTGAGATATAAACTCTAGTATAGTGGTTCTCAACCTTGGCTGCATATTAGAATCACCTGGGAATCTTTTTAAAATCCTGATTTCTGGGCCTCATCCTCCGGAAATTCTGTTTCTTTGTTACTAATGTTGTGGCCCCACCCCATAACAAAGAAACAGAATTTCCGGAGGATGAGGCCCAGAAATCAGGATTTTAAAAAAGATTCCCAGGTGATTCTAATGTGCAGCCAAGGTTGAGAACCACTGCTCTAGTACTTAACCTTTCTGATCCTTAATTTTGAAAGACAGGAAATTCTACTTTAGTAACCTATTTTAGAGTAATTAGTGGGTTAACATTTAGTAAATAATTTTGATTACTTCCAAGAGGCTGCAAAGAGATTATTAAATTATTGTAAAATTTTATTTTTGAAAAACATAGGAAATACATACAAAATTATAATTAAATAACTGAAATAAATCTGTCTCGAAACAGAATCTCCTGCCCTATACTATAAGAACTTATTAATTCTCAAAAATCAGAAATTGATCTAAGTAATTCTATAGCTTTTCTACATTAGAAAATGCTATAGAGAACCAATTAAATGTTTTTCATGGGGAAAATGACAATGTTTGAAGGATCACACCTATCCCTTATGTATATAAAAATCATTCTACTTAAAATATTTTCCAATTTCCCAAGCCTCTAGGATGGTGCATATTCAACTGAGTATCTACTACATGTCAACCACGATGCAGCAGTCTATCTAACCAGCTGGTTCTCAATTCTGTTAGAGCCAATATCCTCATTTTACAAACAATAGTGTGTAATGTTTGCTTTATAACCTTGAAAAAAATCCATAGGTAATAGATGGCCTACACACATAATTTCAAATAAAAGTTCAGCTTAATGCTTAATCTTTAGTACAGGAAAAATAACTTGTAAAATAGCACATATTTCAACAAATAAATGGGTAGACCTATACAAAAAAATAAAATGATGAAGTTAGATACTTTAAGCTATACGTAGAATCGTTATGAATATGAAAACTATATGCCCTGGCCAGTGTGTTCAGTGGTTAGAGCAGGGGTGGGCAAACTTTTTGACTCGAGGGCCACAATGGGTTCTTAAACTGGACCGGAGGGCCGGAACAAAAGCATGGATGGAGTGTTTGTGTGAACTAATATAAATTCAAAGTAAACATCATTACATAAAAGGGTATGGTCTTTTTTTTTTTAGTTCTATTCATTTCAAGCGGGCCGTAGTAGTTGCCCACGGCTGGGTTAGAGCGTCATCCCATGCACTTAAGGGTCGTGGGTTCGATTCCCAGTCAGGGCACCAAGAGGGTGGGACTATATGGAATGAGACAGGTGTGCTCTATTTTAACTCAAATATTATGAATGACAAATGCTCTCAATAGTGGGGTCTTCCAAAATGGTCAGAGTGATAGGCAGATTACCCACAAAGATGTCCATGTCTTAATTCCCAAAACCTGTGAATGTTACTTTACATAGCAAAAAGAACTTTGCTAATGTGATTAAGTTAAGCACCTTGAGATGCAAATATTATCCTGAATTAAGCATGTGGGCCCAATCTTATAACACCAGTCCTTTCATTTGGAGGACCCTTCCCAGCTGCAGTCAGAGAGAGGCGGCAGTACCTATCAATAACAACCTTAAATGTAAATAGATTAAATGCTCCAAAGAGAGAGGTGGCAGTATGAGAAAGATTTAGTGCTCTGTTACTGGTTCTGAAATGTAAGGGGCTATGTGCAAGAACTGAAGAGAGGTCAATCTAGAAGCTGAAAAAGTCATAAGTTAATACCTCCATAATCTGGGTATGAGGAAAAACTTTCTAACTTGATTCAAAATCTAGATGCAATAAAACAAAATATTAATAATTTAACCTGTGATATTTAATTTTACAAGGCAAAAAATAATTTATTCATAAATAAAGTCAAAGGACAACTGGCAAACTGAGAGAAAATATATGCAGCATTTATCACAGATAAAAGGTAAATTATGCCTAATATTAAGAACTCAAAAGCCAAGTGAAAAAAATACCAAAAACTCAATTGAAAAAATGGGCAAAAGGAATGAGCAGATAATTTACTAAGGAAAGATGTAATAATAACCCTTACAAATAGAGATTTTCAATTTCTCTCCTAATATAAGAAATGCAAATTAAAATTACTCCTTAGATACATTCCTAACTACCAAGTTAGCAAACATTAAAGAGCTTAGAACCCTCTCTGTTGTCATTGTTGGTGGGAATGCAAAATAGTATCCATATAGAAGAAAATTTGGCAGTATCTAACAAAACTACACATACATTTACCTATTGACCTAACAATCACACTTCTAGGAATTAATCTTGAAGAGACACTTTGAACAAAATACATGTGCACAAAATATTTCATTGCAACTTAGTTTGTTATTACAAAAGTAGTGGCCCGGTGCACAAAATTCATGCACATTAAAAGAGATTAATTCCAGGAAGTATTTTAATATTGCTAGTCACGTCCCCCAGCCCGGCGCTGGGCGGGGAGGCAGCCTCACATTCCCAGCCAAGCACCGAGCTGGGACGCAGCCTCACGTCCCAGGCCGGCACAAGTCCCCGCCCACCCACGCCTGCCTTGCACGCAGCCTCCTGCTGTTTGGTAGTTATGGTGTCATGGTGTGATGACCATTTGCATGTTAGCCTTTTATTATGATGATGATATCTGGCCCAACTTTTTGATTATTATGTATGATAAATTCCTGGAAATGTAATCATCCAGCACAGGGGTCTGAATATTTGCTATATCCTGTCCAACTGTCTCTAGAAATGCTGTCCCCTATACTCCAGACCAGTGCTATCAGGTGTCTGTTTCATCATACCCTCTCCAGTACTGAATATTGTGATTTTTTAAATGTCCCAGGTATCTTTCCTTTGCAATTACTTGATTACCTTTGAAGTTAACCTTTCTCATGTATATTAGTTACTTTATTTCTTCTTTAGTTCAAGGTCTTTGCTCGGACATATTCTTCTTTGGCTAATCCCATTTCGTTAGAGTTCACAGAAAGCAATAGCAGCTTCCATTGAGGAAGGTGGGGGGCAAGAGGGGAGAGAGTGGTGCTGACCAGATGTGGTTGTAAATGGCTCCTGTTAAAGGTTAGATCGGAGGTGAGGGGGTCAAGGGAGGTGTTAGGTTCTGAAACTGAAATGTTAGGGTGAGGGCGAGCAGTCAAAGGTCACCATTTGGGAGGTTGGGCCCCTGGGGTCTGTTGGGGAGGATGAGGGTCAGACCCGGGCTTGGTGAGGGATGCAGGAGGGGAGCGGTCTAGCTGGGAAGACCCGTGGGTCTGGGTGGCTCCCCGGATTCAGGCGCCCAGCACTCGCCGCCAGCACCGGGGCCACCGCACTGTCCAGGCCCTGTGACAGCCAGACGGACCTACGGCTTCAGCTCCGGCTGCGCTGCAGGGGCTGCGGGGAGTCATGTGGCCCCCAAGCCTATACCTCCTGGCCTCTGAGATGGGCGCATGCCCCTCTTCAGGGAAACTGCCTAAGCAACCCCCCTAGGTGATGTCACCTGGTGACACCATCAGCAGGGGCACGCCACACAGCCTGATGCTGCGCAGGCTGGGGGAGACTTTATGGGAGGAGGTCCTCTGTCCCCTAACCCCGCCACTGCAGGCCCGGAGCCCTCATCCCTGCACACGTGGTCGCCTGTAACTGGCACCCAGAGGCCAAGGTGGGGGCAGGGGGTTCCCACGGCATTGGAAACCGCTCGTCCCAAGGGTCCCGCGGTCTCAGTGTTGCCACATGACTGCATGGGCTCGGTGTTATGCCACTACTTTCTGATGCCAGTTTTTCACCTTAAACTCTTAAATTAACTGCAAGGACAGCTTTCCTCTTAGCCCTCCCAGGACTTACAGTTCTGTTGCATACGCTCCTTTCAAAGGGAAGTTTCTAGTTCTTGGCCATGTCGGGTGTTGCTGACTTTTCATTCTACGTTTGCACATAGGGCATCCTGAATTCTGTGAGGATGGTGACTCTGTCTGTTCTACAGTAAGCCTGTGAGCGAATAAATATGATCCCCATTTTACATCTACTCTCAGACTGTAGTAACATTTCCCCAAATGGGACTGGATCCTATAAACCAATTCCCACGCTCCACTACACTGAATAAGAATGAAGATCTGAGCTCACCTTTCACATGAGGAGCCCATGAGGCAGCTTCACATCCCTGGCCGGGCACCGGGCTGGGAGGGAGCCTCACGTCCCAGTGGCGCAAGTCCCCGCCCTCACCCCTGACATTGCAAGTCCTGCTCCTGCTGCGTGTGCAACCTGCTGATCAGTCGTTACGTCATGGTGTCCCAACCAATTTGCATATTACCCTGTTATAAGTATAGATATGGAAAACAATCCAACTATCCATAGGTAGCTTGGTTGAATAAACTTTGGTACATCCATATAATAATGGAATAATATGCAACCAAAAATAAAAAGAATGAGGAATATCTCTAGGAAAAGGAAAAGACAACTACTTTTACTTTAATGTTTCTATTACAAAATTCATAAAGAATGTACAATTTGCCAGCTTTACTTTTTCAATTAGACGTCAACTATGTGCCCATGAAGGGAATAGAAAACTGAACAGTGTGTTGTCACTGACCTGAAGGAGCTTACAAATGATGGGAGAGACAAACTGATAAATTTCACTAATTCCAAGATACACACTTTTTACATTTTAATATCTCTGAAATCAGGATTACCACTCTCACCACTTCTTTTTTAATCATTTTTAATTTTTCAATTACAGTTGACATGAAATATTATATTAGTGTCAGGTGTACACCCTAGTGTTTAGAAATTATACAACTTACTAAGATTATCCCAATAAATCTTATACCCATCTGACAACATACATAGTTATTAGAATGTTATTGACTATATTCTCTATACTATACTTTACACCCCAATGGCTATTCTGTAAGTACCAATTTATACTTCTCAATCTCTTCACCTTTTACACCCATCCCCAACCCACCTCTGGCAACCATCAAGATGTCTTCTGATCTATGAGTCTGTTTTTGTTCTGCTTGTTCATTTCTTTTGATTTTTAGATTCAATTGTTGATAATATGTATTTATTGCCTTTTATTGTTCATATTTTTTATCCTTTTTTTCCTCTTCTTCTTAAAGAAGACCCTTAAACATTTCATGTAATACTGGTTTGGTGCTGATGAACTCCTTTAGCTTTTTCTTGTCTGGGAAGCTCTTTATCTGACCTTCAATTCTAAATGATAGCTTTGCTGGGTAGAGTAATCTTGGTTGTAGGTCCTTGCTTTTCATCACTTTGAATATTTCTTGCCACTGTCTTCTGGCCTGCAAAGTTTCTGTTGAGAAATCAGCTGACAGTTGTATGGGTGCTCCCTTGTAGGTAACTAACTGCTTTTCTCTTGCTGCTTTTAAAATTCTCTCTTTGTTTTTAACCTTTGGCATTTTAATTATGATGTGTCTTGGTGTAAGCCTCTTTGGGTTCATCTTATTTGGGATTCTCTGCGCTTCCTGGACTTGTATATCTATTTCCGTCACCATATAAGGTTAGATTTCTGTCATTATTTTTTCAAATAGGTTTTCAATTTCTTGCTCTCGCTCTCCTTTTGGCAACTCCATGATGCAAATGTTGGTATGCCTGAAGTTGTCCCAAAGGATCCTTACACTATCTTCATATTTTTTTATTCTTTTTTCTTTTTACTGTTCTGATTGGGTATTTTTTGCTTCCTTATATTCCAAATTGTTGATTTAATTCTCCATGTCATCTATTGTTGATTCCCTTGACTTATTCTTCATTTCAGTTAGTGTATCCTTCATTTCTGACTGGCTCTTTTTTATGGTTTCTATGTCCTTTTTATGCTGCTGAAGTTCTTGCTAAATTCCTTGAGTATCCTTATAACCACTGTTTTGAAATCTGTAGCTAGTAGTTTGCATGCCTCCATTTCATTTAGTTTTTTTTCTAGAGATTCCTCCTCTTCTTTCATTTGGGACCTGTTTCTTTGTCTCTGCATTTTTGGCTACTTCCTATGTTTGTTTCTACTTATGAGGTAGAGCTGCTACATTTCTTGGAATTGGCAGAGTGGCCTTGTGTAGTAGGCATTGTGTAGGGCCCAGTGGCACAGCCTCCCTAGTCATCTGAGCTGGGTACTCCAGGTGTACTCCTGTGTGGGCTGTATGCACTGCCCTGTTGTAGCTGAGCCTTGACTGCTGTTGACATCAATGGGAGGGATTGTCCCTCAGGCCATTAATCTGTGAGATCTGGCTGCAACTACAGTGGAGGAGCTGCTGTGAGGGAGACACCCTTATGGAGCAAGACTTGCTTCAGTGGGGCTTTGATGGTCACTGAATTCACCTTTCTGTGTGTCACTCATGGAGGGTTGTATTCTGGCATGGTCTAAGCTATCCACTGTGTGCACTGGCTTGGGGGCCTCTTGGGAGGTGCAAAGAACACCACTGCCTGTGCCCACCAGGCATGAGCTACAGAGCGATTTGCAGATGGATGCTACTTGTGTTGGGCTTGGAGGTGCCCAGTAGAGGGCAAGCTATGAACCAAGGCAAGCTACCACTAATGGTGAGCCTGACGTCACTTAGCAAGAGGTACAGGGTACACAGAAGCCAGATGCTGCTTGTTTGAGAGATTTTAGGAAAGTCCAAAGCATGAGTCAAGAGAGGTCACTTATATGGAAAAGCCACAAGAAATGATTTGGATGGGCCCACAAGTTGAGTAGGAAAGGGTCTCAGGGAATTACCAGGACGAGGCAAACAGTGTGAGCCACGTTGATGGAGAGTCAGATATGGAGCCCCCTGTGGGCTCAGTGGGGGAGCAGGGGGTCTCAGAAAAGAAACAATGGTCTCTGCCAGCACTTCTGTGTGGCAGAAAGTTGCCCCCCTGCCCACAGCTCTGGCCCTGATGCCAGACAATTCAGTTCCTACCATATGTCCCTAGCTCCTTTCAAGCTGCTGCCCTCATGCTAGAGCTCAGAAGGAGTAAGTCCAAATAAGTTCGTGCCCAGGCCCTGCCTAGGACACCAGCAGCCCTTCATCTCACTCACACACAATCATTGCTGGTTTTGACAGGCAGAAGTTATGGGGACTTGTCTTCCTAGCAATGGAACCCTGGGCTGGGGGCTCTGGTGTGGGGCTGGAGCCCCTCACTCCTCAGGGGGGACCCCCGCAGCCAAGATATCCCTCCCAATTTTAAACCACCACACATGGATATAGGACCAGTCTGTTCCAAGTCTCCACCCCTCCTACCAGTCTTGATGTGGCCTCTTCTTTAAATCCCTAGTTGTAGGACTTACATTCAGCTAGAATTCAAGCGGTCCTGAATGATGGTTGTTCTGTAGTTTACATGTATTATTGATATGGATGTGGGAGAAATCAAGTACTGCGTTTACTTAGGCCACCACTTTACTAGTAACAGGAAATCCCACTCTCACCACTTTTATTCAACACAGTATTAGATGTCTTAGCCAAAGTAATTAGTAAGAGAAAGAAATAAAAGGCATCCATATTGGAAAGGATTAAGTAAAACTGTCACTATTTAAAGATGACATTATACTATATGTTAAAAACCCTATAGACTTCATCAAAACAGAACTAATAAAAAAAATTCAGTACAGTTTCACGACACAAAATCAATAGCAAAAATCTGTTGCATTTCTATGCACTAATAATGAACTACTGGAAAGAGAAATTAAGAAAATAACAGTTTACAATTGTATCAAAAAGAATAAAATAGTAAGAATAAATTTAACAAAGAAAGTAAAAGACCTGTATATTGGAAAATATGAGACATTAAAGAAAAAAATTGAAGAAGAAACAAATAAATGTTCATGGATAGGAAGAATTAATATTATTAAAATGTCCATACCACCAAAGCAATCCACAAATTCAGTGCAGTCCTATCAATGGATGGCATTTTTCACAGAACTAGAACAAACAACCTAAAATTTGTATCAAGCCATAAAAATATCCTGAATAGCCAGAGCAATCTTGAGACAGAAGAACAAAGCTGGAGGCTTCACGTTCCCCGATTTCAAATTATATTATAAGCTACTATAATTAAAACAGTATGGTATTGGCTTAAAGACGGACACATAGAACAGTGGAACAGAACAGAGCCTAGAAATAAACCCATGCATATATGGTCAATTAATTTATGACAAAACAGCCAAGAACATACAATGAGGAAAGGGCAGTCTCTTCAATAAATGGTGTTGGGAAAATGATACAGCACATGCAAAAGAATGAAACTGAACTGCTATCTTACACCATGTAGAAAAATTAACTCAAAATAGACTAAAGACTTGAGTGTCAAGATCTGAAACCATAAAACTGCCAGAAGAAAATATAGGCAATAAACTCCTTGACAAAGATCTTGGAGATGGTTTTTTAATCTGCCACTTAAAAAAAGGCTATGCTAAAACATCATGCTAAAAAGCATCTGTGCAGCAAAGGAAGCCATCAAGAAAATGAAAAAGCAACCTACTGAATGAGAAAATATTTATGAATCATATATATATAATAAAGGGCTAATATCCAAAATATATAAAAACTCATACAACTCAAAATTAACAAACAAAAAAACAATCAATTAAAAAATAGTACCCGAATAGACATTTTTCCAAAGAAGATACACAGATATCTAACAAGTACATGAAAAGATGCTCTACCTCATCAATCATCAGGGAAATGGAAATCAAAACTACATGAAATATTACCTCACATCTGTTTGAATGGCTATTATTAAAAAGACTAGAAATCACAAGTGTTGTTGAAGATGTAGAGAAAAAGGATCCCTGTGCAGTGTTAGTGGGAATGTAAATTGTTGCAGCCATTATGGAAAATAGTATTGAGGTTCCTCAGAAAATTCAAAATAGAACCATATGATCCAGCATCCCACTTCTGGGTATTTATTAGAAGAAAACTGAAACAATAACTTGAAATGTAATATACACCCCCATGTTCATTGCAGCATTATTTACCAAAGCCAAGATATGAAAATAGCCCAAGTGTCCATCTATAGATGAATAAAGATGTAATATATATGTATGTAAATAATATTCTATATATTTTATATATAGAGAATATTATTCAGCCATAAGAAAGAATGAAATATTGCCATTTGCAACACCATTCATGGACCTCAAGGGCATTATGCTAAGTGAAATAAGTGAGACTGAGAAAGCAAATCCCACATATGTATTATGTATAGAATCTAATAAAATAAATAAACTAAGCTTAGAGATACAGAATAGACAGATGGTTACCAGAGGTAGGAAATGGGGATGAGAGAAACAGGTGAATTTTTTTTTGTTGTTTAAATAAACTGAATAATAATAATAATAAAAAGCCAGGGCAAAGTAAGAAAGAACAAAATTCAGTGTTGGCAAAACCCAGGCTGGAAACAGGAGGAAAGCTTAGGAAGCTAGTGTTGATAACTAGGTGAGAAGGCCTGAGCATTAGACATAAAGCTAAAGTAGTAGGAACACAGAGAAGTATTAACATTTAAACACTAATAAAAATGAGTTAAGGTACCTAGCAATTAAACAGAGCAAACTACTAGTACATGCAACATTGTGATGAATCTCAAATGCATTATTAAAGTGAAAGAAACCAGACTCAAGAGGCACAAACTATTTAATTCCTTTCATATGCCAGTTTGGAAAAGGCAAAACTAATAGAAACAGAAAACATATCAGTGTTTGCCAGGAAAGAGGGGTGACTAAAAGAGGCACAAGGGAATTTTTTTAGGTGATGGAAATATTTTATATCTCAATCATGGTGGTTATATCTCAATGTGTTTGGCAAAATGGACTGAATTTTACGATATGTTAATTAAATCTCAATAAACATTACTTTAAGAACACCAACTGTGATAAGGTAGAACACAGCCAAATTTACTCATTTATATATTGCTTATGACTGTTTTTCCACTACAACAGCAGAGTTGAGTAGTTTCAACAGGGACTGCCAAGTTCACAAAGCCTAAAATATCAAAGCCTAAAATATTTATTATCTGGTCTTTAAAAAAGAAAAAAAAAAAAAAAAGCTAAGTTACTAAGTGGTTAGAGCATCAACCTCATCCCAAAGGATTATTCCTGGCCAAAGGACATACCTGGGTTGCAGGTTAAAAAACCATCCCCCCCCCCCATGTTTCTCTCCCTCCCTCCCTCTCTTTCACTCAAGAAAAATCAAAACAAGATTTTCAACCTTGTTATAAAGTACTATCACCCATTTGTTTGGTTCTTATTAAAAAAACTTGTCCATAAAATGAATAGGAAGAAAGTAACAGAATGTGCATAAATGTTCTATTCAAATTACAGGGGTATAGAAATGAGTTATTTTCCAAATACAGCCTGAATTAAGTCTCCAGTCAGTTCTCAATAACAGCTACAGATATTTTAAAAGGAACTTTCACAAAAACTTCCCATTATAATCACCACATCTCCCATTTGGACCTACTGTTTATATTATACATCTGTCGAATTTTGTTGTTAAAGTGACAAAACACTGGCCTTTTAATTAATTAATTAGCTACAATCTATATAACTGCTTCTTTATACGATTTCTACCTGAAACAACTAGCTTTCCTATGTATTTAAAGTATGAATTCAAATATTTAGAGAAGTATTATAAATTGACTTTCACTTTTTTTTTAAAGCTGGGAAATATAAATAACAAAGTGTGTGGCATGTTTACATAAAAAATAAAGCACAAGTACTATGTGAAGATTTTTTAGATGTGATAACAGAAGAAATTATATTAGCTGCATAAAAAAATCCTCCATTATATAACTTGTATTTATTTCATTATTTATTTTTTAAATGAAGAAATATAAAATGTTAGTATGCATAGGCAATAATTATAATGGTGACTTATAATTAGTTGGGCATAAACTTGGTGTTATATTACAGAGAGTCACCCATTCTCCATCATTTTCAATAAAGTATATTTGTGAAGCAACTTATTGGAGTAAAGGTTATACTTCCTACCTTTACAATTTAATTTATAAAATTCCTTGTGTGTGCAATTGACACCTGCATATTAGTAGCCTGATGAAACTTACTGAAATGATTATTAAAACACGGTGTAATATTTATAATTTTACAATTACGAATAACATCATAATGCATTATAATTTATCTATTAAATTATGGCAAAGAACATGGTAGTTATTGGCCCACTTATAGCATGCCTCTGATATTATAGGCAGGAAATATAAAATCATATATACTAAAAATGTACCTTAAAATTAGAAGGGAAATTTTATTCTGCTAACTTTTAAAATTTTATACTGTACTATGTTTTATACTCAGATAGGTTAAAATAAAATTTAAAAATATATTCTACATAAAGGAGGCAGGATATATTCTACATAACACAACATTATTATCAAGAAGAAGCTGAAAAAAACATGAGATAAAAGCCTTGGTAAGCCTGGGACTTGAAGGGATTACTTGAGTCTGGCATTTAAAGTTCTTATGTGATAATGATATACATTGTTCTTTAAAAATAAATTTTATTTTAAAAAATTTGAAGGAGTTGAGGTAAGTCAACTCTTAAAATAACATTATGAAGGTTATTCTATGTGGGAAAAGAAAAAATTTCAAAGACAGAAAGGATGACAGAGTGGAGCAAAATAATAAAGTCGGCCTCCAAAGTGGACTATAAACCACTTAAGTGAATATAGATATCCTGAGATCTTGATGAGAGAAAAGTGCAAAAAGTCAAGGCAAAAACAAGAAGCAAGAAAATAAATCCAAGACAAAGAAGTGAAAACAAACCAGAGAGAATAAAAGAAGTAAAGATTTTCCACTGTATTTGGATAAACAGGAAGTAGGGATTATAGATTAGATGGAAGAGGGAGAAAAGGATTTGGTTTCAATTTAGTTATAGGAAGAAAAACTTAGCGAAAGAGCTCTGGCCAGTGTGGCTCAGTTGGTCGCAGTGTCATCCTGTACACCCAAACAGTTCAGGTTGGATCCCCAGTCCGAACACATATGGGAGGCAACTGATAGAAGTTTCTCTCTCACATCAATGTTTCTGTTTCTCTCTCCTATTTTCCTCTCTTTAAAAATAAATAAAATAAATTTAAAATTTAGCCAAGGAGTCAAGAATGATCCTAAGATTTCAACATGTTTTAGACAGTAATTATTTCATTAAAAATCCCTTAAATGTATTTGATCTTAAATTGTGATTGGAGTTGACTTGGCTTTTAATCCAACCAGTATTTAAACAGAAGAAAGAGATCTTAAATCTGGTGCTGTTTATGGTGTGGAAAGAAATCTGGAAATATGCCCTTATCTGGTTGTGAAGGAAAAGAATAATAACTGTGTTTCTTCAGTACTATGAAACCACTGGCTTCAACATTAAAAAAAGAATAACCAATTAAAAGAATCTGACCTAACACTTGCGCCAAATGATGTAAACAAGACTTTTATAACCTATTATGAAACTCATTTTATGTATTGCCACATATTTGTGTTAAGATTCTGTTTTTCTTCATCTGAAATGCAGTTCTAAAAATAGAAAAGTCTAAAAATAAGGCAGAACCCACAGATTAAGCGTAGCTTTATACATGCACATGTAACAGGGAAATCTCCACATCTAGGAAAACAGATGTTGGGTTACTTATCCACACTGAATTCTCTGTCAGGTCTGGAAACTTTTCATTAATTCGGACTATATTATTATAAAACCCAAATCCATTATTTAATTCTATTAAATTAGTTCCTCTGTCCCAGAGAGATCAATGAGCTCTAATAAACATGAAAGTGTGAGCAATAAAGTCTTATATTTAATCTCAGGAGCTTGGTTTCTATCATGAAAACCAAGGGATTAACAGTTTCAAAATCTGCAAATGTAAATACAGTGCCTGATACATGTTTTGGTCCAGTTCATGAAAAGAAGTCATGAGAAAAAAACAAACTCACTTAAAAATATGTTACCATTATTATTTCTCTACTAGAGGCCCGGTGCATGAATTCGTGCACTGGTGTGGTCCTTCGACCTGGCGGGCGATCAGGCTGATTGGGACCGCCACAGGTTGGGTGGGGGAGGGGCCAGGGGAGGTTGGCCGGCAGGGGGGAGGGGCAACTTTCTGAGTCCATACTTCTGGAAACCTCTTTTCTCCTAGACATTTCTCTGAAGATTAATATAGAGAAAAGTAAAATTAGAAAAGGGTTTTCAGAATATGTGATTAGTTTGCTTATCTCTGTACCAGTTTTCCAAATCCTTGTAGGATATCTACAAGGTAGACAGTGTATATGCAAAGGATGAACAAAATAGTCTATGGGAGCCCTGGCTGGTGTGGCTAAGTTGGTTGGGTGTTGTCCCATGCACTGAAAGATTACCAGTTAGATTCCTGATCAGCGAACATGCCTGGGTTTGGGGCTCAATCCCCAGTAGGGGGCATGCAGGAGGCAATAGATCAATGTTTCACTGTCACATCAATGTTTCTCTCTCTCTTCTCCTCACCCCCGTTTCCTCTCTCTCTAAAAATCAATTAAAAAAATTTTTTAAAAATATTCTTACGGGAAACTTAAGTTCCTTTCAGTTATCATTAACTACATTTTTTAGACAGAGGATTAATAAAATATGATTTAAACTAGGGCCTGATGCACGAAATTCGTGCAAGAGTAGGCCTTTCTTCCCCCAGCTGCCGGCACTGGCTTTCCTCTGGCACCCGGGACCCGGGCTTCTCTCCGGCACCCACAACCAGGGCTTCCCTCCAGCAACCAACAGGCACCCGGGGCCCGGACTTCCCTTGCAGCCCCGGCTTTGTCCGGAAGGTCGTCCGGAAGAGCGTCTGGTCTAATTAGCATATTATGCTTTTATTATTATAGATTATTATAGATGATCTTATTCTGTGACAAAAACTAGAAGAGACTGACTTCATATTTCAAAAGAGTATCAGGAAATAGAATGCCTTGCCATAAACTTTAATGGTAGCATCTTCCTACCATTGTTTATCCATTAATCAACAAACTGAAGAGGAAAGTAAAAAAAAAAAAAAATTTTTTTTTTAAATTTTGTAAGCTCATTGTTACTCTCCAAAAATATTTACTTCTTTCACATATAAAGATAATGTTCTCGCCCTAGCCAGTTTGGCTCAGTGGATAGAGCGTCAGCCTGAGAACTGAAAGGTCCCAGGTTCGATTCCGGTCAAGGGCACATGCCCAGGTTGTGGGCTCGATCCCCAGTGGGGGACTTGCAGGAGGCAGCCGATCCATGATTCTCTCTCATCATGGATGTTTCTATCTCTCTCTCCCTCTTCCTTCCTCTCTGAAATCAATAAAAACATATTTTTTTAAAAAAAGATAATGTTCTCAATGACAAGATAGTTCACAGAGTTTTGCAGTGGAGCTGAGAGATTAGAATTGATGGCTATATACATAATCTCTTGCTGGGTTCTTCTTTTAAAGGATAGCAGAATGAAGTGACCATAGTATTAACACCTCAAGCATATGATCTTAGGATAGTTTACCACTACAATAAAGAAACCACTGTAAACTAACCACAGAAATCTGATGCAGAAACAGGACTGTCTGGAAAAAGATGAGGCAGAATTTCCAGCTTGTACTAGAAGGAGAGTTTTCATTTTCATGTGAAGAAAATAATCTATACAAATAAACACATAATATGCTAATTAGACTGGATTTCCTTCCGGATGACCTTCTGGACAAAGCCGGGCTGCAAGGTAAACCCAGGTCCCGGGTGCCAGAGGGAAGCCGGTGCTGGCAGCCAAGGGAAGGAAGGCCTACTCTTGCATGAATTTCGTGCATCAGGCCTCTAGTCATGTATATAATTTTAGAAATAATACTAATAACAAATTGGGATGGAGTCACAGAGAAAGTATCATCCTCAAAAGGTCTTTTCCATATGATTTCAAAGCAATGGCACCTGAAGAGGTTAATTATGCTTGTATTTACCCTTGTCGTATAAATGGAATATAATCTATACTAATAAAAGGGTAATATGCTAATTAGACCAGATGTCTTTTGATGTCCTTCCAGACAAAGCCGTAGATGGTGGCTGCTGCTGCTGCGAGGGCCGGGCCGAGGCACAGGCAAGCTGCGGATGGCGGCTGCTGGTGTGAGGGCTGGGCCGAGGCTCCGGCAGCCACTGCGGCTTTGTCCAGAAGGACATACGGAAGACGTCCAGTCTTATTAGCATATTACCCTTTTATTAGTCTACTTCCAGACAAAGCCGTAGATGGTGGCTGCTGCTGCTGCGAGGGCCGGGCCGAGGCACAGGCAAGCTGCGGATGGCGGCTGCTGGTGTGAGGGCTGGGCCGAGGCTCCGGCAGCCACTGCGGCTTTGTCCGGAAGGACATACGGAAGATGTCCAGTCTTATTAGCATATTACCCTTTTATTAGTCTAGATCATATTAGATGGGGGCATCACCTTCCCCTGATCCGCCTGTTCACCTCCCACAGAGGGAGGCCAGAGGCAGCAGCAGCGAGGGGGTGACAGGGGTGATGCCTTCCCCTGATTAGCTGGTAGCCTCCCGCAGAGGCCAGATTGCGGCTTAGGACATCCCCTGAGGGCTCCCGGACTGTGAGAGGGGGCAGGCCAGGCTGAGGGAGCCCCCTTCAGTGCACAAATTTTCATGCAACGGGCCTCTAGTATATTTATAATAGAACTTAACCTGTTTTACACCCTGTACGGCAGCATCTTTGCAGAGTGCCCTCTAGCACTCTGGGACCCCTAAGGGGATGTTGGAGAGCTGGTTTTGGCCCAATCCCAACAGGCCAGGGCAAGGGACCCCACCTGCCAGAGGGACCCCGCTCACTCCACAGAAGCCTTTCAAGCAGGAGGTTGCCTCCAGGGCATGTCCGGCCTGTCTCACCCAGTCCCACCCCACCGTCCACCTTCTAATTAATTTCCTTTCAGTGTGCACGAATCTGTGCTCCGGGTCACTCGTATATTTATAATAGAATTTAACCTGTTTTACAATTACATTGATGATTTTTTTTTCTACCCCAGCATTTGGTAGAAAAGTATTTTCATTGGAAACTAGAAATTTGATGGTTAAGAGGTTGATGAGCTGATAGAATGTCCTCCTCAGATCACTTTTAACATGAATGTGGAGGGTGAAGGACAGATGAACTAGCATACTGAGCTAACCACCTGACTTCTAACCTCTGATGAAGACACCAAGAGAGGTAATTCTGTAAGAGGGTAGGGTATTCTTCATGGCATCTTCCATAAACGAAGTTAAAGATATTACCCTCCCCCAAATTCCTTATTTCCCTTTAAAAAATCCAATAGACCTAGAATCAATACATAAAAATTAATTTCAAAAAATACTTTCAGTGAGTTCCAATACTTGCTGCCAGCTGTACAACGTAAACATTTATTTTCTTTTCACTACATGTTTATCTCTCAAGACTCAGGATATCACTACTAATTTAAGTATCTTCACCTTAATTCATATTCTTCATGACTTCATAATCTTGATCACATGCTTTTTTATTGATTTCATCTTTTAAAATCATAAAGTACTTCTTTGTAAATATTTGAACCTTTTAAGTTTTCCAATCAGTTAATTATCTATTTTCTTTCATCTCCCTTTTTACCTATATACCTTTACTATCTTTCTTGAAATATGACAATGAAAATTGTACAAAATAGTAGGGGTATAAAGCCACCATAGTTTTGTACAAAGGAAGGATGTTTTCTCTTTTGTTTCTAAAATTATTTTCAATGTAACTCCAAATCCTAAATAACTTGGTGCTCTGAATGAGTTAAACTACACAAAAGAAAGAGAAAATTTAATTTCAGGGGGAATTCTCACATATCTTTTACAATAGATTATCTTGCTTATAGCCCAAAAGTTACCAGTACCATGTGATTACAATTCCTTCTAAATTCTGACCACTTCAACCAATAGGAATGAAGTACCTTAAAGCAGCACGAAGCGGTATCCCCAACATAATTATCTGAAATATGAGTTGTTCACAAAATTTTCTGTGACCTAAGGTCACTACAAGAAGCTGGTTTAAATGTCATTTTTCAAAAATAATAACTTTTTGTTGTTGTTGTTAATCCTCACCCAGGGTTATTGTTTAGAGAGAGTGGAAGGGAGTGAGGGAGGGGGAAAGACAGAGAGAGAAATAACAATGAAAGAGAAACAGATCAATTATTTGCCTCTTGCACGTGCCCTGACCTGGGCCAGGGTTCAAACCCGAGACCCCTTGGTATGTGGGCTGACGCTCTATCCACGGAGAATACTGGCCAGGAAAAAATTAAGAACATTTTTGTATAAATATATTCAGTAAAAATAAAAATGTTTAACCAAAGAATAAACTAAAAACAAAAAAAATGCATCCTAAAATGTAAATAAACAGGATCACAATCACTTCCAGAACTGTCCAAAGAATAAAAAAAAAGAGGCTCTTCTTTAAGTAAAAAGATAGGAAAATAACCCAAAGACTAATATATAAAATCAATAAATTAAAAGAATAAAAATGTCTTAGGATACATTATCACCAAAAAATACATGACAGAAAATTTCACTCTGTAAAAACACAAGTTGTTAAGTTTGCTGTTTCATCATACTGTGTACAACATGTACATCCACTAAAATAATCTACTAAAACACACATAGGAATAAATTTAACCAAAGAGATGAAAGGTTAATACACTGAAAATATAAAACACTGCTGAAAGAACTTAAAGAAGACATAAATAAACAGAAAAACATCCATGGACACAGATTGGAAGACAATATTAAAATGACAATACTACCCACCCAAAGCGATCTACAGATTCAATGAAATCCCTATTAAATTTCAACAGCATTTTTTTTTCATAAGTAGAAAAACATACCCTAAGATTCATATGAAATCTCAAGGGGCCCTGAACATCAAAGCAATCCTGGAAAAGAAAACAAAGCTGGAGGTCTCACACTTCCTGATTTCAAATCTTACTACAATGCTATAGCAATCCAAACAGTGTGATACTGATATAATACCAGACACATAGACCAATGGAATGGAGAGCCCAGAAATAAGCCCTTCCATATAAAGTCAACTGATTTTTGACAGGGATGCCAAGACCATCCCATGGGAAAAAGACAGTCTTTTCAGCAAATAGTGCTGGAAATACTGGATATCCACATGCAAAAGACTGAAGTTGGACCTTTACTTTACACCATATATAAAAAGTAACTCAAAATGGCTCAGAGATATAAATGTAAGAACTATAACTGTAAAACTATTAGAAGAAAACATGAGGGAAAATTCATAACATTGGACTTGGCAATAATTTATTGAATATAACACCAAAAACAAAGGCAACAAATAGATAAATTAGATTTTATCAAAATTAAAACCTTTGTGCATCAAAAGATACTATGAAGACAGTGAGAAGACAATCCACAGAATGAGAGAAAATATTTGCAAATCATATATCTGAGAATGAATTTATATCCAGAATACATAAAGAACTCCTACAACTCAGTAACAAAAAAGACAACCCAGTTAAAACATTGGCAAGAAGCTTAAATAGGCATTTCTACAAGATACACAAATGGCAAATAAGTACATGAAAAGATGCTCAATATCAAAACCACAATGAGTTACCACTTCACACCCTTTAGGATGGCTACTATAAAGTACAAAATAAGTATTGGGTGGTTACTATAAAGTACAAAATAAGTATTGACAAGAATACTAGTATGAAGGAATTGGAACCTATGAATTGCTGGTGGGAATGTAAAATGATGCAGCTACTATGGACTCCTCAACAGGTTAAACACAGAATTACAATATGATTCAGGAATACCCAGGGACTCAAACAGATACTTGTACAATTATTGTATAACTAGAGGCCCGGTGCACAAAAATTTGTGCACTCGGGGGGGGGGGGGGGTCCCCTCAGCCCGGTCTGTGCCCTCTCAAAGTCTGGGACCCCTCAGGGAATGTCCACCTGCTGGCTTAGGCCCACTCCCCTGGGGAGCGGGCCTAAGCTGGCAGTCAGACATCCCTATGGCAGCCTGGAGCCTTCAGGGGATGTCCACTTACCAGCGGGGAGCAGGCCTAAGCTGCAGTCGGACATCCTTAGCGCTGCTGAGGAGGCGGGAGAGGCTCCCACCACCACTGCTGTGCTGGCAGCTGTCAGCCTGGCTTGTGGCTGAGCAGAGCTCCCCCTGTTGGAGCGCACTGACCACCAGGGGGAAGCTCCTGCATTGAGCGTCTGCCCCCTGGTGGTCAGTGTGTGTCATAGTGACCAGTCATTCCCAGTTGTTCTGCTGTTAGGATCAATTTGCATATTACCCTTTTATTATATAGGATAGAGCCGTGTTCGGCAAATTGTGGCTCGCGAGCCACATGCAGTTCTTTGGCCCCTTGAGTGTGGTTCTTCCTAAGCCTTAGGATTATCCTAATTAAGTTAATAATAATGTACCTACCTATATAGTTTAAGTTTAAAAAATTTGGCTCTCAAAAGAAATTTCAATCGTTGTACTGTTGATATTTGGCTCTGTTGACTAATGAGTTTGCCGACCACTGGGATAGAGGCCTGGTGCATGGGTGGGGGCCGGCTGGTTTGCCCTGAAGGGTGTCCCGGATCAGGGTGGGGGTCCCGCTGGAGTGCCTGGCCAGCCTGGGTGATGGGCTGAGGCCTGTTTTCAGGCTGGCCACAGCCCCTTCAGGGTAGGGGTCCTGCTGGGGTGCCTGGCCAGCCTGGGTGAGGGGCTGATGTGCAGGCTGGCCAAGCCCCCCAGCGGGGACCCTCATCCCATGAGGGTGTGGCCATCCTGGGTGAGGGGCTGATCGCTGTTTGCTGGCTGGCCACAGCCCCCAGCCACCCAAGCTCCCAGTGGAGGCTGGCTGGAAGCAGGTATCTGGGATTAATTTATCTTCTATAATTGAAACTGTGTTGCCTTGAGTGGAGCCCACAGCCAGCCAGGGCAGGCGGGAAGCTTGGCTTCCTCCATCGCCGGGGCAACCAAGCCTCCTGTTTGCTCCAGCTCCGTGGCTGCTGGACGCTATTTTGGTTGGGTTAATTTGCATATAGTCGCTCTGATTGGTTGGTGGGCGTGGCTTGTGAGTGTAGCGAAGGTATGGTCAATTTGCATGTTTCTCTTTTATTAGATAAGATAATTTATAGAATTACTTACAATAGCCAAAATTTATCAGTGTGTGAATGGACAAACAAAAAGGGGCATATACATACAACCAAATATTATTCAGCCATAAAAGTTAATGAAATTCTGATATATGCTATAACATGGCTAAATATTGAAAACTACATGCTAAGTAATATAAGCTAGAGACAAAAGGATAAAAAGTATATGATTCTACTTATATGAGGTACCTAGAATAAGCAATTTAACAGGGATAGAAAATTATACAGAGGTTACCAGAGTCTGGGGGAAGGGATGAATTGAAAGTTATTGTTTAATTGGTATAGAGTTTCTATTTGGGATGATAAAAAGTTCTAGAAATAGATAGTGGTGACGGTAACACAACATTGTGAATGTATTTAATGCGAATGAATTGTACACGTAAAAATGGTAAATTTTATGTTATGCATATTTTACCACAACAAAAAATAATCTATTTGGTGAGTGCCTACTTATATCCCACTGCTGCTAAAATGCACCTTGTTTAGAATTCCAAATTACAATTAAATGTACTGTGTGTTTGTACATGCACGTACAATGAATCTCCCTTTAAAAAGAGATCCTGGCACGCTGTGCCCACCAGATATCCTAGAACATACCTTCAAAGTTCGAAATAATTATACTTGCAATTTCATTGCTATTTCAGTTATTTATCTACATCTAAATTAATAGGTCATAAGTTAAAGTAAAATACCTATCAATTCTACTGATGGTCTACACATATTTGTTTATAGTACAAGTGCTAAAAATGGACATTGTACCTGATAGAGCATGATAGGTTCTATGTTGTATCCTAAGGTATCTGCAAAGTTCTTAGCGATGACTGTTTTTCCACAACCCTACAAACAGAAACACAATCATTTAAGAGATAAATCAAAACAACCAAAAGTCAGGAAACGGAAGTTTGCAGTGAGGCTGCCATTCTTACTTTTCCTCCAATTAAACATATGTCCTTAACCATGTGAGACTGCATCATTTCAGCCAGTAGTTGTTTATGGCTTAAAGTCTGTATAAAACGTTCTGATGCAAAAGGCTGACTGAATGGCCTAGTCCCAGCTGGCACCTGTAATAAAAGAGAGGTAAATATAATAAGGATATGGTTTTCTCAAAATATTAGTAAGTAAAAGTGCATAACTGCCATTTCAAGCCCTACTAATTTCTTGCTCAATTCAATTCTATCCAGTGGTTGGCAAACTGCAGCTCGCGAGCCACATGTGGCTCTTTGGCCCCTTGAGTGCGGCTCTTCCTAAGCCTTAGGAGTACCCTAATTAAATTAATAACAATGTACCTACCTATATAGTTTAAATGTAAAAAATTTGGCTCTCAAAAGAAATTTCAATCTTTGTACTGTTGATATTTGGCTGTGTTGACTAATTAGTTTGCCGACCACCGTTCTATACTTTTTTTGATATTTCAAAAGAGCAGCAACTATTTTCTCATTCACAGATCTGATGATCATCAAGCAACCTCCAAATCAATCATCCCTCTAAAATGAAAGCCCCATGCTGGCAGATATTTTCATAAGAATCATGTAATCTTCATCCTATTTATAACTTATAATAACAATGTCACTACTTGAGAATGAAGGTTTTTGTCCAAATTCCAGTTATAAGTACAGAATTTAAAATCAGTCCACTGGGACTCTCCAAAGTCACCAATGACCTGCTGACTTTTGAAATCCATGTCCATAAATCCTTTCCCACTCTTCTTTTAGTTAACCACTCAGAAGCATCTGTTCTTAAAATCTCTCCTCGAATCCCACATACCTACTTCTTCTATTTCCTATCTCCTCCTTATTAGTCTCCTATCAGAAGAAGATCTCGATGCTCTGCTGAGGACTCTGGGCTTGATCATACTATATACACATAAACCCTAAAGAACTGTAAGTTTGGAAGTGACAAGATCAGATTTGCATTTTAAAAAGATCAGCCTGGTGGTAACATAGAAGGCTAACTGGAAGCGACTGGAGGCAATGAAGTTAGAAAACTATCACTAAAAGGAAGGAAATAATGAAACCTTGCTCATACCTCATGTCTCTGGATTTACTGTTTAGAATGCCTATAATGTCCTTTCATCTTTCTACCCCTGGGCCACTGGAAAACTCTTATGTCATACTTCAAGACTTAGCTCAAGTCCCACCTCCTCTCTGAAACTTACTCTACTCCTTCTGACTCCTTGTATTACTTCCTTCTCTATATCCCCATAGCCATTCCAATGCAGTCCCTATTTATCTACCTCTATCCTTGACCATTAGCTTGGTGAGGTCATTCATCTGAAGGATACAGAAAGGTATAGTGGAAAATAATCCTGTCTAGAAGTCCCAGCTGTGATATTTCCTAGCTGGTGATCATGGGTGAATTGATTACTCTCTTTCTATCAGTTTTCTAATCTGTAAAAGGGAGATAATAAAATTAACTCCAGGGTTACTGGGAGATTTAATGGCATAATATATACAAAGAGACAAATGCAGTGACTAGTACACAGTAGCACTAGTAAAGCCTAATACAGAGCCTAGGTCATAGTAGACAATAATCAATGTTCAGTTTGATGAATGAGTAAAACAGTAACATGAATAAGTATTAATGATATCACATTAAAACACAACAAAAAGTCTATAATTAAAGTTTGGTCTGTCACAACATAAGAAGGCTAGCCTTTTCTTTCCTCTATTTATTTACAATTTATTTAAGTCAGCATTTTTTCCAAGTTGGATTTCCTTGAGATAGTTTCCATCGCCTCTTAAGGTTCTTAGGGAGCTCAAAGAAAGGGTTAGAAAGGATGGTAGAGCAAGCAAATGGAGCTCTATGACCAAATATCATTCCCCTCCTCTGAAAACTGTTCACTAGAACAGCTCTTCTTTCAACTGTCCCATGTAATTAACAAAGATTTTATTTAAAAAGTATTCCCTAGCTGCTAAAATTTGTTTGAAAAGACTGACTGTTTCTTACTAAGGACTCCGACTACAAAATGCTTTCATTAATCAACACTTAACTTCATTTTCTCAGAGGTCAACTTTTGCTTTTGATAAAAGGCTATCCATATGTTTCTCCTGAACTTTTCCAGTTTAAAACATACATGACATAGATAAATATAGATACAGATATGTAGATGCTATAGAGCCAAAGAATAATAAGGGGATCATACACCCAGTGTAGGTCATAAAAATAGGCAGAACCAGGCACATCTTAGAAAGTATAAACTCTGGCCCTGGACAGTGTAGCTCAGGTGGTTGGAGCATCATCTCATATACCTAAAGGTGGCAGGTTTGATTCTGGTCAAGGCATATACCCAAGTTGCAGGTTGTTCAATCCCCGGGCTTGGTGCTTAAGAGAGGCAACCAATTGATGTTTCTCACATTGATGTTTCTCTCTCTCTCTCTCTCCTTCCCTCTCTCTTAAATCATATTTTTTAAAGTATAAACTCTGACTCATTACCTTAATGGTCACCTCCTTTCCTGCAATCCGGACAGTAACAGAAGCTTGGGAGATGTGATTTTCAGTCATCCTCTCCACTCTCACAATCTCTTCAGGAAGCAAAGAGCTTCTTGAATCTTGGAGTTCAAAGCGCTGTAAAATTACAAGAAAATCATGGACTTTTCATTTTAGTATTATTGTTGGATATCTTGAAGGTTCTGTCTTATTAGAACTGAAACTCACTCTACATTATAAAGGTAGAGGTAAAAAAAAATTAATGAGAATTTTTTTCCTACTTTCATGAATACCATTCTACTTACGCCAATTACTAGAAGTGATATGAAAATAGTCCCCAAATTTTACTAAGGACAGGAAATGGAATTATTGAATTTCTGACTGGTAGAAGTTTGCAGCCTACATTTCTTGATAATAAAAATGTCCAGTTTCCTAGAAAGAGATGATGAAACTCATGAAAACATGTAAAGTAAAATAAGGCCTGTATCAGTTGATTTCTTAAATAAACTGACCTGAAATTCATGAAACCAGAACTTCCTAGACATAATTCTGCTGTTTGTGTGTGTGGTTAGCTTAACTGATTACAATGAATTATAACAACCAATCTTCCACAGTATCTGGCACAGTGCCTTCTACAGTGTAGGTTCTCAATATTTATCAATCTGGATTTAAAAGGCCAACACCATTGACTCTTTCTCCATGTGGGCCAATTAGCAATGCTCTAACACTTGATGATACCCCCTAGTTATGTAAAAAAGGCACAGAGAAAACACAAATAAGTATATGAAAAACGAGAATACTAATTTAAAATTAATTAAATACTATGGCCTACTAATAGCAGCATGTTCAATATGAAAAGCTTAATTCATTTTAGTATTAAACAGGCAGAAATAATTGCTCCCCCAATCCAACCATAACATTATCACTACAGTGAAAGATTGAACCTCAATGAAAGAATAGATCACCATTTACTCAACAGAATGACACAACCCAAGAAAATAGTTTTTTAAAAGAAAATTATCTTCAACCTCAACATTCTAAACATAGCAGACTAGTTCAAATCTTCGTTTGGTATCATAAGTATTTAAGACAATCACTCACTCCTTTCCCCAAACCTAAGAAAAGTTATCTGTTAGTGCTACTACACAGAGTAAGTTTTACACTTTATACATTTTATATATGCAAATTCCCATAGTATCACATAATTTGGTAGGAACTGCTTCTATGTCATAGGCATATGACAATTATTGACACTTCAAGTTCTTGCAAAAAATTACACTGTATTTTGAAGGAGATTTAATAGGATAGGAATAAGACCTTAGCCAAGTGTTTAAATTCATGAGAGTTTAGAACCTAGAGCCATTACATTCTAAGAAAACAAACATATGTACTTAAAGGTATGTTTTTACCCCACCTATAATACTGTCAGTCTAAGTCAGCGGTTCTCAACCTGTGGGTCGCGACCCCTTTGGGGGTCGAACGACCCTTTCACAGGGGTCGCCTAAGACCATCGGAAAACACATATATAATTACATATTGTTTTTGTGATTAATTACTATACTTTAATTATGTTCAATTTGTAACAATGAAATTGGGGGTCACCACAACATGAGGAACTGTATTAAAGGGTCGCGGCATTAGGAAGGTTGAGAACCACTGGTCTAAGTTAATATAGGATTGATGTCAGAGCACTTATATTCCAGAAATGAAAATAATGCCTTGAACCATTTGCTAAACTGGTTACATCATTATAAATAATTCAAGCTAAAATATTTCAGTAGAATAATAATAGTAGGCTAGAATAAACTAAGATAGTAAAAGAACTCAAGTTGAAAGGTGAATTACCATTGCCAGCATAGGAAATTTAGAAGACTGTTGATCAAAAAGGCAACTGAGGAGTAAAATCCTATGTAATAAAAGCCTAATATGCTGTATCCAGTGTCCAGTCAGCCATTCAACCAAAGCGTAATCTATATATATAAAAGCCTAATATGCAAAGTGTCTCCTCAGGAGTTCAACCAAGCGGGAGTTCAATCACTCGCTATGATGTGCGCTGACCACCAGTGGGCAGCGCAGAACGAAGGTAGGCCCAGGTCGGTAGCCAGGGAAGGAAGGCCCCTGCTGGCAGCTGGCAGCCGCTAGGGACCCTATCCATGCACGAATTTCATGCACTGGGCCTCTAGTATGCTAATAATAAGCTAAGGCCACTCAACAGCTCGCTATGATGTGCACTGACCACCAGGGGGCAGACAGTCAACTGGTCGACCAATCGCTATGATGTGCACTGACCACCAGGGGGCAGACGTTCCGACTGGTAGGTTAGCTTGCTGCTGGGGGTCTGACCGATGGGGACTGAGCGAGACAGGCCGAACACGCCCTGGAGCCCTCCCACGGTCCCTTCCTGGCTGGCCAACCTCCCATGTCCCTCCCTGGCCCCGATTGTGCACTGGTAGGGTCCTTCAGCCTGGCCTGCACCCTCTCGCAATCCGGGACCCCTCGGGGGATGTCGGAGAGCCAGTTTCGGCCTGATCCCACAGGCCAGGCCAAGGGACCCCACTGGTGTACAAATTCGTGCACTGGGCCTGTAGTAGATATATAATTATTAGAGGCTACATCTTAGCAAGATGTAGAAAACCAAGTTTATTTACTTTATCATTTTATATTAATGACTATTCCCTGTGAAACCTTGAATTTCAATTAAACAAACAGTACCAATGTGTTTTTGTTACACTTTCTTTGGGATTACATTATTTGAACTGTGAAGTATCTACACTAATAAAAGAGAAACATGCAAATTGGTGTCACTCCACTACGTTCACCAGCCAATCAGATGAGTATGCAAATTAACCCAACAAAGATGGCGGTTAATTTGAATAAATAGGCACCCAACGGCCTGGGTCCCGGGAACATCATCGGCACCCAGGTCACTCCGAGGTGGCCCCATGTGGGCCCTGAGCAGCATAGGAAGGGCCTGAGCCAGGGGGCTCCTGGGCAGGGGCGGAGAAGGCCATCAGAGCTGCGGGGCGCCCCTGCCCAAGCTTAAAGCCTCGGCCAGAGGCATTATGCCTGGGTGGGGGGCGGAGTCGGTGATGGGGGAAGATAGGGGTCCTCTGCCCAGGCCTGACACCTGGGCCAGAGGCGTCAGGTCTGGGCGAGTGGCGGAGCTGGCGATCAGAGGTGTCTGGGGCTCCCCTGCCCAGGCTTGACGCCTGGTTCAGAGGCGTCAGGCCTGGGCGAGGGGCCAATCCAGCGATCGGAGGGTGATGGGGGTCGACGCCTCTAGCTGAGGCGTCAGGCCTGGGCGGGGGGCCGAGCCAGAGATCGGCATGAACTACAGAGGAAACACCTTTTCTGACCGCTCATTGGCTAAGCTCCCTGTATGCCACTGGTAATATTCTTAGTAACTTGGGTAATAAGAATCCAAAAAGGTGATCTAGGGTTTTTCACCACACTCCTGGGACTTACCACATGGGTTCATGTAAGGATGAGGTGAGGTAACAGATGTCAAACCCTGGAAACTGTGTGGGACATACCAAGGCCCACACTAGCAGTAATGCAGAGGTTGTCTACCACCCACTCAACGGGCACCCGGGTGATTAGGAGCAATGTTCTCTTGCAAGAATACTGACTATGCAAGACCTAGTCAGAAGGTCTATAAGCTGAAAAGGAAAGTGAAACCAGAGCATGGCAGAACCTTGGCCACTGGATGAAATAGTTCCCTTGATACTGTTATAATTAGCTAGTTATCCTATCTAATAAAGAGAGAATATGCTAATTGACCCTCACGCTGTCGCAAAGATGGCAGCGCCCACAGCCACAAGATGAGAGCGTCCAGTCCCCTCATCCCCGCCGGGGTGTCAGGTGCGTGGCAAGGCCTCCGGAGTCCACCAGTACCCTCAGTCCCCAGCCTCCCAGGGCCGGTCCAAGGTGCAGGTAACCAGGGCCGGCCAAGGCTTGTGATGCCAGCAGTGGCAACCGCAGAGGTGTGATGGAGGCATCGCCTTCTCCTGATCGCTGGGTTGCCTCCCGCCCCTGAGGGCTCCTGGACTGTGAGAGGGGGCAGGCTGGGCTGAGGACCCCCCCCCCCCAGTGCACGAATTTCGTGCACCGGGCCCCTAGTAATTAAATAAAAGGAAATGTAAATCACAAGGATGTTGGTCTGCAAGGCCTCCATATTCACCCTCACAATTCCCAATCCTGACCCACCAAGCTATTTATTTTCTTCACTAGAGGCCCGGTGCACAAAAATTTGTGCACTCGGGGGGCGGGGGGAGGGGGGT
>NW_005370127.1:1501005-1520317 GCF_000412655.1 Myotis brandtii
CAGAGGCGCAGGGCAATCAGGGGATTGGGGAGCTCCCCCCTATCAGGCACAGAGGAGGGCTGATCAGGGGGTTGGGGTGCCTTCCCCTGTCACGAACAGAGTAGGGCGGATAGGGAGGTTGTGGCCCCGCCCCCTGTCACTCACAGAGCCACAGGGCGATCAGGGGGTTTGGGCGCTGCCCCCTGTCATGCTGATCCCGGTGCCGGGAGCCTCGCTGCTCCGCTGATCCCGGTGCTGGGAGGCATATTACCCTTTTACTATATAGGATAGAGGCCTGGTGCATGGGTAGGGGCTGGCTGGTTTGCCCTGAAGGGTGTCCTGGATCAGGGTGGGGGTCCCCACTGGGGTGCCTGGCCAGTCTGGGTGAGGGGCTGAGGGCTGTTTTCCGGCTGGCGAGTGACTAAAGCTTCCAACCGCTCCTTGTTTTCTTCTCTTTTTTTTTTTTTTTTTCTGGGCCAGCTTTAGCTCTGAGGCCTCGCTGCTGAAAACATAGATACAATGTTGCGGTCCGAGCCCGGCTGAATGGAAGCCCTTTTCTGGGGTTTTGTTTAGCTTCTTATTTGCAACATAGTATATAGTTGCTTAGAGTTGCAACTGAGAGGCGGGCAACTGAGGCGGGGAACGTTGGAGTCTGCAGCAAGCAAGCCTCCCTGCTCGCTTCAGTGCCTGGCTGCTGGCTGCCATCTTGGCTGACAGTTAATTTGCATATACTCACTGATTAGCCAATGAAAAGGGTAGCGGTCGTACGCCAATTACCATGTTTCTCTTTTATTAGTGTAGATACCCTTTTCTAAGCTTTTGAGCACTAACAGAGAAAATCACCATACCATATTGTCTGGCTACTGAATAAATATGATGTAGCCTCCAGTCTCTGCTGAGCTCTTCCCAAAGCCCTTTAGCAACTGATATAAACCATTACTTTTCTCCTTAGGAGTCTATCTGAACTCATTCTTCCCTGTCTCAGCAGGTAATCTAGTTGCTTCTGCCATCCACATCAGA
The DNA here is from genome assembly GCF_000412655.1 of Myotis brandtii. Classification (NCBI taxonomy): domain Eukaryota; kingdom Metazoa; phylum Chordata; class Mammalia; order Chiroptera; family Vespertilionidae; genus Myotis; species Myotis brandtii. The sequence goes on from NW_005370127.1 coordinate 1,502,005, forward strand.
GCCTTCAGGCACATACACCTTCACACTTCACAAGAATATTAACCCTATTAGAGCAATATCAAAATGTATCTATTTGGTTCACTCTAAATCTCCAGAACCTAGAATCAGACACAAAGAACATAGTCAATGGTCAGGAAAGATTTGTTAAATGAATAAACAAATTAAATTATTTTTCCTTCATCCTCAAAATCATCTACATTTTCATCAATGCTTAATTCTTTCCCACTGTCTCAGTAAAAAGGACTTCTCCTTTCATTATGAGTTGATGGAAAATCAGTAGAAGTCTACTTTCTCCATCTCAGTTTATGATCATTCCAGTTGCTAGGTACAAAATATGTTTTCCACTATTCCAAATCAGGGTACAATGATGCTCTGGAAATGTCCTTTCCTGCCTCCCCCAGACCATATTTCTATAAGTATTTTCCATGCTCTCCACAGATTTTGTCCCTTTTTCCTATGAAGTCATTTGTCTCCCCATTCCAAGAAACAAACAAAAAGCCATTTCTTAATTCTACATCATCCTTGAGTGACCCACCACCTATTTGTTTCTGCTCACCATCAAACTTGTTTTACAAGTAAGTAAATAATCACTGTTTCAGCTTCCTCATCTCTGAGTTACTATTTGGCCCACTAATTTATGGCTTACAATCCCACCACTCTATTTGCACTGCTCCTGGTAAGTCAACCAATAATATCCTATTTACCAAATTAAATAAATTACTTTTCTTATTTTACTGTTTCCTCCTTCTCAGTCTCTCTTGCAGGTCCTTCTTCACTACCTGAGCAGTACATGTTAGGTTACTTTAAGAGTGGATCTTTTATATTTTTTACCTATGTTCACTTTGTAAATAATCTTATCCAGTTTGACTCCCACTTTTCTCTCTACTAGAAACGCAGACTACTCTCTTAAACTCCTGATTTGTATATGCAACTGCCCCCTGACATTTCCACTTGCATTTTAAATTCAATAAACACAAGACTCAGGTCTTGATCTTCCTCCCATGTTCTCTATCTCCAACTTCATCATTCCAAGTGCTCAGTCCAAAAAGCTTGAAATTATCCTTAACTCTTTGTCTCAACCCTACTTCCAATTCTTCAGCATATCACATTCTATCTTCAAAATATGACCCAAAAGCAACCACTTCTTACCAAGCTCAAAGCTGGTCAAAGCCACACTCTCTTAACTAGATTACCACAACAACCTACCAACTGTTTTTTCCCTACTTTCACCCTAATTCTCCACAGTCTACTCACTTTTTAGTAACCTGAGTGAGCCTGTTAAGAGGTTCAGTTTAAGAGCTTCCTATGCTCAAAATCTTATAATGACACTAGTGCCTGGTGCATGGATTCATGGACAATGAAAGGAAATTAATTAGAAGAAATATTTTAATATCACTATCTTCCCTTTTTCTATAATAGAAGTGTCAACCAAATTCAACCTGAAGTCATTTTCAAGGTCCACCATTTCTTACTTCTTTTCAGTCAGGTCAAGTTTCTAAGTTTTCTAAATCTCCATTTTCTGGCTAATGAAAAGAAAATAGGATTCCACTGAGTCTCCTATCTACCTACTCTAGGACTTCTGTGAGGATCAAATGAGATGGGGCATGGGAAAACACTTCACAGACATTTGGTTAAAGTGTAAAATGTGTCCACCTGGCTATAAAGCAAGTCATGTTCCTGGGCTGAATAAACTCCAAGGAGGCTAGTTGCTAGGGAGAGGAAGCTGGGTGTTGCTATGTGACGTCATTACCCGGCGCCCACAGCCGTTTCTGGGCTGGGCTGTGGGCCGCATTTTGCGCCATGGGGTCTCAGTAGCATCAGCTGTGATTTGGTAAGGTGTCACTCCGGGGTGGTGGTGGAACCTGTGTCCCACTTGGGGGAAGCCAAGAGTTGCTTTGTGGACGCCAGGTCCGCGGTGCCATTTATTATTAAACTAGAGGCCTGGTGAATGAAATTCATGCATGGGGCGGGGGGGTTCTCTTAGCCCGACCTATGCCCTCTTGCAGTCTGGGACCCCTCTTGTCACTCTGAGGTGGTAGAGGGGCCTGTGTCCCACTTGGGGGAAGCCAAGGGTGGCTTTGCCGGCACCAGGTCCGCGGTGCCATTTCTTTGTAAATGGCCAGTGTGCGTCAAGGCAGCTCCTGCGTTGAGCATCTGGCCCCTGGTGATCAGTGCGCATCATAGCGACCAGTCGGATGGTCGGACACTTAGCATATTAGCCTTTTATATATATAGATTCTATCTCATTCAAACTGAAGGCAATAACCTATAAAGCCCCACATGATCTAACATCCTTTACCTAGTGACCTCATGTCCTCCTCACCTCTTCTTCCCTCACCCTGCCCCCCTCACACTGTCCTTTGCTATTCATAAGATACCCTAGGAGTGCTCCTGCCTCAGGGCTTTTACACTGATTATTCCTTCTCCTTCAAAAGCTTTCCTCCCAAAAATGGAACCCCCATTTGACCCAGTAATCCCACTCCTAGGAATATATCCCAAGAAATAAGAAACACCAATCAGAAAGGATATATGCACCCCTAAGTTCATAGCAGCACAATTTACAATAGCTAAGATTTGGAAACAGCCTAAGTGCCCATTGTCAGATGAGTGGATTCAAAAACTGTGGTACATCTAAGTACACAACAGAATACTACGCTGCTATAAAAATGAAGGAACTTTTACCATTTACAACAACATGGATGGAACTGGAGAGCATTATGCTAAGTGAAATAAGCCAGTCGGAGAAAGATAAATATCACATGATCTCACTCAAATGTGGGATATAATGATCAACATAATTTGATGAACAAGAATAGATCCAGAGATAAATGGCAGGGGAGGGGGCGGTTAGAGAGCAACCAAAGGACTTGTATGCATGCATATTAGCATAACCAATGGACACAGACACTGGGGCAGTGGGGCTTGCCTGGGGTGGGAATGGCTGGGGAAGTGGGGTCAAGCAGGAAAAAAGGAGATATATGTAAAACTTTAGACAAAAAGAGAGAGAGAGAGAGAGAGAGAGAAACAAAAACTAAAAAAATGAGTTCATACTAATTTCTCCAATTCCAGTATAATATCTGAGGGTTCTTTCATCCTCCCTTTCTGTTTATAAATTCCTGCTCCAACAGTGAAAAATGCAGATCTTATTCTCCTCAATATATTCACTTATTTGTTCAATTGATTTACATATTTACTCTGTATAACCAATTTCCCAACCACACCAGCCACCTAAATGCTTGCTGCCCCCATCTTTGGCATGCCAATACCCCTATGCCTACAAAGTAAGAAAAGGGAAAGGAAGAGACAGAAAAGTAGGAAAGGAGAACGGAAGAGATGGGAAGAGGGTAGAAAAGAGAAGGGAAGGGAAGGGAAGGGGGAGTGGGTGGGGTAGGCGAAGGATAAGGAAAAGAGAAAGGGGAAGGGAAAAGGAAAGGGAAAGGGAAAGGGAGAAGATACTTACTTTTAAAACATCTTCCACAGCCATCTTCCCTTCCTGTCCTAGTAAAATAGTGTACGGGTAAAGCCAGTGGATTGCATGTTTGATTGACATCATAGGAAAGGAATTCTATTTAGGAGCAAAAACATGTATGAGTGAGGAACATCTAAAATAAATTTGAAAAATTATCTGAAATGTACATATGATATTAAAATTACCTTATAAACAATAACCAATATGGTACTCATATTTCCCAAAAGTCTACATGAGCAAATATTCAGTATTTCCTCTTTTCTTCCTGTTCCACTCCCTTTCCTTTGGTAAGCTCTCCCATACCCATCTTTCAGCTACCATTTATGTGTTGATGACTTCCTTGTTTATATCCCTAGTCCTGACCTTTCTTGAACTCTAGACTTGAACTCTCAATTGCACACTAGACGTGACTATATGAATATCCCATTGTCCCCCATTCAGCATGTCTGAAACTACATGTCTGAACACATCTACCTACCCTACTTGTCCCAAATTCCCTTCTCCTCTATCTTTATTCCTAATCTTAATTAATCTCATCCACATTCACCTAGCTTCAAAGTTATAAATTGCTTTCTCAATTCAGTTCACCTTACTTTTAAAAGTCTATTAACAGAGACAATTAGAGAAAACTTAGTATAGACCCTCTATTAGATGATATAGAATTATTGTTAATATGATAATGGTGTTTGGTTATGTAAGAGAATGTCCTAATTCTGAGAAGTTGCATACTGAAGTATTAAAAATGTTAACTGTTGTGGCCCTAACCGGTTTGGCTCAGTGGATAGAGCATTGGCCTGCAGACTGAAGGGTCCCAGGTTCGATTACAGTCAAGGGCATGTACCTCGGTTGTGGGCACATCCCCAGTAGGGGGTGTGCAGGAGGCAGCTGATCGATGTTTCTAACTCTCTATCCCTCTCCCTTCCTCTCTGTAAAAAATCAATAAAATATATTTAAAAAGAAAAAAGAAAAAAGAAAACTCACAAAAAACAAACAAAAAAAGGGCCTAGCTGGGTCTGTAAAAGAGACGAAGTTGGGACGCTTTAAAAAAAAAAAAAAAAGGATGTTAACTGTTGTGTACTTTCAAATGGTCCAGAAAAAAAAAAAAAAATCAGAGAGCAAGCAAATGTGGCAATATGTTAACAATTGATGATTTTATTTGAAGGAATTAGAGATGTTCATTTTAATATTTTTTAACCCTTTTTAGATTTAAGAATTGTCCAAGTAAAAAGTTCTGAGCAAAAACAAAAAGAATGAAAAGTAAAAGACATAATAAAAAGGATAAGAAAAACTGTTCTAGATGTATAGAACAATGTGAGCAATACCTGGGAAACCTAACTCACCAACTCTCAGGAAATACAAAATAAATTGCAACATAAGTTTTAAAAATGTCTCATCTAGGTGATATCTCATTGTGACTTTAATTCTCTCTGATTAGTGACATTGAGCATCTTTCCATATCTATTGGCCATCTGTATGTCCTCTTTTGGAGCAGTGTCTATTCAGGTCTATTGCCCATTTTTTAAAAAACATATTTTTATTGATTTTTTACTGAGAGGAAGGGAGAGGGATAGAGAGTTAGAAACATCGATCAGCTGCCTCCTGCACATCCCCCCCTGAGGATGTGCCCGCAACTGAGGGACATGCCCTTGACCGGAATCGACCCCGGGGCCCTTGCGTCCGCAGCCCGACACTCTATCCACTGAGCCAAACCAGTCACGGCTATTGCCCATTTTTTAATTGGATTGTTTGTCTTCCTGGTATTGAGTTGTATGAGTCTTTTATATATTTTGGAAATTAACCCTTTATCAGATGTATCATTGTCAAATATGTTCTTCCATTCAGTGGGCTCCCTTTTCATTTTGTTGGTTTCTTTTGCTGTGCAGAAGCTTTTTAGGTTGATGTAATCCCATTTCTTTATTTTTTCCTTTGTTTCCCTTGCCCTAGGATGCAAATTAAAACCACAATAAGCTATCACTTCGCACCTGTCAGAATGGCTACCATCAATAAATCAACAAACAAGTGCTGGCAAGGATGTGGTGAAAAGGGACGCATGCACTATTGGTGGGAATGCAAACTAGTGCAGCCATTGTGGAAAATAGTATGGCGTTTCCTCAAAAAAATTAAAAATGGAAGTGCCTTTTGACCTAGTGATACCACTTCTGAGAATATATCCTAAGAATCCCAAAACACCAATTCAAAAGAATATCTGCACCCCCATGTTCATAGCAGCATTATTTACAACTAGAGGCCTGGTGCACGAAAATTCCTGCTCTCGGGGGGGCGGGGGGAGGGGAAGGGTACCTCAGCCTGGCCTGCGCCCTCTTGCAGTCTGAGACCCCTCAGGGAATGTCCACCTGCTGGCTTAGGCCCCCTCCCCAGGGGATCGGGCCTAAGCTGCCAGTCAGACATCCCTTTGGCAGCTTAGGAGCCCTCAGGGGATGTCCAACTGATGGCTTAGGCCTGCTCCCCATAGGGAGCCGCAGTCAGATATCTTGAGCACTGCCAAGGAGGCAGGAGAGACTCCCGCCACTGCTGCTGCGCTCGCAACTGTCAGCTTGGCTTGTGGCTGAGTGGAACTCCCCCTGTGGGAGAGCACTGACCACCAGGTGGCAGCTCCTGTGTTGAGCATCTGACCCCTGGTGGTCAGTGCGCATCATAGCGACCAGTCGTTCCCAGTCATTCCGCTGTTAGGGTCAATTTGCATATTACCCTTTTATTATATAGGATAGCCAAATCTGCAAACAGGCCAAGTGCTCATCAGTAGATAAGTGGATCTGGAAATAGGCCAAGTGCCCATCAATAAATGGGGGGATAAAAAAAGTGGTGGTACATTTACACAATGGAATACTACTCAGCCGTAAAATATAAAGAAATCTTTCCTTTTGTGACAGCATGGATGGACCTGGAGATTATTATGCTAATTGGAATAAGCCAGTCAGAGAAAGGCAAATACCATATGATCTCACTTATATGTGGTATCTAATAAACAAAATAAACTGACGAACAAAAACAGTAGCATGGATATGAGGAACAGACTGACAGCTGTTAGAGGGAAGGGAGGAGGGAGACTGGATAAAAGTAGATGAAGAGATTAGCCAAAGAACATATATGTATAACTGATAGACATAGACAACAGTAAGGTGATGACCAGAAGGAAGGGGGGGTGAAAGCTGGGTGGAGATGGGCAAAGTGGAAGAAAAATGGGGTCATCTATAATAGTGTCAAGAATTAAAATAAACTTTTAAAAAAGATAAAAATAAATCAAATTAAAATGTCTCATCTAAGTGGTGTTCCCACTACCTCGAATTAGGCTCCTTGGCAGAGTCTCTCACTATTTTAACAGTCTATATGCTCCCTGTGCATCCAGGCTCTCCCCATCCCTCCTCCTGCAAACAGAGGTATCTTCCTCCAACCTGTAAATGTACTTTTGCTCACCCCTGTATATCTGCTTGCTACACACCTGACCTACTTAATAATGTTTGATGGGCCACTTCTTCCACATAATAAAATCCAGACAACTTTACTCACCATGTAAAGCACTTCACTCTAAGGTTCTAATCCCTCTCTTCACTACATAGGCTTGCTCTAGTGACACAACTTATTCTCCAAACATACCAGGCCCTTTTATGATTCAACACCCTTGTAAGTGCTGTCCCCTCTACCTGGAGGGCCTTTCCACCCTCCAGATAGTACTGTCATGACTTTTGTGATACTGTGGTGGACAATGTCAGTGCTCCACCAAATCCCCCCAGATCTGTCCTTATCTTTTCTGTGCATCCAGCTTTCCCTTCAAGCAGCCAGTTGTTATAGGTCTCCCTCCGTCTTTTGAAGATGTCCCTTGAGCTCCTAGAGCCAGCTTTGCTCAAGGCTGAGAGATTAGCTAGTGCCTGGGAACTTGTGTACTCTGGGACGGCCATTTACCAATGACTGATAGTGCTAGAATGTGAAAGCCCCAGCTCCCTCACATCAGGTAGAGGCAAGTCTGAGTCACAACATACACTAGAGCATACCTCTGTGTGATCAGGCTAAAGTCTTTCTCTCTGTGGAATTTTCACTTGAGTTGCATCTCTACCTTCCCCCCTTTAAGACTGTAAGCTCTTTAAGGGCTCAGAACATACCATTGGTCTCTGTCCAGTCTGCTGCACTGCACAATAAATTAATCTCAGTTCTGACAATATTTAAAAAGAATATGTCAAGCAGACTGAAGTAATGAATATCCAAGGATGAACTTTTAAATTCTTTGCCACATTTGGGTACACCAGTCATTAATTTATTCTATACATACCAGGATTTGAACTGCAGCTGGTAAACTATCTAAAGGAAAATCTGGAAGTCCTAGAGTAGAAGATTCTTGGGAACAGAGTGTGGTAGCAAAGGACAAAAGCTGAGAAACTCTAGGGGAAAAAGATAAATGGTATTAAAAATTTATTCTAATAGTTTTCATATATAACGTGCACAAATATGTTAAATTTAAGAAAATGATATCTACTATTAAATTATTAAGGAACAAGAGCTCCACATTAAAATATTCCATTTAAAACTCAGAAGATGACTAGATAACAGATCTGTTTCTGACATCCATCAAAATATGTTGTTTTTCATAACCTGGCAGCCTCACATCACAATCTCAATCTAAACCTATCTTGAGACACCAGCAGCTTTTTATAGCCTCAAAAATGAGACATACTCTCATATCCCATGCTTTTAAAAATATTCTTGGAATTTCTTAATTCCATTATCTATCTGGCAAAGCCTACTCATTCTTTAGGACCCATCTCAAATACCAATGCCTTATGAAGTCCATAGAAACTCTCAACTACAATTTGAAAGTATTACCTTATTATACTGTGTTAAACTATGTTAAATATTCGAATTATCTTTAGCCTCTTCTAGATGATGAGTTTCTTACCATCAAATATCATGTCTTTACCATAATTTTTATCTTATCATCTTCTTTGTTATTTTTATCATAAGCACTTACCACAACTACTAAAAAATTCTTCAAAGAATTGTTGTCAAATGAATGAAGGAATCAATCAATGGGCAATACAAATTCAATGTTAAGTGTCCAGATATTTACATAAAAATATATAAATGTATAGCTGACTTACTTTTCAGCAGAAACATTGGATCCAACAGAATATAACAGTTGAAGTTGGTCCTAAAATACATAGAAACATCAAAACAATTAATAAGGAATATAATAGATTAAATACAAATGTTTTCTAAACAATCCAACCTTTGAATTAATCAGACACTAAGTAATTAAGAGCAAAAAATAATTTACTGATACATTTCATTTTCTAAAAAAAGTAACCTTAAAAAATCAGAGCTCTAGTCCACATTGCTCAGTGGTTAGAGCATCAGTCTGCAGACCAAAGGGCCACAGGTTTGATTCCAGGTCAAGGGCATGTACCAGGGTTGCAGGTTAGTTCCCTGCCCAGTCAGGGTGTATGTGGGAGGCAACCAATTGATGTGTCTCTTTCCTATCCATGCTTCTCTCTCTCTCCCCCGACCACTCTCTAAAAAAAATAAAATAATAAAATAAAATAAAATAAAATAAAGGAGGAGTGTTAAGATGGCAGCTGGCAGGATAGCAGTGAGGGAGAGAGTGTGAGTGAGGGAGTGAAAAGGTAGTATATGGATGTGTGGTGTGTGTGTGAGTGAGGGACAGTTAGATCCTGCAAGGGCGGGCAGATTGAGATCTCCTAGATGGGGAGCCCCTGATACCACTGCAAGCACTTCAGGGGAGGCTGGCTCTGGAACAGAAACCACGCAATCTTGAAGGGGAGAGCTGCCATGACTAGAAGCCCAGTCTCACCACCACCCAGACTGGCCAAAGACACCATCCGGGACCCTGTACCACTCTGGCCAAAGACCTGCTACCTCAACTATAGACACACAGCCTCCAGGACTCCAGCCTCCCTGGCCACAGCCTCCTGTGAGCCCCGGAGTATGCTCCTTCCTGCTAAGGCCGCCACTTCAGCCACAGGATCTGTACAACTCGGCACCTGGACCGCCTAATGAGACTCAGAGTACCCACCCCTACTAACAAGTACACTGCAGGGTCTGCCCACTGGCTCAGTCAGAGTATTCGGGCAGGCTCCGCCTTCTGGCACAGACAGAACTGTCACCTGGCGCAGGCCCTACCCCCAGCCCAAGTCAGAGCTGCTGGTGCTACCTGGTGTGCCCAACCACAGGTCACAGAACCACACTGCATGTGCGCTGCCAGAGGGACCTAGGGCACCATCTTACCTTGGGTGCCAAGGCCACACAGTGAATTGCATGCCAGAGGGCTCTGGGCCCTCACAGGGAGTCGCACACCAGAGGAACTGTGCATGCACCCCTACCGACCTGAAAATCTGAAGTGGACAACTGAGAAACCAGAACTGGGGGAGAAACAGGGGTGTGTGAGGGGGGACTCAGAGCAGAGACAATAAAGGGGTGAAACAAAAGGCAGACCCAGCCTCTGGTCTAGTGAGTCCCAGATCACTGAACCGCTAGGGGCTTCAACACCTCAGACCCCAAGTAGGAAACCCAGGGCCAGAAAGAGAGAGCAAAAATGGGGAGACAAAGAAACCCTCAAAGGAAAGAAAAGGAGGAATTGCCACCACCGGAACTAAATGAAACGGAGGCGTGCAATATGTCAGAAAAAGAATTCCGAGTAAGGATCATGCAGTTCCTAAACCAGCTGGATAAGAAAATCAAAAACTAATGTAAGAATCAACAGGAAATTAAGAATGAAATAGCTACAATAAAAAAACACAATGGAAGGTTTCACCACTACATTAGAAGAAGTGGAGTTAGAAGACAGGGCAGAAAACACACCCAATCTGAACAGCAATTGGAGAAAAAAATTAGAAAGCAGGAGGAGAGCTTAAGGGAGCTTTTGGACAACATGAAACCAAGTAACATACATATAATAGGGGTGCCAAAAGGACAAGAGGAGGAGCAAGGTTTAGAAAAACAATATGAAGAAATAACAAAAAACTTCCCTGATTTGGGGAAGAAAAAAGTCACATAAGCGTAGAGAGTCCCACATTAGATGAAACCAAAAAGACCCACACCAAGATACGTCGTAATTACAATGGCAAATGTTAATGACAAAGAGAATCTTAAAGGCTTCAAGAGAGAGACAGAGAGTAACCTACAAAAAATCTCCCATTAAATTATCAAATGATTTCTCAACAGAAATCAGGCCAGAAGGGAATGGAATGAAGTATACAAAGTTATGAAAAGCAAGGGACTGAATCCAAGAATAATCTATAGAGCAAGCTATCGTTTAAAATTGAAGGGGAAATCAGGAGCTTCGCAGACAAAAAAAAAGGCTAAGGCTTCATATCACTATGAAGCCAGCAATGCAAGAAATCCTAAAGGTACTGTTGTAAAAAGAAAAAATAGAAAGAGAAGAAGGAACACAGGCATAAAGAATAAAAAGGGCTACAAACAACTACCTATCAATAATAACCTTAAACATAATGGATTAAATGCTCCAATCAAAACACATCAGGTGGCTAAATGGATAAGAAAACATGATTCACATACATGCTGTCTATAAGAGACCCTACTAAAACCACGGGAATCACACAGACTGAAAGTGAAGGGATGGAAAAATATTTTTTCAGGCAAATGGAAATGAAAAAAAAGCTAGGGTAGCAATACTTTTATCTGACAAAATAGACTTCACGGTGAAGGTCATAACAACAGATAAGGAAGGCCACTTCATAATACTAAAAGGATTAATAAAACAAGAGAATATAACTCTGGTAAACATATATGCACCCAATGCAGGAGCACCCAAATACATAAAAAACTTCTGGAAGATATCAAAGGAGAGATCGACAGCAATACAATCATAGCAGGGGACTTTAATACCCCGTTGACATCACTGGATAAATCCTCTAGACAAAAAATCAGCAAAGAAACAGCTATCCTAAATGACTCACTAGATCAGATGAACTTAATTACCACAAAGCTATAGAATATACATTCTTCTCAAGTGCACATGGGACATTTCAAAGATAGACCACATATTGGGACACAGGCAAAGTCTCTTCAAATTCAAGAAGATTCAAAATCTTATCAAGCATCTTCTCAGATCACAATGGCATATTATTAAAAATAAACTAAAATAAAAACAATAAAAAAAAATTCAAACACTTGGAGGTTAAATAGCATGTTATTAAACAATGATTGAGTTACCAAAGAGATCAAAGAAAAAATAAAAAACATCCTGGAAACAAATGACAATGAAAACGCAGCATTCCAAAATCTACGGGACACAATGAAAGCAGTCCTGAGAGGGAAGTTCAGAGCAATACAGGCATACATCAAAAAAACAAGAAAAACTGGTAATAAATTATCTAACTCTACAACCTAAAGAATTAGAAAGAGAGCAAGAAGAAAAGCCCACATTGAGCAGAAGGAAGGAGTTAATAAAGATCAGAGAAGAAATAAATAAAATAGAGACCAAAAAAAAAAAAAAACAATATAAAAGATCAATGAAACCAAGAGCTGGTTCTTTAAAAGGATAAACAAGATTGATGAACCTCTAACCAGGCTCATCAAGAAGCAAAGAGGGAGGACCCAAATAAACAAAATCAGAAATGAAAGAGGCGAAATAACAATAGACCTCACAGAAATAAAAAAAGATTGTAAAAAAATACTATGAATAACTCTATTGCAACAAACTAAACAACCTAGAGCAGTGGTCGGCAAACTGCGGCAAGCAAGCCACATGCGGCTCTTTGACCCCATGAGTGTCGCTCTTCCACAAAATACCAAGTGCGGGCACGCACATACAGTGCGATTGAAACTTCGTGGCCCGTGCGCAGAAGTCAGTATTTTGTGGAAGAGCGACACTCATGGGGTCAAAGAGCCGCATGTGGCTCGCGAGCCGCAGTTTGCTGACCACTGACCTAGAGGAAATGGACAAAGTCCTAGAAAAATATGACCTTCCAAAACTCAATCAAGAAGAATCATAAAATCTCAACAGGTTGATAACTAAGGAGGAAATTGAAGCAGTCATCAAAAAACCTTCAGCAAACTAAAGCCCGGGGCCAGATGGCTTCACAGGGCAGTTTTACCAAATATTCAAAGAACTAAAACCTACCCTTCTCAGACTATTCCAAAAAATTCAAGAGGAAGGAACACTTTCAATCTCTTTCTATGAAGCCAGCATTACCCTAATTCCAAAACCAGATAATGACACTACAAAGAAAGAGAATTACAGGCCGATATTCCTGATGAACATAGATGCTAAAATCGTTAACAAAATTCTAGCAAATCAGATCCAGCATTACATTAGAAAGATCATACACCATGACCAAGTGGAATTTATTCTGGGGATGCAAGGCTGGTACAATATCCGCAAATCAATAAACTGATACATCACATAAACAAATTGAGAGACAAAAATCACATAATCATATCAATTGATGCAGAAAAGGCATTTGACAAAATCTAACACACTTTCCAGATAAAAACTCTCAGCAAAGTGGGACTAGAGGTATCAGACCTCAACATAATAAAAATCTTATATGACAAACCTACAGCCAAAATCATACTCAATGGGTAAAATCTAAAACCATTCCCCCTAAGAACAGGAACAAGACAGGGATGCCCACTTTCACCACTCCTGTTCAACATAGTACTAGAAATGCTAGCCATAGTGATTAGACAAGAAGAAGAAATAAATGGCATCCAAACTGGAAAATAAGGAGTAAAATTATTCACAGATGACATGATATTGTACATAGAAAACCCAAAAGACTCCATCAAAAAAATAATAGAACTAGTAAATGAATTTGGCAATGTAGCAGGATACTAAGTTAACACCCAGAAATCTATGGCTTTTGTATACACCAATAAAGAACTCACAGAAAGAGAAACTAAAAAAACAACCCACTTACCATTGCAATACAAAAATTAAGATACCTAGGAATAAATTTAACCAAGGAGGTCAAGGACCTGTACTCGGAAAAATACAGGATGCTGAAAAAAGAGATAGAGGAAGACATAAACAAATGGAAGAATATACCGTGTTCATGAATTGGTAGAATCAACATCATTAAAAAGTCCATACTACTCAAAGCAAGCTATAGATTCAATGCAATCCCCATTAAAATACCAATGGCATATTTTACAGACCTAGAACAAACTCTCCAAAAATTCATTTGGAATTTAAAAAGACCCCAAATAGCTGTAGCAATACTGAGAAAGAAGAACAAAGTAGGAGGAATAACAATAACAGATATTAATCTATATTACAAAGCCACTGTTCTCAAAATTGCCTGGTACTGGCACAAGAACAGACATATAGACCAATGGAACAAACAGAGAACCCAGAAATCGACCCAAACCATTACGCTCAATTAATATTTGACAAAGGAGGTAAGAGCATACAATAGAGTCAAGACAGTCTCTTCAATAAATGGTGTTGGGAAAATTGGACAGATAACATGCTAAAAAATGAAACTAGATCACCAACTTACACCATACACAAAAATAAACTCAAAATAGATAAAGGACTTAAATGTAAGATGAGAAACCATAAAAATCTTAGAAGAATCCATAGGCAACAAAATATCAGACATATGTCGTAGCAATATCTTTACCCATACAGCTCCTAGGACAATGTAAACTAGGCAAAAAAAAAATAAACAAATGGGACTATATCAAAATAAAAAGCGGCATCAAAATAAAAAGCTTCTGCACAGCAGAAGAAACCATCAACAAAACAAGAAAGCCCACTGCATGAGAGAACATATTTGCCAATGTTATCTCCAATAAGGGTCTAATCTCCAAAATTTATAGGGAACTCATACAACTTAACAAAAGGAAGATAATTCAATAAGAAAATGGGCAAAGGATCTAAATAGACACTTTTTGAAAGAGGACATTCAGAAGGCCAAGAGACATATGGAAACATGCTCAATGTCACTAATCATTTGAGAGAGGCAAATCAAAATGACAATGCGGTACCATCTCACACCTATCAGAATGGCTATCATTAACAAATCAACAAACGACAAGTGCTGGAGAGGATATGGAGAAAAAGGAACCCTCATGCACTGCTGGTGGGAATGGAGACTAGTGCAGCCACTGTGGAAGACAGTATGGAGTTTCCTCAAAAAATTAAAAATGGAACTCCCATTTGACCCAGTAATCCCACTTCGAGGAATATATCCCAAGAGATCAAAAACACTAATCAGAAAGGATACATTTACCCCTATGTTCATAGCAGCACAATTTACAATAGCTAAGATTTGGAAACAGCCTAAGTCCCATCAGCAGATGAGTGGATTAAAAAAACTCTAGTACATCATCTACATAATGGAATACTACACTGCTGTAAAAAAGAAAGAAGTCTTACCATTCACAATAAAATGGATGAATATAGAGTATTGTGCTAAGCATAACAAGCTAGTTGGAGAAAGATAAATATCACATGATCTCATCATTTGTGGAATATAATGAACAATATATACTGATGAGCAAAAAGAGACCCAGAGACAGAGAAGCATCGAACAGACTGTCAAACCTCAGAGGGAAGGTGGGGGGGAAGTGTAAGAGATCAACCAAAGGGCTTGTATGGATGCATATAAGCATAACCAATGGCCACAGACACTAGGGGGATGAGGGCATGTGCTGGGGGGTGGGATTGGCAGGGGAGGAGTCAATGGGGGTAAAGGAGACATATGTAATACTTCTTCACCCTATATCCTTTTTCCTTACCATTAGCTAGTGAGAAGGACATCTACAAACATAGTAACATTTCCATAGTAAGTGAATTTATTACGAATAGAAAAACTATTTAAAAAATAAATTATCCTGTTCATACTTACCTTGAAGGGTAGATAATAAATATCTCTGGCTTGAAATCGAGAACGAAGAGGGGGGTCTAATGGATTCCCAGAGTACCTAGGCACTGGCAAGCCCAAAGCAATCACTCGGAAATTTTCACTAACTCGAACAATCTTCCACGCATCCAGTTCTTCTTTGGTATGATCCTTAAAGAGTATGAGATCAAAAATTACATCATAACTAATACAGATTACAACTGGAAGAGCTTCTAGGCTAAGAAATTTGGGCCCTGACTACTGAGTAACCTATTTGAGAAAACTCTCAAAGTCAAACTGCCAAGGAAGGAAGCAAAGTGAAAGGAGGATCATGATGCCAGGGAAGGCTCACAATATGAAGACTGGTGTTGAAAGGAGAGGCAGTGAACATACCGAGGAACAAAGGAGATGTGGGTCAGTTTCTGAGTCCAATGCAGTCACACAGAGTAACAGAGTTACGAGGGTAAGGACAACGTACCGGCTAAGACCAGAGGATGTAAAAAGGTAGACCCAGAGAGCAGAGCCTGCCCATGGGCCTTAAACAGATAATTATGTCTATGGGTATATTTCTACCAAGGTAGAATAATAGTCATAACTAATATGTATTGAAAACTTACTACATGGTAAGCACTTTCCATGAATTTTTCTCATTTAACATTCACCAGAATCTAAACAGGCATTTAATTGCTTTTTATGAGTGAACCAACTGCTGTTCAGAGGAGTTATATAACTTTCCCCTGGTCCTGCAACTAGTATATGGTGGAGTTGAGAGACTGGAAACAGTGCAGGTTTTAGATTTCTAAATCCTGGCTCTAGTGCACTCTCTGAGCCTCAGCTTTCTCACCTATAAAGTGGGAATAATATCACCAACATTATTATGGCTTTATGAAAATTAAATGTGATTATATATGTAAAAGCAACTGGTCCATAGCAGGCACCTATTAAATGCCATTCCTTACATCTGCCTGACTTTATCAATGGCTCTTCACTGTGCTCTTCTGTTGAATCCACGGAGCTTAAAAAGTTGATATGAATGTGACCCACATGACAGTGTAGAAACTCTTAACATGACTCTCAAGGCCTTTCCTGGCCAGATTCATGTCTGATTCTCCCAGTCTTGGCAACTACTTCACACCCATCCCCTCGGCCCGCCTTCCGTGACTCTGTGCTTGTGCCCATCTCACAACTGTGGCTCTCCAGATACATCATGCTGCTTCACCAATACTGCTCCACTTGTTTGGAACACTCTTTCCACTTTGCACAGCCTAAACACAAGTATTATTCAAAGCTAAGCACAAAAAATATCTTCTTTAAAATGGGACCCTTTCTCATCCCCTCCTTCCATCAGAACCACTTTTGTACCCCTCCACTATGTCCTATGCAAGCGTCTATCATCATACATTTGTGCACTGACTTCTGTACATGATTTTCTCTTGCTGGATCCAAGGACTTATTTCCTCTAGCACATAGCAGGACAAATGTCTGCTGATTGACTGCATGAAATAATTAAAAAACATAATGAGCCCTAACTAGTTTGGCTCAGTGGATAGAGCATCAGCCTGGGGACTGAAGGGCATGTACCTTGTCCGATTCCGGTCAAGGGCATGTACCTTGGTTGCAGGCACATCCCCAGTAGGGGGTGTGCAGGAGGCGGCTGATCGATGTTTCTCTCTCATCAATGTTTCTAACTCTCTATCCCTCTCCCTTCCTCTCTGTGAAAAATCAATAAAATATATATTTTAAAAAAATAAAATAAAAAAATAAAAAAAACATAATGAACAATTGTTTCTAGCATTACCAAAACCATGACCCTACATTTAATTAATAGGACTAACACTAACACTATGTCATATGCACTCAAAAACAAGAATCTGGATATAACCCTGTCTGAGAAACCAAGAGTATAATTTTCAGAGAGCTAAATATTTCTATTTTCCACTTATCTGAAAATTATAATCGGAATATAAATAAAATTTATATAAGCCAACTGTATCTGTTTCCATAATAACATCCTACTATAATCACCTCTATGAAATCATTAACATTTTGAGATATTCTAATTTAGTATATTGAATCTAGCTAGAAATATATGGGACTTCAGTTATGGTGTTCAAATCCTTTTAACGTGGTGGTGTTTTGTGAAAAGATCTTGCCTATATTCTGTGAAGTTCCCATGAGACAGATTCTATGAATACAGAAATTATACTTACCAATAAAAATTATGTATTTATACTGATGATTACATTGGAAAAAATGTAGTACATCCTTCTCATTTAATAATAATAAGCACTCCTTGTAAACTAAAACCTGCTTGACCCCATACCCCAAATTCCTATCCAAAGTAATATGTTCAATAACTTTGCACAAAATTCTACTACACGAACAAATAATATACTGAAGTTCTTATTATGAAGTAACTCATATACTTAAAAGAATGATTCAATAATCTAAGTATTCTTTTTCAAATAATTTACTAAAAGTGGCAAATAACTATATAGAGACAAATAATAATTATTTTGTAACTAGTAGCCCGGTGCACAAAAATTTGTGCACTGGGGGGGGCGGGGGGAGGAAGTCCCTCAGTTATTAAACATTTATCGTCACAACACTGAATATACTTAAAATGATTCAATAATCTAAGTATTCTTTTTCAAATAATTTACTAAAAGTGGCAAATAACTATATAGAGACAAATAATAATTATTATGTAACTAGTAGCCCGGTGCACAAAAATTTGTGCACTGGGGGGGGCGGGGGGAGGAAGTCCCTCAGTTATTAAACATTTATCGTCACAACACTGACCACATTGGTGGTGTTGGTGGTCTTGTCAGAATGTGTTATATTATGCAGATGAAAATCTATTTAAACAGATTTGATGTAGATATTTTCAAAGATGGAAGAATTGTCCCTGTCAACTATTTTAGTTGATTCATATCTTCAGTAATTGTCATCATTGCAAAGTTTTCAGTCCCCATATGGATTGCTGGATATAATAGGTCATGCG
>NW_005370127.1:1521604-1532349 GCF_000412655.1 Myotis brandtii
TAATAATAAACTCGGTTTCATTTAAATAAATTAACTATAACAATATGAACGAATGATTTTAACTTTTCTTACTGATTAAATCTTCAAGTATTGCCCCGGCTGGTGTGGCTCAATTGGTTGGAGCATCGTCCCATACACCAAAAGTGGATTTGATTCCTGATCAGGGCACGTGCAGGAGGCAGCATATTGATGTTTCTCTCTTACATCAATGTCTCTCTCTCTCTCTTCCTCTGTTCCTCTCTTTAAAAAAATCAATAAAAGTAATAAATTATCAAGTATCCCTTTATTATTATACTAGTATGGTACCATCTTTAGATACAGAAAAAAGAAAACAACTATACTGCACAATGAAAACACCAGCTAGGAAACAGTAAAGAAACAAGAGTACTGAAAGGGTTGCCAAACAGGTTTCCAAGAAAACAGACTCATACAGTGGAATCAGAAAGAGATGCTCCAGGTCCTAGCAGTCATGGGCATCAGTTCCATCAGACCCTCTGGTATCATCTATTATTTGATGCCTAGGTTGTTTGGGGCTTGTATTAGCTCCCTGGGAGCAGGATCAAAAAGAAGCCTAAGACACAGATCCTGCTCTTGAGCAATTTGTAACCAACTTGGGGTAATAAGATTAACACATTTGTATCTCTACAGAACAGGTGCGAGAGAGACTAAATCCTAGAATGCAGAGGCAGAGCAATCAGTCCCTTGGGACCTGGTTAGCCAGAGAGCTGCAGTGTGGTACGGCTGAAGATGAACGAACAGGGCTGTCTTCTTGTCCTTTTGTGGCACTACACGAACCTCTTCTCCAAAGTCTTTGAAGCCCCACATTCGCTTGTGGCTCTCTTTATACACACTTGTATCACAGCATTTAAAGATTTTATTTCACTTATTCATCCATCTAACAAACAGTTTTTGAGCACCTACCTGGTGCCAGGCATTGCCCTGAGAGTTGAGATAACATCAGTGACAAAAACCCCTCCCCTTGTGAAAGTCAGAATCTAATAAAGGGAAGCAGAGAATGAACTAAAAAAATAATAAGTAAAGCACATAGAATGCTAGACTTTATGGGGGAAAATAGAGTGGGGTAAGGGAGTATGGGGATAGAGGGCACATTATAGTTTTAAATAGAGGGTGAGGGCAGGCTTCATTGATTATCTATATATATAAAAGCCTAAGCAACTGGCCGACAGGTAGCTTTGATGCGCACTGACCACCAAGGGACAGACGTTCAATGCAGAAGCAGAAATCACAGGCATGGAAACATGGAACAGACTGATGGATCTCATAAGGAAGGGGGGAGGGGGGAGGGCGGGAAGAGATTAACCAAAGATCTTATATGCATACTAGAGGCCCAGTGCACGGATTCGTGCACCAGTGGGGTCCCTCAGCCTGGCCTGCAGAGATCGGGCCAAAACCGGCTCCCGACATCCCCTGAGGGGTCCTGGATTGCAAAAGGGCACAGGCCAGGCCGAGGGACCCCACTAGTGCACGAATCCATGCACTGGGCCTCTAGTATAATATAATATTTAAGCAAAGACTTGAAGGAGGTATAGAAGTAAACCGGACAGATATATGGGAGAAAACCATTCCAGAAGAGTCAAGTGCTTGTGCAAAGCAACTATCAGGTAGGGGAATGCCCATCTGACATGTTTAAGGTGTAGTAAAGGGAATTCTAGCAGGGCCAGGGTATCTTTTAAATATCTACTCATTTCTGTCAATATCTACTTGACTTTGTGCTTCCTGAGGCCAAGAACTGAACTTTTTTCAGCTTTGTATTCCCACCACTGTCTAAAAGCCATTAGGCTTTTAGTAAATAGTTGTTGAGAGATGGAAAAAGGAAGACAGGAAAGGAGGAGGAAAGGGAAGAAGAATTAAAAGGAGAAAGAAAGAGAAAGGGAAAGGAAAGAAAAAAGGAAAGGAGGGAGGAGGGAGGAAAAGAGGGAGGAAGGGAAAAAGAAAGTTATTAGATTGGCAAGATAAAGTAAAAATCTTGGAGATTTTCTAAAATGGCCAGCAAATATTAGAAGAGTCTTATAAAACTGCAGACTCATGACCTGACTTAAGCAATCTGCCACAGATATGGGCCCCTGAACATGTGTCCTCATTCTGATACAGTTGTGTCTTACACAACAATGGCACTACCCACAGCTCAGCAGTTAAGACAGAGCAGCTGAATTTTTCTTTTCTTACCTTGAGAAGTTTGTCATAACGCTCTGCAGACATTAGGAAGCGTCCATCTTCAAGCTGCATCTCCCTGTTTTCCAGCAAGTTGTTCAAAACAGGCAAAACATTCCTCTCCGCCTTTTCCAAGCCTTCCAAAACGAGAGTTCTGCCTTCTGTGGCTGCACGAACTGCACACTATTTCCAAGAAACAAAAACAATATGAAAATATAGAAGATAGCAGAGCATGGCCTAATTTTACTTGTAATGCAAATTATACTTGTGGTTCTTACAGGGACTGGAAATCAGGAAAGCTGGGTTCCAGTTCTTGATTTTGCTTTATCTGCCTAAATGACCTTGGGCAAGTGATTTTTGTCTCATTAGGCCTGTTTCCTCCATTTGTAAAATGAAGAGATTAAAATAAACGATATCTAAGGTTCCTTTCAGTTGTAACACTTCAGATAACACCCAATGAAATAGAAAACTCAGAACTCTCTTTGAATTGGTAACATAACTAAACAAGGAAACAGAGTCCTTAACTAGAGAAGGGAAATGAAGATACAATCTGTCCTATCCATCCCACAAGCTTCTTGGGAGGATCAAATAAGCAAGGTGAGAACACATGGAGACTGTCCGGTTTTAAACAAGAGTCACGTTAAAATGAATTCAGGTTTATCCTAATGTTCAATGCTGCCAAAATTTCAAACTTACCAAAAATTTCTAGTGAAATCTTTTAAAAAAAGAAGGGAGCAGTGCATAGATATTTTATGTGATCATTTCTCAAAGCAGAAATTAGATCAACCATAAGGATCCTTTCCTGCCCTTCCAACTACAGAATTTCCAGAGACCTAGTTTTCTCAGAGAAATCAGAAAAAAACACAGCAAGATCCTTCTGGACAAATCATCTCATACAACAGGTTTAACAACCCAACACGTGGACACAACGCATTTCAAGATAAAAGCAGCTGCATGACCTAAAATCAAAAACTGTCTAAGCTCCTGTCCTAGATTTGCTTCTGATTTGATAGAAGACCTTAGGCAAACAATTATTCTGGAGGTCTGTGTCCTCATTTCCTAAATGAGAATATCCTCAAGGGGTAGTGTACACTATGAATCAAAGCAGTAGTGGAAAAAATGTTAAAGCTATCAAACCCATTAAAATATACATTATTATTAACATAGACATGATTTTGTCCCTAAAGAAAAGGGCACTGACTCTGAACACACCACAAAGCTCATTTGGGTCCTGAAGGAACTGGCAAAAAGTGGACAACACGTCGGACTTCTAGCACAAATAGTCCCAAGACTCGGCCCAAGTGCTGAGTCTGGACAGTAGCACAGTAGCATGTTTGAATGACTCCAATAGGCTAATGGCACCCAAAAGTATAAAACCCTTAACCACTTCAAAATCAGACATGGAGGCCAAAGAAGGAGAGGTGCTAGATGAGCTATCTTTTTACTGGGACGGGCTTCCCAGTTAGAGACAGTAACTCAATCTAGAAATAGCTTGCCACGCCAAGTTGCATTTCCTGAAGGTGAAGAGCAAGATGCAGTCAGTGGCGCCTTCAGGATGGGCAGGAAGGCCAGCAGTCCACAGCCCAGGTCAAAGGCCAGTCCCGCCCCCCTTCCCAGGCTGCAGTGCTCAGTGCTAGTGCCTCCTTGCTGGTGAGAAATGGGAATGTCCACTTAGAAGCATCACATGACAGTGCATCTGCTGTAGCTGCAGCAGTTTGCATGATGAACTTGGTATGCAGGCCTTACGTAATCTTGGTGATAGAAACTTTAATGCAGCAGATAATGGGTAACAGTGATTGCAATTCTTTCTTGAGATAGCATTTTTGATAGGATTTGCCCTTTGTTTAAGGAATATTTGACGTTTGTTTTTCCCTTTTCTGTTTCAATGGTTATTCTATATTTTCTTTTGAGCATGTCTATTATTAATAGGTAGTTAAAAGGATTAATAAATGCTCATGTGAATGGTTTGGGCAGTTCTGTTATTCCTTGGCATTATTTGTTCCACGTGGGAAAATGTTGATTTAAAAAATTATTTTGATTAATCCTTAATTTCTTTGAATTCTCTGAATGTGCTGCACGAAAGGCGAAATTGCTTATTAATGGTCTGTTACTATAGGATCTTTCTTTTAGTTACTGTATTTTTCACTTACATGTTCATCACCTGACTCTGAGGACTTTATAGCTCTATAGTAATATCAAATAATAACTTCATAACGTTTTTTGTGTTAATACATTTATAAATATAAGTTATTAAATAGTTAATTCTCAAAGGGGTTGTATAGTTTAGAGCTTTTCTAATGAATATCCACTCAAATACCAGTTTCGTGCCTTAATGACAGTATTTTATAATACTTTGGTTTTTATTTCTCTGTACAATTTCTCTTTCTTGTGCTCAGAATGCAGGTTAATAACAATTTAAATAAAAATAATGAAATTCTTATTATTAAAAAGTACACATTTGAAAAGAAAAAGAAAATATATATAGACATGATTTAATGAAAATAAGATTCCAAAGAGCTTCAAATTACTCAAAGGGGCTACAGCATAATACCTTCAGGAAGCCAAAGAAAAAATTTTAAAAATTTACATTCCAAGTTTTTTATTTTAAAATATTAAAATATCAATGACTTAGGTTAGTCACTTTACCTCTCTGGGTCTCCATTTCTTTCTAAAGCTACTCTATGGTACACGTTTCATTGATTATGGTGAAGATTAAAAAAGATAACCTGTGGCACACCGTAAGCCTTTTAAAAAGGATTGGCTGTTATTATAATGAATACTATTACCCTTGTAGTCATTGTCATCATTTTTTCAGGGAAGTAGCATAATATGGTAAAAAAAAAAAAAAAAAAAAGCTAAGCTCTAAAACTGGACAAATTCCATCTCTGCTATTTATCAGTTGTATGGCCATGGCCCTCTAAGGCTCTGTTACTTCACCTATAAACTGAGGAAGTCACCTCCTTCCTAAGGATGTTTTGAGAATTAAATGCACCTACCACAGCAGAGGTCTCCTCAATAGAAGTTATGTTTATGTTCCTTGATTTTTGTAAATGAATTATACAACTCTGCCAAACAGTTAACATAATATGAGTAGAAAAGAATTGGCCTGTGCAAGATGGCAACATGGTAAGGAGCCAAGGCCTGAGTTACTAACACAAAGGCCACAGTAAACACAGGCAGATTTTCTCCAGTTGTGCAAGTGACAATTAGAACCTATTAGCCCAGTGGTTCTCAACCTTCTGGCCCTTTAAATACAGTTCCTCATGTTGTGACCCAACCATAAAAGTATTTTCGTTGCTACTTCATAACTGTAATGTTGCTACTGTGATGAATCGTAATGTAAATATCTGATATGCGGGATGGTCTGAGGCAACCCCTGTGAAAGGGTCGTTCAACCACCAAAGGGGTCGCAACCCACAGGTTGAGAACAGCTGTATTAGACAATGTGGCTGCAAAGGATCTGATGCAAGTACCAGAATGCAGCCACTCTAAAGAGCCTGCTTCTGAAGGAGATGGTTTCCAAATTCCAAGTAATTAATTTATGAATGAACTTCTGAAAGACTACTTTGTAGTTTTCACAGTGGTTACATGTGGAAAGTGGCTTCAGAATTCATAAATGAGATAAAGTTTATAATATAAAATTCCCCCCTACTTGCTAAAATAAGTAAAAGAAATTTAGACAAGATAAAAATATTTTCTGATCAATAACATGATTATTCAATTTATTATAAAGAGTTGCTTTTGAGGACCTGTAATATTTAAACAGTGCCTTTAAAAAGTGAATCCTCATTTTTTCTATTAGTAAGAGAAAAATCAAGAATAATCCAAAACAGAGTACACTGTAATATCAGATAATTATTTAAAATGCATCTTTACACTTAATGTTAACTATGTATATTGTACATCATGGAAATTCACAGTATTGTGTCAAACAAATTAACAAGATACAAATGTGAAAAGAGTTCCTAGCTAAAAAAGTTAAAGAAAATCATTTGAACTTCCCATCCTGGCTTTCTATTCCCAGAATTAACTTGAGGATAAAGAGTGGTTCCTCACAGTCAGACATAAACCTAAATGTCGTTTATTTGTAGCTTAGCTAATTTGTATTGATTTATATTTGAGTATCCAAGCAATTGTATATTGACTTAAAGTCCTTCTCTCTTTAGAGTCACATGGCAATAAACAGAATAAATTACTAGAAGGGCAATAAGTAAAGTAAGAAAATAATGAGGACAATAATTGATTTTTAAGAGATTAGAATATTGATTTGGGCTTTTTCAGGTTATTTTCTCTTCTGAGGCAAATAAAAATCTCTCATTTCTCCATTGTGTCTTAATATCAGCCCTAAATTTTCATATTTCTGGTCCTTAACCAATTCTTCCAATTCTTCAATGTATAATCTGCTTATCAAAGTAATTACATTAAAATATTTAAATTAACTTCATATCAACAAGTGGATAAGTTATAGCAAATATTTACATAGATAAACATGGTGTAAATTTCTTGTTTTATATTCTGTAAGTTATTTATCAGTACCGCTCTCCTTTTCCTTATCCACTCAATTCATCGACATCTTATAGAAGCAATAGTCAATAAACATAAAAATATTCAACCTGGTTAGTAATTTTTAATACAAATTAAAGCCTATCAGTTTGGCAAAGTACATACATGGAAATACTCAGTACTAACATTTTTCCTTTTGTAATTAATAGTAATCTATGCAACATGTGAATATTCTGGTCTCAAAAATTTTTTTCACTCAGTAGTTTTTTATAATTATACTTTTTTAAATTATAGAGTAATTGGGTGCTCATGTGATAGCTTCAAATTTAAAGAACCATGAAAGTTCCTTCCTCACCCCACCACAGATGTCCAATCACATTTCCACAGAGGTAAGCTGTTAGCTGATTCTTCTGTTTCCTTCTGGAAATTTCCAAGGTATACACAAGCACTTATAGATTTACTAGAGGCCCGGTGCATGAATTCGTGCACGGGGGGTGGGGGGTAAGGGGGAACTACAGGAGGTTGGCTGCCGGCCCCACGGAGGGAGCTGGCCCTCGGTCCCCCTGGGAAAGGGGCCGTGTCCACCACCACCCACTCCCAGTTCCCTATCCCAGCCTGGGCCCAAAGGCCCTGGCAGGGTCAGGACAGTCGCCGGGCCAGGCGTGGAAGGAACGGACGCCAGACAAAGACACCACCATCAGCGCCCCACCACCACATGATTCCCTGCCTCCCTCCCTCCTCCTTCCCTCACCATCACACTGCCACCGCAGCAGGCAGGCGGCCCCTGGGGAAGGGAGAGCATGGGAGCTAGACAAACCTTTCTGTCAAGGGCTGACTTTCAATAGATCACAGAGAGAGAGAGCTGCTCTGCTACATTAGAAACCCCGACCCAGAAGCAGGTCTCTACGAATGGCTTAGCACCAGGGGCCAATGGGGGCCGGCCAGCCAAGGGGAGGGGCCGCAGGAGTTTGGCTGTGGGAGCGCACTGACCTCCAGGGGGCAGCTCCTGCAATGAGCATCTGCCCCCTGGTGGTCAGTGCACATCATAACAACTGATTGACCAGTCATTCTGGTTGTTCCGGTCATTTGGTCATAACAGTCGCTTAGGCTTTTATATATAGAGATTTTTTCATTTTTATCACAAATGGGATATTATATACACTGTCTTGCAACTTAATTTTTTTCATTTACATACTTGTCTTCTTTTCTATCACCACAAAGATATTCATCTCATTCTTTTTAATGGCTACAGAGAACTCTACTTACCACTTTTTATTTACCTCCTAAATGTACATCATTATAATTTCATTTATACTTTTATATGATATCAAACAATACCATAATAAACATCCTTGTATATATAACTTTGCATGCTTGTGTGAATAACAATTAAAAGAAAAATTGCTAGAAACATAACTGCTGGGTCAAAATGTATTCTTTACATAGATAGTGATTGCTAAATTTTCTTTCAAATTGTATAAATTTATGACCTCATCAATAGCAATGCTCTTTCCTCAGCCTTTTTTCCTCATCAACAATTAAATTCTTTAATCTTTGCCTATCTGAGAGAGGGAAGAAAAATAGCAGCTCACGGGGGGCTGGGGGGGGAGGTTGGAGGTTAATGGGGGGATGAGGACACATTTGTAATACCTTAACCAATAAAGAAATTTAAAAAAAAATAGCAGCTCACTATTGTTTTAATTTTTATTTTTAGAAATAAAATGGTCAAGCATCTTGTCACAAATGTGTTGAACGTTTAAAAAATTTTCTCTATGAAGTGCTCATTTAAAATCTCTGTCCTTTTTTCTCTAGGTATTTTAACAAAGAACAATATTTAGTATTTGAAACAATAATTTGAAGAAATATATAACAAGCTTCACTATAATATTAATAAAATGTTATTTTAGTTGGTGATATGTACCTAAGAAGCCCCCCAAAAAAGTAGAAAGTAATTGAAAATTAAGAAAATGGCATAATGATCTTTAGCCAACATTTTAGAACCATTAATTTTATCTGTGGTTTCTTATTTAGTACGAAACCAAGAAGGCATTTCCAAGAACAGAAACTAAAAAATATCGAGATCAAATCTATCTAGAGAGAGTACAGTACAAGCTATCTTTCACTACTCCATGAGCTACCACTCTCTTTCTACTTTAAAAATCAATTCCGTATAGTCCTGGAGTAAACAGTCATGTGTTACAGCGTGATCAGAACTTGCCTGATCGATGTAAAAGGCCGTGCCTGCACGGATCTCTCGACGCTGTTTGAGATCGGTTTCCGTGGTGTCCCTTGACAAGGCAATGTATTCGACTTCCCGTTTGGTCAGCTCCTGCAGAGCAGAGAGTGAAATTGTTCCAAAATAAAATCAAATTTCCAACATATGCTTTGAAGCTGACAATGCCACTGCCCTAGAGAAGTGAATTTAAAGGTAATTCTGGATTAAAATCTTTTGAGTCTCAGCTTTGAGAAAAAAGAAATAAATTGAGCATTAATCAAAACATGAAGAGTTCTACTTTTACTGCACCACATAATTTACCACTTAATAATTATTTACAATTTAAGCAATAATAACCAAAATTAGATCTTATAAAACTTAATGTCTCCTATAGAATTCTTTTTAAATGTCATGAGTAATAATTTGGCTACTTGGTTCTCCCAATGATAGCCATTTCTACAAGTAATGTTCATCTTCTTTTTAAGGGTGATTTAAATTAATTAATTAATTTCATAAGCCAATGTTTACCAATTGTATACATTATGTTAGGTATTTTACCATGTGTGAAAATAAGATATATACCAACAGTCAGAAGAGAGAAATACATACACAGCTATTCAAAAAGGAAAAAAAAAAGAGAAAAAAGGATGAAAAGGAGAGGAAGGGAAGCAAGAAAAGGTAGAGGAGGAGGAGGGAAAAAAGGATTATTTTACCCCCCAAAAAATCCCATATGATTTGAAAGGGAAACCATCTAGAATCCATTTCTTTTAGAATAATTTATCCATTTCAAAAGTTATTTTACCCTACATGGAATAACTATGAACAAAATTTTTTTAACATTATCCTTGGTTTTACATTGAATTGAAAACAATTACATTAACCAATTAAATAAGGCATACAAGATGTTTTTACTAAAAGGGAAAACTAATTTATTGGAGTATAAGGAAAAAAGTTGAATGAGCATGCTATTAATGGTCCTTAATCACAAGCTCATTCAACTTATTTCTTTATATAGTACTCCAGTAAATTACTTTATATTCCAGAAAAGGGATTTTTTTCTCCACCTTATCTCCGTGTGATGGTGATAAAAATATATTGTTTTTAATTTGTTTTCTTGAAATGTGCCAGTTGCAATGTGCCCATCAATTTAAGTATAAATGGAAAGAAGGAAAAATTTTTAAATAGAGAAAACACACATCATAGCAGTGATTTTTAAAAATAAGAATAAATTGCTTATTTTAAGCACACAATTTGCAAGTAAAGTAGCAAATTCTTTTTAGCAGATACCCACTTCTTGTTTATGAAACCCTGTCATTCACATTGCTTGACAAAGTGATGCATGCCTTTTATCACTAAACTAGAGGCCCAGTGCACGGATTCATACACTGGTGTGGTCCCTTAGCCAGGCCTGCGAGGATCGGGCCGAAACGGGCTCTCCAACATCCCCTGAGGGGTCCCGGATTGCAAGAAGGCAGTTCTCAGGTGACGCATCCCAGAATCAGCTCCCTCCTCTCTGGTTCCAGGTGTGTCAACCGCAGCTGATAAGTCACTGCCGCTCAGGAGCTCCTGCGTAGAGCGTCTGCCCCCTGGTGGTCAGTGCGCATCATAGCTACCAGTTGGCCAGTCTAATGGTTGGCCAGTTGCTTAGGCTTTTATATATATACTAGAGGGCGGATCAGGTTGCGATGCCACCCCTAGTCACGCTCAGGGTAGGGCCGATTGGGGGGTTGGGGCACCGCCCCCTGTCACACTCAAGGAGGCAGCGATAGGTTGTGGCGCCACCCACTTTCATGCACAGAGCAGGGCCCATCAGGGGGTCGAGGAGCTCCCCCCTGTCACGCACAGAGCAGGGCCC
>NW_005370127.1:1533762-1561638 GCF_000412655.1 Myotis brandtii
GCTGCCTGGCTGCCAGCCGCCATCTTGGCTGGCAGTTAATTTGCATATCGTCCTGATTAGCCAATGGGAAGGGTAGCGGAGGTACGGCTAATTACCATGTTTCTCTTTTATTAGATAGGAGGATATATAGATTGTACCACCATAATACCCTGAACTGCCACATCAAGGATATGCGCAGTCTTAACAGCTTCCTAGGACTCTGCATCAGCCAAAACGAGCACACAATCTCCCCAGCTGCTGCTGCACAGAAGCAGTCTGAGCGAGCTCAGAAACAGCACCCGAGCAGCAGGTGGAGGAGGCGGCAGTGGTCTGCTGAGTTTTTTTAACTATCTATAGAACCGCTTTTATATGACGTAAATATAAACATGACTATCAGATTATTTCTACTTAATTTCTCATTGATTCAGCAGGCTTGACCCAAAATTTCTGCTTTTATAGACCTCCTTTTCTGTGGCTATTACTAAGTTAAGCATAGTACCCACTGCAGAGTTTGCGAGGCAGCTTAGGCTGGTAAGTTTTCTTAGGTGCATTTCCACATCCTAAAGCTGCCTCAGATCTATTTCACAATTTAAAGTTTATTTTGTTTTAACATAAAGACATCACCCTTATAAACTTATGTTGCATTTTTAACCAAGAAGACTCCTAAAATCTCCTACCCCTTCTCATTCCACATTCCTTCCAAACAAGCTTCCAAGTCTTGCCAGAATCAAAACAAAGTGA
The DNA here is from genome assembly GCF_000412655.1 of Myotis brandtii. Lineage (NCBI taxonomy): Eukaryota > Metazoa > Chordata > Mammalia > Chiroptera > Vespertilionidae > Myotis > Myotis brandtii. The sequence continues at coordinate 1,534,483 of NW_005370127.1, forward strand.
GATATTGTAGTCTTTGAAATTAGCCAGGTGGAAAGTGCACATCTTAAAATGAAAGAGGTTCTAGAATTTGAATTCTCGGTAGCTGGCTCTGCATTCTTAATTAAGACAGATTTGCCTTGTATATTAATAAAGTGAGGATAGGGATACAATGCATACAATGGCACATTATACCTCACAAACTGGTTCTAGGAACAAAAGATATGAGATGTATGGGCTAGAGGTACTTAGGTTCTGAATTGCTCATTGTATTATCATTCCTGTCCTACATGATTTTGTGAGCAACAAAATAATTTCACCAGTGACATAAAAGAGTACACAAAGTATATTTCAACAGCATATTAATGAATTAATATCAAGAACACAAGGAAAATTTAAGAAAGATTTTTCTCTTATCCTAAAAAGTATATTCAGAGCAAAGCAACTTCATTTGATAACATTCTTCCTCAAATCACTAGAACAATACCTATTAATGGAGACAAAATAGAAAGAAGTCTTGTAATATTTTTTATTTTGGGTTGAAAATTGAGTACTTCAACTCACTTCACAATGTGCTTATAGAACTGCAAACATTTAAAAGGATAACGTGTCAGAAAGGGGAAATAATATGAGATTTGAAGTCGAGCTCCATCATTTCCTAGCTGAAGAGAGCTTGAGCGAGTAATTTAATGAACTTGTTTTCTCATCTACTTAAAGAAAAAAAGAGAGCATATAACACATGAGATAGTCTACAAACCCTAGGCTTTATATGGTCTTTCTAAAGACCATATAATATCAAAAAGTCAAGAGAATTATTTGGCCTTTTAAAATGTGGATCTGAGATAAGAGAATGTTCTCTAAGTATTATAAAACTAAGTTTTGTTTCGTAATCTCAGAGTTGCTGATTCTATCTGCTATTCATTGACTGAATTTGTATTTCCTTTCCACTGGAAGTGGAGAACTTTCTAGTTACAACAAAAATTTGCTAAAGCTATGAAAAGTAATACACTTGCTTTGCAAATAACTTATTCCAAACTATTTATAAACAAATCAGCCTCCAACATTAACAATTTTTTTCAGTAATGACTAATCCTCATATTTTTATAAATTCTTAATCTTAATTAATTTTTCAACATAACTTATCAATGTTAAGACCCTTAGGAATGCACAAGAATTGACTGCTCACCAGGTACTGCATAGCAACAGAGCGTCGAAGAGGCCCAGGAGGTCCTATTAGAAAGACATCCTGCCCCAGGAGATCCTTCTGCATTATCCATCTTAGATGCTGAATTACAGATTGAGCCAGAGAGTCTGAAACTTTAAAGGGAGGGGAGAGGGAATATAAAGTGAAATGCAGATCAAACTACTACATATAATATAAACCTCCAAGCAATCAATGAAAATTGTATATTATATTAAAATACATACACACATGCATAAACACATCCATTGATACAGACACCTGGTGAATTTTCACACTGTTTTACAATAAAAACATCATTATCAATATTAAAACAGGACAGTTTATGATATCACAAAGAGGTACATAACACTTAAAAGCTTATAAGAACATTTGAACACTCATCTGTGTCACTAAAGGAATGAAAGTGATTTTCAAGTATGATATAAAGAATAGTATCTTATTTATCTCAGTTTTATCGTCCACCCCTTTTGTTCTAAAAGGGGATATGATAAAATCATCCCAGACAATTAATGATTATTGTAGTCTTTTAAAATTTAAGAAAACTATATTATAACTTAGTTGGCAATGAGATGTGAGATCTCAAACTTCACAGTTAAAAAGTTTTATGAAGACTTAATGCCTTCTTTAGAAATTGTCTATTCTTCTATACCAACTCTTTTGGGAATAGAAGATTACTCCATTCAATGCCCTTCTAAGTCTACTACTAAATCACCCATCAATCTGCTCATCTTCTGCCTAAGCATTTTCTGAAATATTTGAGTTAATACAATTAATTTGTGTTTGCTCATTTGTAAATCACCCAGTGAACCAGTAGGTGCATTCCTAGGTATATAAGAAAAACTCTCACTCCTGTACATTAGGGGACACATAAAATACTCATAGCAATGTTATTCAAAATAAAATTGGAGGCAGGAGATGGAAAAAACACACACAATGGAATGTTATATAATGACAAAAACAGAATAAACTACCACTACTTCGAACAATATGTTTAACTCTTAAAAGGTATAATATTGAGTGAAGAAATTAATTCTCAGAATAAATCACATTTGGTACTATTTTGATAAAACTCAATAAACTAGCAAATTGAATTCATTATAAATATACACATATACAATAACACAGTACTTGAAAAATCAAAAATATAATAAATGATAAATTCAGGAAAATGGTTATCTGGGCATGGAATCAGATTCTCATAGTTTCAATGGTATTGGTAATATTTTTCCTTCTTTTACTGCCCCTCAATAATAATGATAATAGTTATAATTTATTTCATTCTTGTCAAGTGCCAGATAAAAATACAAATGATTTTTTGTATAGTGTCGCATCTGGATCTCACAACATATAATATGTAAGGATACAGACCTGAACTGAACTGCTCAAATCCCAATTCTGTTTACTAGCTATGTAACCTTACTCAGCTATTTAAACCCTCTGTGCTCAGTTTCTCCAACTGTATAATGGAGATGATAAATGTACTGAGTTATAAAGTTGTTATGAAGATTAAATCAGCATTTAGAAATGTCTGGTAATATAGTAACTACCATATAAGCATTTGTTAAATGCTCATTACCCTTTGTCCACAGGTGATAAGTGCATAAACCAGGAGTTAGACCTAAACTGTTTTAGTCCAAAGCTTGTATTCCAGCCATATGTCTAATTGCCCTTCCAAAATCTTTTTAACAGGCTCTCCCTTCAGGTCCAATATTTTCCCTATAAGTGTGGACCTCACCTGGCTCCATTAAATTTAGTAGACTTGCTTTTCTGGACATTAATACTATTTCTTGGATTTTGGTGATACCAATAGCATATTTAACTCCTTTTATTAAAATTTTAAATTTATTCTGTTGTTTACATTATGTTATCAAAGAACCCACTTCTCCAAAAAAAAACTTAAAAATCCCATTTCCACTTATATTTTAGTATAGTGTATTTTGTCAAAGAAAATATTTGTCAGGAAATTACATTAAACCACTGAGAGAAAGCATTACGTACTGCTGTGTGGTGTCTGTGGTATATTTTACATTAATGCTTGAAACTAGCTGTATTTTTAGTATAGCCTCAAGAAGGCATGAGTCATACTTAAAAGCATTCCAGAAATAGAAACAAGATGTAAGACTGTACATTAGGAACATCTGCAAAACAAACTGCCAAACTGCCATGCATAACCTAATAGAAACACAGCCCAGTGCATGAGAGAAATCCCCAACCTCAATGTTTTCAGGCACAAGAAGCTACCTTCTAGGAGTCCACATAGTAATAAAATTATGTCATAATAATACCAGAGAGCTTGATCCTGTATTCTATAATTTCCTTCTCTATGTAAGAATAAAACATCTGGTTCATGTTGAGGTAAATGCCTTATTCAATTCCTAGCCAATACTTATTTCAAAAAAAAAAAAATGTACTATTTTTGCCCAGGCATATTCAAGGACTTTAAAATAATTCTACAAAAGGTACATAAATTATAATTTTCTCCCTCCACAGACTCAAATTTGTGAGATATATACATAAATTAAAATTTCAGAAAATTATGCATATTTCAAATTCTGTTATGACAAATCCTTCAAAACTAGTGAGGTTTTCTTACTGTCCCAAGAGACAACATAATATACCATAATGGAAAGAAAAAGTCTTTGAAGCCAAACAGACCAAGTTGTGATTTCTCATTCTGTCCTTTACCAATATTCTTGGACAAATATTCTGAATCTTCTGGGTCTAAGGTTCCTAATTTTCAAAAGACAGGGAATAATACTTACTGAGCATGGTTATTGTGAGGATCAGTAAAGCCCCTCATCCAGCCCTTCAGTCAGTAAGAACCAAGTATGGAAGGGGATTAAAGAGACTGATCATACCAAGAGATAACAAGAATATGGAAGAACTATAACTCTTTCTCATTACTGGTAGAAATATAGAATAATACAACCACTTTGGAAAACAGAATGACAGTTCCTTAAAGTTTAATACTTACCACGAGATATAGCCATTCACTACTAGCTATTTACACACACAAAGAGAAAGCATATGTGCATACAAAGAATTGTACATGAAGATTCAGATCAGCTTTATTTCAAGATCCTCAAAATGGTAACTTCATGTTGAGGTAAATGCCTTATTCAATTCCTAGCCAATACTTATTTCAAAAAAAAAAAAAATGTACTATTTTTGCCCAGGCATATTCAAGGACTTTAAAATAATTCTACAAAAGGTACATAAATTATAATTTTCTCCCTCCACAGACTCAAATTTGTGAGATATATACATAAATTAAAATTTCAGAAAATTATGCATATTTCAAATTCTGTTATGACAAATCCTTCAAAACTAGTGAGGTTTTCTTACTGTCCCAAGAGACAACATAATATACCATAATGGAAAGAAAAAGTCTTTGAAGCCAAACAGACCAAGTTGTGATTTCTCATTCTGTCCTTTACCAATATTCTTGGACAAATATTCTGAATCTTCTGGGTCTAAGGTTCCTAATTTTCAAAAGACAGGGAATAATACTTACTGAGCATGGTTATTGTGAGGATCAGTAAAGCCCCTCATCCAGCCCTTCAGTCAGTAAGAACCAAGTATGGAAGGGGATTAAAGAGACTGATCATACCAAGAGATAACAAGAATATGGAAGAACTATAACTCTTTCTCATTACTGGTAGAAATATAGAATAATACAACCACTTTGGAAAACAGAATGACAGTTCCTTAAAGTTTAATACTTACCACGAGATATAGCCATTCACTACTAGCTATTTACACACACAAAGAGAAAGCATATGTGCATACAAAGAATTGTACATGAAGATTCAGATCAGCTTTATTTCAAGATCCTCAAAATGGTAACAATAAACTCTATCAACAGGTGAATTAATAAACAAATTTCAATATTTCCATACCATGGAATACTACTCAGCAAAAATGGAATGAACTATTAAGACATATAACATGGAAGACTCTCAAAAAAAGTATGCTGAGTGATAGGAACGAGGAAAAAAAGGGAATGTATTGTATGATTCCACTTATATAAAATTTTTAAAAATCCAAATAAATCTATAAGCAGATAAATGATTCCCAGAGAATATAGGAACTAGGTATATTATAAGGGGTACAAGTAAACTTTGGGGGAGTAATGAATTTATGTAATCAGTATTTTTATTATAGTAATGTTTCATGATTATATACATACTAGAGGCCCAGTGCACAAAATTTGTGCACTGGGGGATGAGGGGATTGTCCCTCAACTCAGCCTGCACCCTCTCCAATCTGGGACCCCTCGAGGGGATCGGGCCTGTGGGATCGGGCCTAAACTGGCAGTCGGACATCCCTCTCACAATCCAAGACTGCTGGCTCCCAATCGCTTGCCTGCCTGCATGATTGCCCCCTAACCACACCCCTGCCAGCCTGATCGACGCCTAACTGCTCCCCTGCCGGCCCGATTGCCCCCAACTGCCCTCCCCTGCCAGCCCAGTTGGCCCTAACTGCCCTCCCCTGCAGGCTTGGTCACCCCCAACTGCCCTCCCCTGCCGGCCATCTTGTGTGAGAGTGTGACAGTCAATTTGCATATTACCTCTTTATGATATAGGATGCCAAAATTTGGGAAATTTTACACTTTAAAGATATGAAATTTATTATATGTAATTTATATTTAGTCACACTGTTAAAAATATTATAATAGTGAATTAAAATTTAACAATGTTTATTATTTGGCTTATGAATGATTGTGTTTTATCCTTTGTGATTTTTAGTGTTTTACAAGTTTTCTATATTGACTGTTTTAGTCTTGTAATAGGAACAAAGGTTTTTTTAAAAAACTGTATTGCAAAATAATAATAGCCATACTGGAAGTAGGGGAGAACTGTGATAGAGAAAGTAGCAATATAATAGGTGACATATATTAGAATATTTTGACTGAAAATTAGATCACAAAATACCCAAAGTTCAACTCAGCCTCCCAAAGGGTGTTGCTAAATTAAGATAATTTACTAAAGATATATTTGTTGGTCTTAGTACTCGTGACAAGACATTGACAACCAAAACTGTAAAATGAAACCAAGGAATGACCTTTGGTTATGAACATTATCTCAGAAGAACCAGGAATTTTCAGGTCTTGTCAAATGAGTCCAAATTCTTTAAACATAAAGTATGAACTTTCTATTTTTATAAGTCAGATTAGAGAAAAAGCAATTAAAACATAATGAATGTATTCTTTACTTTGAAAAAAGTTTCATTTTAAACATGGGTTTTTTATTAGATTTGGCTAATACTAACTTATCATAAGAAAAATCCAAAATGTAAAAAAAAATTTATTTTATTTATTTATTTTTATATATTTTTATTGACTTCAGAGAGGAAGGGAGAGAGAGATAGAAATATCAATGATGAGATAGAATCAGCCCTTGACCAGAATCGAACCCGGGACCCTTCAGTCTGCAGGCCGACACTCTATCCACAGAGCCAAACCAGCTAGGGCGATGTAAAAAAATTTTTAAATGATCTATCTTTAACCCCTCCTATTCTTAATCCCACTCCTAAGGCAATACCCCAGAAGGAAATAAAAGTTTAAGAGCGTGAAGTATATCCTTCAACACTTCTCTCTGAATATAGAATACCTGTAAAAGGTGTTTAAAAAATTTTTTTAAACAAAAATGGTATCAGACTTTATATACTACTCTACAGTCTGCAATTTTTTTTTAACAATATCACATGGACAGCCTCTTGGTTGTCTAATCTTTTTAAACAGCTGCAGAAGATAAGATGACATGGGTATATAATAATTTATTCAATCATTCCTCTTGATTCACTACGATAGCTTCTAGTTTTTGTCACTACCAAAAACACCAAAAATGCTGCAATATATGTTGTGTACAAATATCCTCTTTTATGTGCTGGTTTTTTCCTTAATGGATAAAACCTAAAAAGAGACTTCTACATCAAAAGTAGGTATATTTTTTATTTTAATAGTTACTACTATATTATTTTCCAAAGAGGTCATATGCACTCATGCTTATACCAGCAATGTATGAAAATGACATTTCTCTGCAACCTAGTAGGTACTAAACATTACAATACTTTTAAATTTTGACCCACGTTATGCATGAAAAGTTCTATTTTATTGTATAATTTGTATCTAACTATTAACCATTGTTAGAACATATGTACATACACTTATTGTCCATTTGGACTTCATTTCCTGTGGCATGCCTACTTAAATCCTTTGCCCGTCTTCTACTGGATCACATGATGTTTCTCAACAACTTGTAAGGTATAGTTGTATATTATGGGTATTAATCCTCTGTCTATTGTATATGTTATATATACATTAACAATGTGATTTTTGAGTTACAGGGTTTACTGCTTGAAGTCATTTTCTCTTTAAACAATGTCATAAATGGTGACTGAATTACCAGGTAGATCCAAAGAAGCCTATATAACATATTATAGAGCTAAAAAATTGTATGTCTGCAATGAAAGTTGCAGAAAACAACAACAGTCATTCAACAGAAAAGAAAATGCATCAAAAATGTTGAGCTATCTTGAATATGGTGCCTGGGAAAAAGAAGACTGAAGAAAAATTAGGCACTGAATAAAGATTGCTGTAGAGACTCTAGAGGAAACCTCAGGCCACCTTAAAGGGTTTTAAAGTGATGGGACTCTTCTGATGGAACTCTTCCTTTTGAGGGCTCTATTTTTAAAAATACATCTAAAGAAATCTCAAAGGAAATCCTTTCCTCAAATTCTAGTGTAATGAGAGGCAATTAGTGCAACCATTAAAAATAAGGTAAAGGCCGAAACCGGTTTGGCTCAGTGGATAGAGCGTCGGCCTGCAGACTGAAAGGTCCCAGGTTCGATTCCAGTCAAGGGCATGTACCTGGGTTGCGGGCACATCCCCAGTAGGAGATGTGCAGGAGGCAGCTGATGGATGTTTCTCTCTCATCGATGTTTCTAACTCTCTATCTCTCTCCCTTCCTCTCTGTAAAAAAAAAAATCAATAAAATATATTTAAAAAAATAAATAAATAAGGTAAAGCTTAAGGATTGGAGGCCTTGTTTCTCAGATTGTTTTTCAAGCTCTGACTCTATTAAGTAAGAGAATCTTAGTCACACCTTCCTGGAGGCCAAATGTGTAACCTTGTCACTAATTCATTACAGCTGACAAGTGCTGCAATGGCTGTTCCACATTTACACAAAAATGACAGTTTTTTCCACAGTGTTCTGTCATTTATGATGCTGATAAGTTTCTCAAACCTCTTAAAATTATTTATATACTAAAGACAAAGGATACCACCACCACCACCCCGCCCAAAAAACAAAAAAACAAAAAAAAAAACCTCTCATCCTGCTGACTTTATGCCAAAACATTTTAAAAGCAGTTTTGTAATTCTTGCAAAATATCTTTGTGGGCCCTAATTGCCTGGATAAGAGGTCAGTGTGTCCAGTAAAACTTAAATGACCTCACATATAATTAATCCACAGACTGCAACAAGAAAGTTATACAAGGAAGTTGAAATATCTCTAAGGTCAGGTTTAAAGTCATCTATTGAACACTGCTACCCAGGAGCACAACCTCATAAGGCAAACCTGGAAAAAATACCAACTTTGATACTATATAGTTTAACTTCAAGCACAAAAACATGAAGGAAATCTCTTATCAAAAGCTGTCAATTTCATCTAAGCGATAAGATTCAGCTTTCATACAAAAAGGGAAGAAAAGCTTTAATTATCCACTTCAATACTTGCAAGTGAGAGACCAGGGGCTAAGATGATAAGGGGAAGTTATAATAGTCAAGGCAGGAGGTGGAAAAACCTAGATAATTAAAAACTGAAGAGCAATCCAACTCCTTGTGTCCACTACGTGACAGGCACTGGGCTATATAGATGCTGGAGACAGAAAAGATGGCCTACTGTGCCCAACACTGAGACAACTGACTGTAAAATATAAGCATTCATTACCTCAATCAGACAGTCACCAATTGAAGAAATTTTACTTTGATGAGGTAACAGCTTTCCTGGGGTTTTTAATAGAATTTCAGAGTTCCACTTACGAATATTTCCAGTCTACAGTATCGGCCAGGCCAGTTAGAAGGATTTCTACCCTTCTATTAGATATATGTTAAATATGAATATCAAAGTTCATATTTCAACATTGTGATTTTCATTTCTTCATTACTAAAAGACAACAGTGAGTTTCAGTGCTCTGAATACTAACTTTGATAAAGACAGAAATAAATAGCACTGCCATGCCTCAGCTATTCCAATATTTTTTAATAACTTTTCACACTTAGTTCTAGAAGAGTTTCTTTCATACTCCAGGAGTTATTTTATTTTGTTTTTTGTTTGTTTGTTTGTTTTTGGTTTTTTTTCCCCCAAGAGTTATTTTAAAGAACAGTAGCCAGAGACACTGAGACAGACCATGAAAGAAAAATCAAACTGAAGTCAGGAAGTTTAGGTTTTGCTACTAATTAATGAGTCTTCGCACCTCTTTCTCATGGTCCTACCTTCCTAGCTATAAAAGGAGTTTCAGAGAGAATAATAATTGCTAAAGTTCCTTTCCTTAACAAAAGTCTATCATTTTATGTTTCATTTGAAAATATTAAATATTCAAAAGGCAAGAAGCTAAACTGAAGCATAAATACAGGAAGGAAAGCAATTATTATCAAAGTTCAACAGAATACCATTTCCAAAATATTTTTTAAATAGCTCCAAGAGAGGAAAAAAAATCCATCAAAGTTTTCTAATAACCAAAACCCATAATTTCTAATCAATCATGTAATAGCAAACAAAAGAACTATAATTTTCCCATTGGGAAATTGTCCCCAAGAGAAGGCAGAAATAGTTCAAAGAATACAATGTTTTAACTTAATACAGTAAACAGATGTAAAAAATATGTTATAGTATGCAATACAATATAAATGTCCAACCAATATGTAGCAACCACATAATACTTATGTGGATGCATAAGATTTAGTGGATTTAGCTCAGCCACTATTTCAAGTTAAACAAACTCCCAAACAGTCTTTTTCTAACAACTGGGCACAGTTGTTCATAAGAAAAACTATGTAACAACCTACTACTGGGTAAAACATAAGACATGCACCAACATCTTTTTGCTATTGTTGTTGTTAATCCTCACCCAAGGATATTTTTCCAGTTGATTTTTTTTTTTAGAGAGAGAGTGAAAGGGAGGGAGGGGGAGTGAGAGAGAGAAAGAGAAACATCAATGTGAAATAGAAACATCAATTGGTTGTCTACCACACCCACTTCCAGGGCCAGGGATGGAATCTGCAACCCAGGTACATGCCCTTGACCAAGAATCGAACCTGCGACACTTCGGTGTGATGGCTGACGCTCTCACTAGAGCCACACCAGCCATGGCTGCATCATCATCTTGATATACAAAAAATAATAGATAAGGATACTTATCTTGTGAATATGGTAGGAATAATAATGAATGAATAGCAAGCACAGAAAATGCAAATTGGTGCTTATGGACCATCCAACTGCTTTAAATATAAACTCTCTTCAGATAAATTTCAAAAGGCAACACAAAAAAAGTGAAACTTTCTGATTATATAAGAGATGCATGAAAACGGTAATAAAAACAGAAAATAACCAAAATGGGGTTTTGGTGACAATTTATGGGAGTTTTCCTATATTTAAAAATAGATACCTTTTACACTTGCAAAATATAAAAATACATTCATTCAAAGCCTATGTTTATAAGTTTAAAAATTTATATTATTGCTAAGATCCACTGAATCCTTAAAGCTAATATAGCCTTATTAATTTTCTCACTTAATAAGATTCCCCAAGTGATTAAACATTTGTGACTATGACAAAATATTTCAACAGACCCCAGATAGTAGACTACAGCATCTTAGTTGTTAAAAGATGGGATAACCTTGCCTTAACCAGTTTGGCTCAGTGGCTAGAGCATCGTCCTGTGGACTGAAGGGTCCCAGGTTCGATTCCACTCAAGGGCACATGCCCAGGTTGCGGGCTCGATCCCCAGTAGGGGGCATGCAGAAGGCAGCTGATCAATGATTCTCTGTCATCACTGACATTTCTATCTCTCTCTCCCTTCCTCTCTGAAATCAATAAAAATATGTATTTTTAAAAATAATAAAATAAAATAAAAGAAGGGATACCCTGTAATGTCTGATCACTGGGGGTGTACACCTGAAACTAATACAACAATGTATGTCAACTGTAATTAAAAATAAGAAATGATTTTTAAAAAGAAAAGATAAATAAGTAAAAGAAAAGAAGGAATGCCCTGGCTGGGTGGCTTGGTTGGTTACAGGGTCATCCCGTGCACCAAAAAGGTTGCAGGTTGGATTCCCAGTCAGGGCACATACCTAGGTTGTGAGTTTGATCCCTGATTGTGGCTGGTACGGAAAACAACCGATCAATGTTTCTTTTTCACATTGATGTTTCTCTCTCTCTCTCTCTCTCTTCCTTCCTCTTTCTCTAAAACCCAATAAAAACATACCCTTGGGTAAAGATTGAAAAAAAAGAAGGGATAGATAGCTATCCTCTATTGAAAGCTATCAGACAATGACTAAGCTTCATGTTTAGGTGAGACTGAAAAGGCCAACATTCTTTCCACACTATAAATACATTAAGTTTGATCTTTGAAATGAAATTAAAGCTTATTTGAAGGGTCTATGCTATTTGTGATCCTGCAAACAACCTGAGGGCAAATTCAAAATCAAATCTAGATAAACTGTATTCTAGATTAATCTTTTAAGAGTAAGACTGATAAAGAAGAAATATTTTTAGCACATGGCTTAAGCAAAATCAGAGCAACCCTTAGTAATCCCATACTCAACAGAGTCATAAGCATGGAATGATGGAAAATGAAAAGGAACAAGAATCAGGAGACTGGGAAAATGGTTGTGTCAGGAATTCATATTTATTTGAGTCCTATGTGCCAGGCACTATTCTACACACTTCACATATGCTATTTGATTTAATCCTTATGATATATCCATAAGGTTGAAGTGATCATCCCCATATACGCAAGGAGACTGAGAGCAGTTAAATGACTATAGAAATTAACATATCTAAAAATTAAAAGAAAAATGAAATTCACACATCTAAAAAGTAGTACTGACAAAATTTTAAATATAATTTCCCTCTAAGTAAGTTGTTACCCTATAGAACTCATACTACATAAAAGTCTTCCTATTGTCTATTAACAGTGGATATTATTCCTCATTTCTGACGTTTATTTAAAAAGTTAGCCACATTCGTAATAAAAAAGCCAGAAATCAGAAAAATGAGTGATTTTTTTCAATTATTATGTACCTATGGCACGTAAGGTGTTAGAGATATATTTTGTTAATTTTTCTCTAGGTAAGTATAATAACTTAAGAATCATGTCACTAGTCTCACCCCTGAAAAGAAAGCCTATCTATTACAATAATATAATTAAGCATAACTAATAAACAATGAACATTAAAAATAACTATCACTTCTAGTTAGCTTAAAGAGAATTACAAGATCATTTCATTTCCAATCTAACAACCAGAACAAGTCAGTTAATCAATCAAAAACAAGTTTCTTAAAAACCCATCATACAAGTAAGGATACAAAGAAACCTTAATAAACTAAATTCTAAAAAGTAATGAGCCCTCTCAAGGAGAGAAAAGACACAGAGCTGGTTTTCATCCCTGGTAGAATGGCAGGAGGAGGAAGAATCTGCCATAGATGTGTCATGATAAACAAGGTAAACTTTATTAAAAAATTTTTTAAAACAACAAACAAGGTAAACTTTTAACAAACTTACAATGGACACACATGGCCTGGCAGATAAATTAACCTACTGAGAAGTCCCAGTTACAGAGAAAATCTCCACCTACCCACCAACTCTTTTCCATTGGCCTTCACTAAGTATACAGGGGTATACAGTAAAAACCAGATGAAGGACAGAAGCTGAGAAACATCCTTCCTGAAGAATGCTGGGCCTTTCTCCTTAAAGCAAGTCAACAACACACAAAAGGCTGAAGGCAGGGACAGAAAAAGCAGCAGAAATCCCTCCAAGGCACTTCAGGTCTTCACCCAATGCAAGGTAGCAGTTCTCAAGGATGGAGCTGAGATAAAAGAGCTGAGATCAATCCTTCTGAGGCACTCTTGATCTTTACTGACATGGCCTCTGAAGAATAGAGGCAGGGCAATAGGACAAGAGAGATCTGATTGCAAACACAGAATATAGGACTGAATAGCAAAGAGAACTCACCAGTAATCCAAAGATCTGGCAGCTATAAAGCAAAGAGATTGGCTATGGTTTGTAGAGCTTGAGATTGAGATATAAAACATTAAAAAACTCTGGAATCTCACCAGAATTCAGATCCCAAACCTGCTGAAGGGAAAATCTTGATCCTTTCCTCAAAATATGTAAAGAAAGCTCTTTAGCTTTAAATGGAATGTAATGAAAGTATCAACAAAGCTCAGGACCTCTGAAACCCACTCTTCCATAAAAATAATAACACTGGCAAAATTTGTCAAAAATCAACTTTTTCAGAACTCTAGTAATTAACAAAAGACTTTCAACAATCTGACATTTATCCAAGAAAAAATGGGTGAACCTCCCTAAGAACAATGAGCTTTGTGGTGTTTTAACTTGCTTTGTTCCATCTCTCTCCCCATCTCTGTAATAGTCTTGAACACCAACTGCTCACAACAATGGTGAAAACCAGCAGTCTGGCAACCACTGAGGGGGCCAGAACAGGGTCAGAGCTCCTCAAAGCCCCACCTCCAAGGAACTATCTATATTGACCTGTGTAGTAGCTCCCTGAAAAGCTCCATTCTTAGAATTTGTCTTTATTTGACCCACTCAGAACCCCCTGTGTGCAAACAGCACTACCCTAAGGTCTTTGTCAAAGAAAAATCAGCAACACTTGCTTAACAACACAGCTGCCTGAGGGAGCAAAACCTATTGGAGCTAAGGTAAGGATGACAAAAAGGCCTAACAAAAAACAACAACAAAACAAAACAAAAAAAACCTTAAAAAGAAAACCTGGGAATGAGATGTCCAAAGGAAGCTTTGAAAAGCTCCAGTGTATGCTTAGCTGTCTAGAAGGCCATGCACACGTCAGGAAAATCCTGAGAAGGGCCTAATCTAACACAGCTGGCTGATTCTAAAGCTTTACACAAGCAGGAAATAAAGGCTAAGACACACTTGTAAGCCATCTGTGGGACACTCAAATCATGCCCAACATGCACACAGAGATCCTAGGCAAAGCTGAGAGAACTTATTTGTTCAAAGCATTTAAGAAATTTCTATCCAATCAGACACTTCAGTGGCTGCACATGACAAAGAATACAGACTTTAAAAAAATAATCTATGGAAGTCGGTGAACAAACAAACAGCAACAACAACAAGCAAAAACAAACCTTGGGGAAGGGAGGAATCTGATTTCCAGAGTTGCCACATTATATTATTCAATATGTCTGCCTTCCAACAAAAAATTTATAAGAAACACATAGAAATAGGAAATTATAGCCCCTACATAGAGGAAAAAAGGCAGTGAATAAAAACTATCTTTGAGGAAGCCAGACATTGGACTTAGTAGACAACATTTTAAATCAGCTATTACAAATATGTTCAAAGAACTAAAAATAAGCATGTCTAAAAATTAAAGGAAAGCCTGTCAATAATATCTCACCAGAAAATATCAAAAAGAAACAAATTATTTTAAAAATTCAAATAGAAATTCTGAAGTTGAAAAGTACAATAAGTAAAATTTAAAAATTCACTAGAGGAGCTCAACAACAGATGTGGGCAAGCAAACTTGAATATAGGTCAACTAAGATTATCCAGTCTAAGAAACAGAAAAGAAAAAAATTAAAAAGGGCCTCAGAAATCCATGGGACACCATCTAATATACTAACATACACAGACTGAGAGTCCCAGAAAGAGAGAAAAAGAAAGAAATAACAATAAAGTAATAACAAGGAAAAAAATTTTCTACCAACAATGATGGTCATTTTAAAAATTGCTCTCTAATGCATGGTAACTTAAGTACCATTACCTTTTTAGGATTACCTTGGTAATAAATCAAATATACTAGTCTTGTTTTAAATTTAAATTTTTTAAAATTATATAAAACAATAAAGAATAATTATTTAAACGACTCCCCCAAAATGATGGGAAAAATTAATCTGCACATGCAAAAAGCTCAACAACCTCCAAAAAGGTAAAACCCAAAGAGATTTGTTATCACACATACCATAGCCAAACTATCAAAAGCCAAAGCCAAACAGAGGATCTTGATAGCACAAAGTAAAGTGATGCATCACATAGAGGAGGATCCTTAATAAAATTAATAATGACTCATCAGAAGCTATGGAGGCCATAGGCAGTAATATGGCATATTCAAAGTGCTAAAAGAAAAAAAAACTGTCAAACAAAAATTCCATATCCAGTAAAATTATCTTTTAAACAATAAAGACAAAATCAAGAAATTTCCAGATAAACAAATACTAGGAGAACTCATCCACAGCAGATCTCCCCTACACGAAATACTAAAGGAAGTCCTTCCCTCATGCTGAAATTAAAGCATACAAGATATAACTCAAATCCACACAAAGAAAGAATACCAGTCACAGTAACTACATCAAATCCTCAATTTTGTGGACCTCAATTTAATGGACCTCATATTAAATGGACAAAATTTCCGGTCCATATGTCTTATGTGAAAATTAATACCCTATTAATTTAAATGCTTTTAACCAAGATTTGCTTATAATTAAATTAACAGGTTATTTTTTTTGTTATTAATTCACTGTTATTTTCAACAAATTTTAGCAAATAGGTCATATGTTGGAAAAAACAATATAGTAATTCGCTGACATCAGTAAATATTACATACCTACAACTATAGTCTACATATTTAAATCCAAGAGTCACCACTCATAAATTATGTTCAGGGAATGAGTAGCACGTGATCACATCGCATCAAGCCTTAACTGGTCCTGCTGTTGCTTGGCGAGACTTTCTGCAGCAGTTTTAACTAGTGCTGGTGAGCCACGCCCTGGCCATGTGCATTTGTTTACTAGAGGTGACTGGTGAGTGCACACATTTACTAGGCCTATTCAGTATAAATTTAAAATTATAGTAATACATATAAAAAACTTTTCTGTGAAATTAAATTTTTCATACGTACTTAATTGTAATTACACAAACGTGTCTACATAAAACAGTAAACTAACTTGTCAATTTTTTAACATACATGTTTGGAAAACCTACTTTATTATATAATGAACTTTTGGCTTTAACGAACACCCCCTTGTCCAAATTAGTCCATTATATCGAGGTTTTACTGCACATATGCAAATAGAAAGAGAGCATAAACATATTTTTGTTTGTAACTCTTCTTACTGTGCTAGTAAACTCTTAATGAATAAAGCTATAATTAGTATAGCAATGACAGCACAAAAGAAGTGGAAAGGGAACAGAGCGAAGTTTTTGTATACTATTGAATGGATTTAAGTTAGTATTAATCTGAACAAGTTTGTTTTAAGTTACATGGTTAATTGTAATCCTTGAGTGGACCACTAAGAAAATATCTCAAAAAACAGAGTAAAACAACAAGAGAGCCCACTGCATGAGAGAACGTATTTGCCAATGTTACATCTGATAAGAGTTTAATCTCCAAAATTTATAGGGAACTCATACAACTTAACAAAAGGAAGATGAACAATTCAATCAAAAAATGGGCAAATGACCTAAATAGAAACTTTTCGAAAGTGGACATACAGAAGGCAAAGAGAGATATGAAAACATGCTCATGTTCACTAATTATCCAAGAGATACAAATCAAAATGACAATAAGATATCATCTCACACTTGTCAGAATGGCTATCATCAACAAATTACAAGTGCTAGTGAGGATGTGGAGAAAAGGGAACCTTCGTACACTGCTGGTGGGAATGCAGACTGGTGCAGCCACTATGGAAAACAGTATGGCGTTTCCTCAAAAAATTAAAAATGGAACTCCCATTTGACCCAGTGATCCCACTTCTAAGAATATATCCCAAGAAATCAGAAGCACCAATCAGAAAGGATATATACACCCCTATGTTCATAGCAGAACAATTACAATAGCTAAGATTTGGAAACAGCCTAAGTGCCCATCAGCAGATGAGTGGATTAAGAAACTGTGGTACAGCTACACAATGGAATACTATGCTGCTGTAAAAAAGAAGGAACTCTTACCATAATGTTTCACTGAGCATTATGCTAAGCGAAATAAGCCAGTTGGAGAAAGATTAATATCACATGATCTCACTCCTTTGTGGAATATAATGAACAACATAAACTGATGAACAAAAATAGATCCAGACACAGAAGCATCCAACAGACTGTCAAACTTCAGAGGGAAGGCAGAGGAGAGGAGGGGGGTAAGAGATCAACCAAAAGACTTGTATGCATGCATATAAACATAACCAATGGACATAGACAATAAGGGGGAGAGGGCCTGTGCTGGGAGTGGGAGTAGGCTGGGAGAGGTCAATGGGGGGTGTGGGGGAAGGAGACATATGTAATACTTTCAAAAATAAAGATTTTTTTTTTAAAGTAGAGTAAAAGAGCCCAACTGTATGGCTCAGTGGTTGAGTGTCAACCTATGAACCAGCAGGCCACTGTTTGATTCCCAGTCAAGGCACATGCCCAGGTGGCGGGCTCAATCCTCAGTTCAAGAGGCAGCCAATCAATGATTCTCTCTCATCACTGATGTTTATATCTCTCTTTCTCCCTCTCTCTCTCTCTCTGAAATCAATAAAAAAATATATTTTAAACAAAATACAGTAAAAGAAAAATGGAACAGAGTAGGGAAGACTGATTACAGAGCCATTTGAGAGGTAAAGTAAATGAGAATTTATGTTAGATGAAAGTGAGATATTCTCCCTCAAGGAGTACGTAGTCTAGAGGAAGAATATGAAGAATGAACAAAAAGGAATTCTGTATTGTGCCCAATGACCGAAACATAGAATAGGTGAAGGAAAGTGGCAAAAGATGAGGCTAAGACTAGATCATGAAAGGTAAGGATTGACCTTTGTTTCTAAGATATTAGTCATGTACGGAATTTTGAGAAAAGAAATGGCATGATTTAGAGCAAAGAAGTGACTGTGAGTCATTAGTGGACTGCAAATCAAAACAACAATACCACTTCACACCCACAAAGATAGATGGCTATCATAAAACAAATGTTGTGAAGATGGGGAGAAACTGGAACCCTCACACACTGTTGGTGGGAATGTAATATGTGCACCTTGCTTGGAAAACAGTGTGGTAATTCCTCAAAACATTAAACATGGAGTTAGCAATTCCACTCCTAGTTACATAATCAAAGGGTAAAATGGCACAACTACTTTGTAGAACTGTTTGGCAGTATCTTATAAAGTTAAACAGGCATCTATCCCATGACATCTCAACTCAACTCCTATTTACTCAAGAGAAGTGAAAACTTATGACCACATAATTGTACAGGAATGCTCATAGCACCTTATTCATAACAGTCCAAAAATGGAAACTATTTAAATGTCCAGCAACTGGAGAACAGATAAACAAAATGTGGTATATTTAAAAAAATAGAATAATACTCAGCAATAAAAACAAACTGATAGGTACAGCAACATGGATGAACCTAAAAATCATTACCTTGATGGAAAGAAGACAGTTACATACACACACACACACACACACACACACACACACACATAAATACCATGCTATAGGATTCTATTTATATACAGCTGAAAAACAGGCAAAACTAATCTGTCATAGTAGAAAACAGAACAGTGGTTTTCAAGGCAGAGTAACTGGAAAGGGGCACAAAAGAACACTCAGTGATGAACATAATCTTGGTGGTTATACAGGTTTATAACATTATCAAAACTAAACAAAATGAATACTATGCATTTTATTGTATGTAAATCTATCCTAATTAAAAAAGAAATGATCTATAATAATAAAAGCATAATATGCTAATCAGATGTCCTTCTGGACAAAGCTGCCGCGGCGGGGGCTGAGGCAGAGGCAGTTAGGGGTGATCAGGCAGGCAGGCAAACAGTTAGGGACAATCAGGCAGGTAGGCAGAGTGGTTAGGGGCGATCAGGCAGGCAGGTGAGTGTTTAGGGACGATCAGGCCAGCAGAGTGGTTAGGGGTGATCAGGCAGGCAGGCGAGTGGTTAGGAGCCAGCAGTCCCGGATTGTGAGAGGGATGTCCGACTGCCGGTTTAAGCCCGATTCCACTGCGGATTCAGGCCTAAACCAGCAGTCGGACATCCACATCCCCCAAGGGGTTCTGGATTGCGAGAGGGTGCAGGCTGAGCTTAGGAAACCCCCTCCCTGTGCATGAATTTCATGCACCGGGGCTCTAGTAGTATATAAAAAAATAAAAGTTTTACTAATATATTCATGGATGAAGTGGTACAATGTCTGGGGCAGGTTTTAAATATTCCAGAACAAAAAACTGAGAGTCAGGTAAAAGAAAACTGGCATATGCTCATAAATGCTGAACCTAAATGATATGTACACCAGGTTTATATTATTCTCTTTAGTTTGTATATGTTTAAAAATTCACATAATGAAAAGTTAAAAATTATTAATTCATAAATAAATAACTATTTCTTACTGTAGTTCTGTGGCACAAGTTCCGGGCTCTTAGGAGTTTTCAACTTGTAGGATACATTTCCAATACTAACTGTGTCACCTAAAGAGAATAAAGAAACACAAGCATTACAAGAGACAAATGAGAAAAACATACCCTATGCCTTCCCCAACAATGATTCTCCTGACCTACAGAGAGGGATATTACAAAATGTACCACACATCAGTCTCTGTCAAGCACATAAACGCTATACTCTAAACCAGCGGTCGCCAACGGTGGTCCGCAGACCACTGGTGGTCCATGAGGTCCGAAAGATTGGCGACTGCTGCTCTAAACTTCTATCCAAAGTACAAGTTCTGGAAAGAAGTGAAGCATCAGTGAAATTCACATTTTAAATGCTATATTAGCAAAAAAGGTGAAATACAATAAAATATGCATATTAACCAGCTTTATTTTCTCATTAGTAGCAATACTAATAGAGTCAATAACAATACAGAAGGAAGTATTTTGTTTAGGATCATCCAAAGCATCCACAGGGGTTAAGGTATATCTGCAACCTTTTTAGGTTCTTTTTTTTTTTAATATATATTTTTATTGATGTCAGAGAGGAAGGGAGAGGGAAAGAGAGATAGAAACATCAATGATGAGAGAGAATCATTGATTGGCTGCCTCCTGCATGCCCCCTACTAGGGATCAAGCCTGCAACCTGGGCATATGCCCTGACCAGGAATCGAACCGGCAACCTCTTGGTTCCTGGGTCAACGCTCAACCGCTGAGCTACACCCGGCTGGGCAACCTTTTTAGGTTCTTATTTTCACTACATACAACTTCAAGTTCGCTAGCAACATAACCCCAAAATTCAATATTTCTAGGTACATAAAATGAACAAAAGCCCAGTGGCATGTATGCTAAGAATTCTACATGAAACAAAACAGAGCAAAAGTTCTCAATAACTTCTACATGGTTCTAGTTTTTTTTAAGTAACATTAATTTCTGGCTGATCTTCTAAATGCCAGACTAAACTGAAGAATCTCTGCTTTGCTCTCTCCAACAGCAAAATAGGCATATTGATACCATCTGCACCTGGAACTTCATTTGGAAAGGGCTCAAAGACTCAGTAAAAGAAGCTGTGACACATCTTTTCACACTGCTGGGTTTCGAGCCAGTAAGATACCTGGAGACTAAGGCCTTAAATCATGGTCATAATAACAACAGTCAACACTTGTTAAATGATTACTATCTTCTAAGTACTTCACACATTCCCAAAATAATCCCATGAGACAGATTTTACAAATAAAGATTTTGTAAATCTGTGGGGAAAACAGTTTTAGTAGATGAATAAATGTATTACAGGTATGTGTTAAATTGACAGAAATATAGAAACACTGTGCAGAACGAAAGTATACTTTCTGATACAGAAGATATATATTTAGAGTTCACTTGTACAAATCAAAAGAATTTTCCTCTGAACTAGTCTACTCAGGACTTATTGAGTACTGGCTATTTGGCAAATATTGTTATAGATACATTATTTATTTATTTAAGATAGAGAGTGGAAGGGAGGGGGAGAGAGAGAGAAACGATGTGAGAGAGACACATCAATTGGCTGCCTCCTACACATGCCCCAACCAGGGTTGAGCCTGAAACCAAGGTACATGCACTTGACCAGAATCGAACCCAGGACCCTTCAGCCTGTGGGAGGACGCTCTATCCACTGCGCCAAACTGGCTAGGGCTATACATACATTATTTATGTTATTTCATTTAATCTTGACTCTAAGTAACCATGGTTTCTGTGTGATCTCCTTCATATAACTACTGTAACAGAAATGCCATCTCAAAGTAGCTTAGTAAAAGGTTCTGTTGCAGCAATTATATGAAACTAGAGGCCCAGTGAACAAAATTCATGCACGGGGAAGGGGGAGTGTCCTTCAGCCCAGCCTGCACCCTCTCCAATCCGGGACCCCTCGGGGGATGTCCGACTGCCCTCTCACAATCCTGGACCACTGGCTCCTAATCGCTCCCCTGCCTACCTACCTGGGCACCCCTAACTGACCCTCCTGCCGGCCTGGTCGCCCCTAACTGCCCCCCCCCCGCCGGCCTGGTTGCCCCACACAACCTGCTGTTCAGTTGTTTGGTCATCCCTCACTAACCCCCCTGCTGGCCTGGTTGTAGGCAGCCATCTTGTGAGGGTGTGATAGTCAATTTGCATATTACCTCTTTATTATATAGGATAACTCACAGAACCATACATCACTGAAGAGACCTAGGCTCAGAATCTAGTCCAAAGCACAGCAGGAAGGCAAGAGGAAACACAATCAAAGTCACTCCCCAGGAGAAACACACTGAGATACTGCCCCTGGCAACACTAAATCCACCGTGGGACACCAGGAGCAGAGGACAACTTTTTCCAATTTTAGTTTGATATTTTTCAAACCTGTAAAAAGTTGTAAAAACACTATCTTAAGCTGCAGAAATCATGATTCTTCATCTTTAGTCTAAAATCTTCAGAAGCATCTTATAATAAGAACATTGCCATAAGCGACTGCTCCTGCAGCCTCTGTGTAACTCCCTCATGATTCATTTGGGTAGGGGCATTTAATTAGCCAAACCTAAGTTACTGTCCACAGCCTTGCTGCCATGAGGCAGGTCCCTGTGATTTCTAGAGTGGACTCAAGACCCTGTTTCCTGTCAAGACTCACAATAGGAGATTCCACCTCACTCCCATCCCCTTTCCCTCTCCTCCTTGCTCCCTTGTCTCCTCTATTTTCCTCCTACCTCACTCTAACTTCTCAAGTCATCTTTGCTTTCTCTTCCTCTTAATTTCTTAACATTAGGTGCAGAGTTCCAGTTCTAGCCTCTTTTCTATTTTATCTATAACCTCTCCTCGATGTGTTCACCCAGTCTTATGCTTTTAAGTGCAACTAATATATATTGCTGATTCCAAGTTTATATCTCTAACCCAGACCACAGAACTCCAAACATCCATACCAACAGACAATGAGATGCCTAATAGTCAACTTAAACTTAACATTCAAAACTGAACTTCTGCCTAGCCGGCCGTCGTGGCCCAATGGCTGAGCATCGACCTATGAACCAGGAGCTCCTGGTTTGATTCCAGTTGGGGCACATACCCAAGTTGTGGGCTCAATCCCCAATAGCGGGTGTGCAGGAGGCAACCAATCGATGATTCTCTTTCATCACTGATGTTTCTATCTCTCCCTCTCTCTTCCTCTCTGAAAATAAAACAAAAAACTGAACTTCTGATCTTCCCACAAAATGTGCTCCATCACACAGTATTCCACAGTTCTGCTGATGGCAATGTAATCCTTCCAGTTACTCAAACCAGAAATCTTGAAGCCATTCTTTTTGGTTTTGTTTATTTGTTAATCCTCACGGAGAGGCGGGGAGGGGAACATCAATGTTAGAGACACATCGAATGGTTGCCTTCATGAGAGGATGGAATCTGCAACCTAGGTATGAGCCCTGACCTGGAATTGAACCTGCAACCCTTCAGTGGCCTGGCCAATGCTCTAACAACTGAACCACACTGGCCAGGGCTCTTACAGCCATTCTTAGCTCTTCTCTCTCATACTCCATCAGAAAATCCCATTGAATTGGTCTTTAAGATATATCCAGTATCATCCACTTTTTATCACATCCTCTACCATCACAATGCTGACCCAAGTTAGAGGTTTACTAGTTAAATCATTTTTCTCATTTAAACAGCATTCTCTCTCACCTCCTCACAGATCGCCTGTTTCAAACCTTGCACCCTACAGTTTATTCTCAACAGAGTAGCCACAGTGATCATAATAAAATAGGAATCAAATAACATCAGTCCTCTGGTCAACCCTCCAGTCTTTGCAATGGCCTAAAAGGCTATTCTGATGAGGCTCCCCCATTTCCTCTCAAACCTCATTTCCTCCTAGTGTCCTCCTCACTTAGTCTACTCCAGCCTCACTATTCCTTAAACATGTTAGACACATACTCATTTCAGCCTTTTGAACTGGATTTTCCCACTGACTGAAATGCTTATCCTAAACATATCCATTTATCAATCAGGGTCCCAGCAAGAAACAGATGGTACATTCAAACTGAGAAACTGAGGACAGTATAATAAAGAAACCATGTATGCAGGTCTGGGCAGAGCTTAGGAAAACCAACAAGAATGGGACTAGCAGTAACAGAAAGCCACTACCACCCCTAAGCCTGGAGGCACAAGAGAAAGAGCAAGCAGAGGACGTATATTTAGAAAGTTTCCTAAAAAGAGCTGTGACTCTTTGTGAAGGAACAAGCAAACCTATGGTGGTGACCTGGCCAAGAGGGTGCTGAGGAATAAGCATGAACCAGAAACTGGCAGAAGTAAAAGTAGAAATTGACAAATCCAAAATCATTTGGATTAATATATTAATACTAGAGGCCTGGTGCACAAATTCATGCACCAGCGGGGTCCCTCGGCCTGGCCTGCAGGACAGGGCCAAAACCGGCTCTCCAACATCCCCCGAGGAGTCCCGGATTGCAAGAGGGCGCAGGCCAGACCAAGGGACCCCACCCAGGCCCGATCAGGGCCAGGGAGGGACACAGGAGGTTGGCCAGCCGGGGAGGGCCCACGGGAGGGCTCTAGGGCGTGTCCAGCTGGTCTCGCTCAGTCCCAATCGGCTGGACCCCAGCAGCAAGCTAACCTACCAGTTGGAGCATCTGCCCCCTCGTGGTCAGTGCACGTCATAGCAACTGGTCGACCAGTCGACTGTCTGCCGCCTGGTGGTCAGTGCATGTCATAGCGAGCGGTTGAGCAGCCTTAGCATATCATTAGCATATTACACTTTGATTGATTGAATGGATGACCGGACACTTAGCATATTAGGCTTTTATTAGACAGGATATTTCTCTTAGTGCTGGCAGAAGAGTGCGGCGTGGGGAAAACAGAAGGTAGGGAAGTAAAGACAATCACTTCTTAACCTTTTGGCTAAGATTAAGAATAGAAGTAAGGATAAAGAGGATATGAAAACACTATTAGCCACTCAACCTAATTCTACTCAACAAGAGCAGAATACATATTCTCTTTAACTGTTCATGGAACAGTCACCAAAATAGATCACAGGCTGGACCATAAAGCAAGAATTATTAAATTTCAAAGGACTAAAATCATACAAAGTATGTTCTCTGATCAAAATGGAATCAGTAACAGAAAGATCTGGAAACAACTAGAAAGTCTCTAAACATTCAGATATCAAGCAACAGGCTTCTTTGAAAATCCAAAAAAAGAGCCCTGGCTGGTGTTGCTCAGTAGTTAGAACATCAACCCAGGCTCCAAAGGGTCTAGATTCAATTCCCAGTAAAAGGCATGTACCATTGCAGGTTCGATCCCTGGTCCAGGTCATGGTGTGTGCAAGAGGCAACTAATGGATGTGTGTCTCTCTTATCGATGTTTCTTTCTTTCTCTCTCCTCCTCCTCCTCCTCCTCCTCCTCTTCCTCCTCCTCCTCGGTCCCTCCCTTCCACTCTCTAAAAATCAATGGAAAAATATCCTCAGGTGAGGATTAACCAAAAAAAAAAAAAAATCCAAGAAGAAATCAGAATAGAAATTGGACTCATTGAGAAGTAGGGCAGCCCAGTTGGTGTGACTCAGTGGTTGAGCATTGACCCATGAATTATGAGGTTACAGTTTGAATCCCAGTCAGGCACATGCCCCGGTTGCAGATCAATCTCCAGCAGGGGATGTGCAGGAGGCAGCCGAACGATGATTCTCATCATTGATGTTTCTATTCCTCTCTCCCTTTCCCTTCCTCCTTTGAAATCAATAAATACATATTTTAAAAAAGAAAGAAAGAAATAGGGCAGTGATCAATTAGCCATGCCTGGTACTGTAGGCAAAGAGGAAAATGACATTCATATGGGTGAGGCATTTGCCCTCCCTGCCTCAGACCTTGCTGTTCTTGGCCATCTTCTGTTACCATGCTACACTTTCCTGAGTCATCTAATCCATGCCAATGGCCCAACTCTGACGCTATGATTAAAGTGTTAAATGTCTACCTGTGCTCAGATCTCTCTCCTGAATTCCATATCTGTCAATAACCTACTGGACATTTTACTTAGATATTAGAGACACCTCAACTTTAACATGAGAAAAACCAAACACTATATTCTCTGTTGTGTACTGTCCAGCCATCTCTAACCAGCTCTACCTCTTGTATTCCTTTCTCAGTGACTGATTATTTATTTCCTCAGCCTAGAAGGCTCTTCAAATCTCTCACACCACTTTCCCTTCACACAACTACCCTTCAAATATCTTCACCTCCCCACTGAACCTTCCCTAATTTTTCCTTTTGCACAATTTCCACCTCCCACAAGAATTGATCACTCCATTCCCGTCTTTCTGCTAGTAAAATATCTGGTTCATTTTCTATAATAACATTTCTCATACTATATTACAATTATTGATTATGTCTCCTCTACAGTAATGGTTTTATTTTATCAGCATTTGCTATGGACATTAGATTAAACAGCAGTCTCTAGGTGAGAAATTAACCATAGCCATTTGGTACATTTTGCTAAAGTCTTTTTAGTGAATCTCCCTAATGTAGTGATTCAATAAGTGATGCAAGTCAAGTGGTTTCTGATTCTTTGTTACCTACAAATTTGAAAAAGACTGAAATAAAGTTGTCAGTTGATAGACCATTAAAAGTAACATTTTTATAATAAATCAACATACTATTATAACAGAAAGTATGCAAAGAATTGAGTGTTATTACTATATCAAAATTTTTCACAATAATTAATATTCAACACTCATGTCATCAACAGGTATGTTTCTACAAAATTTTAGTTTTTATGAAAATTTGAAACCTTTTGATGTTCTTGTGAACAATGTGCTCTAATAACTGTAATGATAGAAACATTTTAACATTTAAACATTTTTTTGTTGCAGAAATGTATGATAAAACTTTCAAGAATAAAAATATATTAAGTTAAAATTATGAGAAGCATAGTTAAATACGAATTCATAGAGATAAAAATAATGTATATTTTCTGGCAGTTAAAGAAGAGCTTTTCATCTATTTTCAAAATAGAGATCCTAGCTAATAAATTACTAGCATATTCTGATTCCATTTAAAAGACATATTTTAAAAAGGTATGTAACAGTTCTTTTAAATGTCAATATTTATAACACACTGGAAACATTATCCTCTGCAAGTATTTATTCTTATCAGGAACATTTTTAGACATCAACCTAAAAATGTTCAAAGGGATACATATTTGCAAAATCCTTTTAGGAGGTAAGTGAAAAAAAAAGTTTGTTTTTTTGTGGGTTTTTTCTTGACTTTGAAGTTTTAAGGAAACACTCATGAGGAACTTAGC
>NW_005370127.1:1561769-1565730 GCF_000412655.1 Myotis brandtii
TAATACAAAGAATATTAAAATAAAATTCATGACCTATGTGGCTGAGATCTATTATTTTACTCCTACTCTCCAAATTTACTCACGTGGCAAAATGAGAGCATCTTGTGGGCAGGGCCTATATTTTAATCACCTCTGTGACAAAAACAATACCTCAGATCAAGCAGGTATTAAATAAATGTCTGACAAATGAATACATAAGTAAATTATTATAGTTTAAAACTAAATTGTTTTCTTAATTATCTCTGGTTCATTATTTTCTATGAACAGCCCATCTTCAATATGCTCAGAAGTCAAGCCAATTGTAAGTTTAAATAAACTAAAAATTCATTTTTTTGTTTTGTAAACAGTAGCATTTTATACAAATATAAAGTTATGCATAAATTCAGTTAAATAAGTATTAATCTAAAGATAAATGAATATACTTATAAAACAACAGGTAGCATAACTTAGGCAGAGGAAATACTGCATGCCTTTTTTACAAATAAACTATTTTGATTAAGTGCAATAATATTTTTTAAGATTTTAATATAAAATACTCAAAATGGAAATTGTTATAATAACTAAAATATAATAAAAGTAAAAATTGCTAAAAAGGTAAAATTTTTTTCTAGAATATGCTGCTTAACATTTAATTATATTTATTACAAGTAACGCAAAAAAGCAACCACACATAACTCAGATTAACTAAATCCCTGTACAGCAAGCATGTCAAACTGATGGGCCCAAGGGCCGGATGTGGCACAGCAAATATAACAGTATGTAAGAAACGTTTTAATAAAAATTTCAGGTAACTTAGATGGCAGCACAGTAGGTGGATGCTGCACAGACATGCTCCCAGGAACAAACTGGAATTACAACTGAAATACAGAAAGGCTTCCTGAATAATCAACAGAAAACTCATAGGAGAGAACCCTGATACCCAAGGACCGAAGATGGAGACCCCATAGAGACTGGGAGGAGGGCCGGTGGCGAAAAAGGACTGGCCGGGCACCCACAGACGGCAACTGAAATCCCAGAGAGCTATCTCAGCTGTGGGGGGGGGGGGGGGGGCCCGAACTCTGGGATCTAATCCCAAAGCTGGGCTCCCCAGCAGAGAGCACCAAATCTGAGGAGGGTACCCACATAATATCTAGCTGTGAAAAGCAGCAGGATGCTATCTGCCAGGGAGTGGCGACTGAAAGTTTGGACACCCTCCTGAAGGGCCAATGCATAAAAATTCCCTGTGGAGACACCCACCTTATGCTCTGGCAGAGGGAGGGTGAAGAGGGATGGAGCTATGAAAGCAGAACCCAGGACTGGGGACTCAGGAGATAGAGCTCAGAAGGCAGACACCCCAAGTTTCCTGGGCTGAGTCATTCCCTCACACAGCAGAGGACATCTTTCCCACCTACACATTTGCCTTGACTGGGGGGAAGACAGTTGACACACCCTATTGGAAAACACCTTGCCCTGAGGCCACTTAAGAGATTAAAAGTAACAATTAGCCTCCAGGGAGAAACAACTGCCCCACCCTGTTGAAAAAAAAAACTCTTGCCACACCTGAGGATGATTGCCTGGGGCTATTCAAGTCAGAATCCTTTTAGTCTGTATTCAGAGGCAGTCTCCTGAGGCTTTGAGTCTTTGCCTGATCCAATTAGTATGAAACAGCCTTTATCACTGTCCTGCACTAGAAATTGAGAGGTGTGGAGAATCTACCTAAAACATAGTCACAAACCCAAAAAGATAAGCAGAATGAGGAGACAAAGAAACAACCCCCAAATGAAAGAACCGGAGAATTCTCCAGAAGAAGAGATAAATGAAGCAGAGATAAGAAATTTATCTGAAACAGAGTTCAGAGTAATGATGGTAAAAATGCTCAACACTATGAAAAAAGACATAGTAACTATGAAAAAAGAACAGCCTGAGATAAAGAATGACATAACACAAATAAAGAACGCATTGGAAGGAACACACAGCAGATTAGGGGAAGCTGAGGATCGAAACAGTGAATTAGAAGACAGGGTTAAAAATATCACTCAATCTGAGAACCAAAAAGAAAAACCAAATAAAAAACAGGAGGACAGCTTAAGGGAGCTGTGGGATGTGAAATGTAATAATATTAGAATAGCAGGTGTGCCAGAGAGGCAGAAAGAAAGAAAGGAATAGAGAAGATGTTTGAAGAAATAATGGCAGAACTACGAAAAAAGTCACAAAAGTTCAGGAGGCACAGAGAATCCCAAACAAGAAGAACCCAAACAGACCCATGCCCAGACACATCATAATTAGCACGTTAAGTGCCCAGCCTGTTTTATCTTCCGGACGGAAAGTATAGTATCAGTCACCAGTGACTGACTGGGTGCTTAACGTGTTAAAATGCCAAAAAGTAAAGACAAAGAGAGAATCTTAAAGGCAGCAAGAAAATAAAAATAAAAATAAATAAAAAGGCAGCAAGAGAAAAGAAAACTGTTACCTACAAAGGAGTTCCATAAGGCTGACACCTGATTTCTCATCAGAAACTCTACAGGTCAAAAGGGAATGGCATGAAGTACTCAAGGTAATGGAAAGCAAGGATCTGAGACCAAGATTACTATATTCAGCAAGGCTATCATTCAAAATAGACGGTCAAACGAAGAGCTTCCCAGACAAAAAAAGGCTAGAGTTCATTACCACCAAGCCAGCATTACAAGAAATGCTAAAGGGATTGCTGTAAGGGATTGCTGAGAAAAAGAAACAGGGCGAGAAACCTAGCCACACAGAATTAAAATGGCTATAAATAAGTACCTCTCAATAATAACTATAAATGTAAATGCTCCAATCAAAAGGTGTAGGGTAGCTGAATGGATACAAAAACATGACCCAACTATATGCTGTCCACAAGAGACCCACCTCAAAACAAAAGACACACACAGGATGAGAGTGAAGGGATGGGAAAAAATTTTCCATGCAAATGGGAGAAAAAAAAAAGTTGGAGTAGCAATACTCATATCCGACAAAATAGACTTTAAAATGAATGCCATCACAAGAGACAACAAAGGGATCGATCCAACATATATGCAACCAATATAGGTGCACCTAAATATAAAAAAAAAAACTTATAGAGGACTTTAACAGAGAGATTGACAACAATACAATCATAGTAGGGGACATTAACACCCCTCTGATTTCACTGAACAGATCTTCCAGATAAAAACTTAACAAGGAAAAAGAGGCTCTAAAGGACACACTGGTTCAGATGGACTTAATAGACATTTATAGAACATTTCACCACAACACAGCAGAGTATACATTCTTCTCAAGTGCACATGGATCATTCTCAAAGGTAGACCACATGTTAGGACACAAAACAAGTTTCTACAAGTTCAAGAAGATTGAAATCATATCAAGCATCTCTTCAGATCACCGTGGAATGAAATTAGAATCAACTACAGTAAAAACACCCAAAAACATTCAAACACATAGAGGCTACATAGCATGTTATTAAACAACTAGATGCCCGGTGCACAGATTTGTGCACCGGTGGGGTCTCTCGGCCTGGCCTGCACCCTCTTGCAATCCAGGGACCCCCTCGGGGGATGTCGGACTGCGGATTTTGGCCCAATCCCCACAGGCCAGGCCGAGGGACCCCACTGGTGCACGAATCGGTGCCCCGGGCCTCTAGTATACATATAAGATCTTTGGTTAATCTCTTCCCACCCTCCCTCCTGCCCCCTTCCCTCTGAGATTCATCAGTCTGTTCCATGTTTCCATGCCTGTGTGTTGAGCATCTGCCCCCTGGTGGTCAGTGGGTGTCCTAGCTACTGGTCAAATGGTCAAATGGTCAACCAGTAACTTAGGCTTTTATATATATAGATGAATGGGTTATCAATGAGATCAAGAAAGAAATAAAAAACTTCCTGGAAACAAATGAAAATCAACACACAACAACCCAAATTCTCTGGGACACAGCAAAAGTAGTCCTGAGAGGGAAGTTCATAGCACTACA
>NW_005370127.1:1567608-1575262 GCF_000412655.1 Myotis brandtii
AAATATATTTTATTGATTTTTTACAGAGAGGAAGGGAGAGAGATAGAGAGTTAGAAACATCGATGAGAGAGAAACATTGATCAGCTGCCTCCTGCACATCTCCCACTGGGGATGTGCCCGCAACCCAGGTACATGCCCTTGACCGGAATCCTACCTGGGACCTCCCAGTCCGCAGGCTGACGCTCTATCCACTGAGCCAAACCGGTTTCGGCTAGATAACATTTGAAATGAAAATCATATTCTTTTGTTATCTTCTATCTTTAAAATACTCTGATATCCTAGGCCCCAATGAAATTTTAAAGCAAAATATGAAGGTAGAGTACCTTTCCAATTTAACAAACAAAATGCATCAAATTAGTGAATGTGGGATGTGAGGGCGATCTGGCTGCGACATCTGTCACCCCATTGATCGCCAGGGTTGATTCGGCTGATCTGGATGGCTAGGCGGGTGTCCCCCTCCTCCCTCACTGATCCATGTGAGTCCCTCCTGAAGCTACGCGCTCGGTTGAAGAGGACGACCTTCCACCCCAAGGAGAGGACCGGTCTTCGGTCAAGGGTATACGAGTAGCTGCGCTCCCCTGCTAGAACCTCCAAACAAGCTCTCAAATTAGTGAATGTGGAATGCCATATGATCAAAATAATACTTAAATAATTAAGAGTTACATCCTATATAATAAAGAGCTAATATGCAAATGGACATCACACCCTTACATCATCATGCCCTCACGCCATCACTCCATAACTGCTCAGACACTCAACACTGGGGAGAGAGGAATGGGGACCAGCCAGGCACAAATGAGCTCACGAGAGAGGAATGGGAACCAGCCAGGCTGCGGCCTGGGAGAGGGACAAGCCGCCTGCTCCCTGGTCCCAGGTGCCAGTGACTGCGCCTGCAGCCCAGGAGAGGGACAAGCTGCCTGCCCCGCGGTCCTGGGCACCAGTGGTTGTACCTGCACCTGCGGCTCAGGCAAAGCCGCCCGCCCACGGTCCCCTGTGGCTGTGGCCATCCCAGGCGAAGCCGGCCCAGGTCCTGGGTGCCTTCGGCCGGCCAGAGGGAGGGAAGCCTGGGTCCAGGTGCCTGCAACCGGCCGGAGGAGGGAATCCTGGGTTGCAGGTGCAGGGCGAGGCAGAGGTGGTTAGGGGTGATCAGGCCAGCAGGGGATTAGTTAGGGGCGATCAGGCCAGTAGGGGAGCAGTTAGGGGCGATCAGGCGGGCAGGCAGAGGGGTTAGGGGCAATCAGGCAGGGAGACAGGCGAGTGGTTAGGAGCCAGCAGTCCCGGATTGCGAGAGGCAGTCGGACATCCCCCGAGGGGTCCCGGATTGGAGAGGGTGCAGGCCGGGCTGAGAGACCCCCCCACCCATGCACGAATTTCGTGCACCGGGCCTCTAGTTATTATTAACGATCTACAACGTTCGCTAATGACTGATTACTATAATCGTGTTGCATTCATTTCCCTTATGCGCCCTACACTCAGGCGCACCATTTCTCTCCACTAATACTAACAGCGAATATTTTAGCAGCCGATTGCCACATCATTAGTCTTGGACCGACTTGTTTGGTGTGAGCAACAGGAAATATTTTGCTTTCAGAGAACAAGAAAAATAGGTTCATTTCCGTTACGCTTACTAATTTGTGCAGTCATTCAGTGTCTGGTAAGTTAATGTGCAATTAGAAATACTAATTTTTATTAAAATGCTCTATTATTTTATGTTAACGATTACTCATTTATTTCAGCCCTTTGTATTCAGCATGTCTCTATCGAAATAAACCTACATTTCTATGAAAATTGAAGCTTTTGGTTTGTTTGCGGCCCATATCAACTTAAACCTTGTTTATTTGGCCCGTGTTAGCCTTTGAGTTTGACATGCTTGCTGTACAGTATACAAACTGTCGCATAAACACTACTACCAATAATTAAATTATATATTTTACTCAGACATGAAGCATATGTACTTGAGAATTAAAAACCCTGAAGAGAATCCAGCCCTGGCTGGCATGTCTCAGTGGTTACAACGTCAGCCTGTGCACCAGAAGGTCTTGGTTGATTTCAGTCAAGGGCACATAACTGGGTTGCAAGTCTGATCCCCGCCCCGGGTGTGGGTGCATGTGGGAGGCAACCCATCAATGTGTCTCTCTCATATCGATGTTTCTCTCTCTCTCTCTCTCTATTCCCCACAACACCACTCCCCTTCCACTCTCTCTGAAAAAAATTCAATGGAAAAAATATCCTCACTCCTTGGGTGAGGACTTATTTAAAAAAAAAAAAAAAAAAAAAAACCTGAAAAGAATCCAAAGGATAAAACCTTCCAACTGAAATTAAATTTAAGGCCACATTTAAAATAACAAGGCTTGATTTTATCACATACAATAATCCTAATTTAAGGGGATTTATCTAAAGGTTTATAGAAAAATTTCTATATATAAGATAATTAATAGTACCTTTTATGTAACACTTAATCTTAACCAAGCCCATTTAGACCTTATTCACTTGATTTTTAGGTAATTTTAATGAACAGCTGTTTTGTTTTACATACCTGATATTCTTTCCTCTTTCTTTCTCTTTTTTTAATTTTTTTTTAATTAATCCTCACCCAAGGAATTTTTTCCCCATTGATTTTTAGAGAGAGTGGAAGGGAGGGAGGGAGGAAGGAAGAGGAGGAGGGGGAGAGAGAGAGAGAGAGAGAGAGAGAGAGAGAGAAAGGGAGAAGATAGATGTGTGAGAGACAGATCACACAGAGACAGATCAATCAGTTACTTCCTGAACACACCTGGACCCAGGCTGGGATCAGGCCTGCACACCCTTGACCGAAAACAGGACCTGGACCCATTTGGTCCTCAGGCTGGCGCTCTAACCACTTAACAAAACCGGCCAGAGCTCTTTCCCCTTTCTTTTGACAGAATCCCTTCCTCCAGTGGAGAACCCATCCCATTTGGTTTGAGTAGTTTATACCACTCATCCCAACCTTTATTCCTAAACCTAAAACTCCAAAAGTAAGTACCCTGCACAAGAACATTCCACCCTCAGGCCACTGTATTTTAGAGATGGGCACATGAACGTGGCCCATAAAAGTTCTCTCCAGGATTTCTGTCAGAGCTCACAGGAAAAAATGTTCTCTATTCTTCTGACACCGTGAATTGTAAGGACAATGAAAGTCTTGCTCCAAAAGGCTATCACTGCTACCACTTGAAAAAAGCCTGCCAGACATTTAAACGAGCAGAACAAAAACAGTAGATCTAATAAATGGAGAATGGAAAGTAGAAAGACCATGGGGAAAGCAGAGAGAGCCCAAGCCCTAAAGCTATTTGAACAATCTGCATCTAGCCTGGCCTGAAGCCACTGGACCTCCCCACCTTTGTGAACCAATCAATGCATTTTTCTGTGCACATATCTGTCACTTAAAACCAAATGACTGCTAGCTAAACATCCTATATAATAAAAGCCTAATATGCTAAGTGTCTGGTTGTCTGGTCGGCCATTCAAGCAATCAAAGTGTAATATGCTAACGATATGCTAAGACCACTCAACCACTTGCTATGACGTGCACTGACCACCAGGGGGCAGACAGTCAACTGGTCGACCAGTTGCTATGACATGCACTGACCACCAGGGGGCAGACGCTCCTACTGGTAGGTTAGCTTGCTGCTGGAGTCGGGCCAATCAGGACTGAGTGAGACAGGCCAGACACGCCCTGGAGCCCTCCCGTGGTCCCTCCCTGGCTGGCCAACCTCCTGCGTCCCTCCTGGCCCCGATAGTGCACAGGTGGTGTCCCTCAGCCTGGCCTGCTCCCTCTTGCAATATGGGCTGAGGGACCTCCCCACCCCTCCCCTGCGTGAGTGTGCGAATTTCGTGCATTGGGCCTCTAGTTTTTTATAAGGTAAAGGCAGGCAAAGCAAATGTAACTATTCCTATTTTACAAAGAAGATAAATGCTCAAAGAGCAATATAGGACATTTTGTCCCTGTGGATATTCTGAAAACAAACATTGTAAGCAGAATAATATTAACATTTATAAATTGTCATCAAGTAATTAGCTTTCAGAAAAAAATTAAGCCAAAAGATTCCATTACCAATTTTTATACAGTACATTTTATTAAAGCATTATTTTAGAGTGAATAACTTTTTGTCCATATAGAATTTTACCAAGTATTTCATCTAAAACTCTTGTTTTCCTTTGTGGCCATCAACATGGGTTGAATACCAAAAAGATTTTATTCTTTCAATGTTTAATCAATAACAAATTTTTCAGTATATAGCATTGTCAGAATTGTATTTAATATTGTTTGTGCCTAATAATTCTTAAATTATTTTTATGATAGTTTTTATTTCATTGTTAGCTAACCCATGAGAAATCTGTGTATTTTCCTCAGATATTTTAAAGTTGTTATAGCGTTAAGATCTTTACCAGTCTCAAAAACTCTTTTCTCAGTTATATATCTCAGATACATCTGTGGTAGCCCATCTAAAATGTGCTTTTAATGTTCTTAATCCACTCAAAATTATAAATTACAGAATATACATACTTTAGGATATTCAAAACTATCAAATGAGCTCACAATTCAATGACTTGCAGCTCTGACAAACAAGTTGCTTTGGATCAGGGTTTCTCAACAGCAGCACTATTGACATACGGGGCAGGATAACTGTGAGGGCTGTCCTGTGCATTATAAAATGTTTAGCGGCATCCCTGGCCTTTACCCACTAGATACTAGTAACACCCTCTTTATCCTGGGTATGACAACTAGAAATGTCTTCAGATATTGCAGAATGTTCCCAGGGGGAGGGGAATCACCCGTGGTTGACTGTCACCTTTTTTTAAATACAAAACTTAGACTGAGAGAAAACCAAACATATCAGCAATTTTTATATTAGTCTGCATGTTTCTAATATAGGTCTTCCCAACGATTTACTAAGTTATAATTGTTCTGGAATTGTATTGCTAAAGTCTTTAATACGCAATAGGATCACAATGTTCTCAGGGTCAAACTAGCCTGCTGCAGGTTCAAAGTAGTTAATAATTTCCCAAAGTTAAACTAGTGCTAAGACCTGAACCATAATATAGTTTTTCCCTTAATACCATATTTCTCAGTTGAAGCCCCAGTTCTGTATTTCCCAACCCCAAAATCATCAGTTCTATTTTACCCCAAGAATATAATCTTAAAAATCACAAAAATGTTTATAGTCAGATATTTATTGCACTGTTTATATATTTAAAAATAGACAACCTGAATATCCAAGAATGGAAAATTGGTATAAAAAATCATGTATAATAATATTTATCACTGTTAATATGTTTGTAATAGGCTAAGTGAGAATTATAAAACACACATGATCCCCAATTTAAAAAAAGAAATATGTGTTTGTATAAAAAAATAAATAATATATTATAAAATCTGATAGGATTAACACCAAAAAGTTGACAATTATGAGTTTGTATGGGAGCATTATGTTTTAGGGGATTTGTCTCTATTTTTTGCTCTTCTACAATAACATAGATTTCTTTTTTAAAAAGTAAATATTTTTATTAAAAAATTACTCATACACAAAAATCATAAAGATAAAATAGTGAATTCCTATAATAGTAATGGTGTTAAAGGACAGCACTATATATGTCACGATGGATTTATAAAGTTACGTTTCCCAGTTTATCATTTGATTTTGATCTATAGTATATCTGAACATATTCAGCATCAGAGTCCTACTGAAACAACTTGCTAGGCTCCATCTGTGAAAACACTACAATAATTTGTATTGAAAACTCTTTGTAGTAGCTAACCTCCTTGTTAACCTCTTTGTTCCTAAAACCAAAATACACTACTACTATGAAGTAAAGAAATACAAAGAATTTAAAAATTATGGATACTAAGAGTATCTGATAGGCAGGGATAAAAAACTATGGGCTTGGGGATTTTTTTTTTTTCTTAACATAAATGACCCCCTCTTCCTTCTGCTCACCAGGCTTTGTAAAGCTCCTATCTTGAAAGCCAACAAGGCAAGTCCAGCCTCTCCTGCTCCTTCTCTGTATGAACTTTAACATAATAAGTCACTGAATGCTTATGAGATACAAAGTGTTGATAAGTAAGACAGGCATACAGTACAGACAAAATAAGAACAGCATATAACTTGCATTTATTGTTTTATGTACCTTGTTGCTCTTTTTCCAAACTACATATTAGAAAGCAGGGTCAATTCTATGCAGAGAGGAGGTAAGAATTACTGTTCACATTGTGAGTGCTCCTGAGAGCATTTTCCAACCTGAATTGTAGCGCATTAAGGCACACTGCTTTGTGTGGTCTTACATTTTCCTAGGTATGACTTCTGATTTAAAAATGGGACACTCCGACCTTGATGGCCATCATCATGGCCCAAGGTAGCCAAGAGTTCACCTCCTGTTTACCTGGGTCAGAGCTGTCCTTACTTGAGTCCAGATTTCTGGTGAGTGCCCAGCTGCATTTATCCATAGTCCTCATACCTACTCCTCATGGATATGCCCGAGTCAAAGACTGAATTTAAGTTTATATGTTGTCTGCAATGTGTCCATGTCTCTCACATTTGAAGCAAAGCTTATACATTGATTTGCAGACATAACACAAATTTTGAGGACATTTACAAGTAATCACCAATACCTATATAAATACAGACTGTAAAAATTCACACCCACATGGATTTCTAACGTTTTTATAACCAATATGTATTATTCTATACAAAGAACATTTTTTTTCTTTTTTTAGAAAGTTCACATGAATTAACTCGGTTCTGTCTGCATACCCAGATACTTCTGATAGTTCTCAACCTACAAGGAACTGGTTCAGTTCTTCTAAAGCCTAGGAAACAGAATAACTCTCAAACAGCTTAAAATACATATACTAAGAATAATAAAGAAGCTTACTTTATTGAACATTAATATGTGCCAAGGATTCTATTAACTAATTAAATCCTCACAACAACCCTATCAGATATACTCTCCTTATCCTCATTTTATAATTAAGAAAACTGGGTCACAAAATTATGTAACCTACCCTCAAATCTCCATATCTAGACAGTGCAGAAATGGACTGCAACCCACACTAACTCCAAACCCAAGTTGCAGATTATGCTACACTCCTACCCTTGACCTTTGCCTTCTAAGACAAAGGAGCAACAAACAAACAAAAACTCAAGGAATAAAAAAAAATAAAGGAATAAACAAATACTCTAGAAGTCATAATAATTGATAAGGGGCGAAATGTGACATAACAGGAAAAAAATTTTTGTTCAGTGAATGAATGAATGAATGAAATGTATGGGACTTAAACGCCCTCATTTCCTGGCAAGGAGAATTATTTGGAGCTCGGAAAACTAGGAAAGCAAGAGGAACAATAAAACCTACAATTTCATAGTGAAAACCTCCATTATTCTGAACCACAATAACTGACAAAACCTTGCCTAGAATCACTTTCCAATCAAGAGCAGTAACAATATACATACATGCCTTCCTTTAACCAGAACAAATGCTCTAACTTCAACACGCGAGAGATCCCTAAAACAAGTTCAGATGGAGCCAAAAAAAAAAAAATGCTGAGCTTAGAAATCAGAGCGTGCGATTCCAGTGCAGTCCCCAGTTTGCTGTGCTCTCCGGCAACCCACTGTTCCCTGTCTCAGTGACCTCAATTGCC
>NW_005370127.1:1575277-1575666 GCF_000412655.1 Myotis brandtii
GAGTTGTAATGTTCAGCTCTAAGAGAAGGTGAACCTGTGAGAAAGGAAACTCCTGCAAAACTTGGGAAGGCTCATGGATACATTTAAAACACCGCGAACGACGGTCTTTAGCGACAATGTCCCACCAGCCCTGGCTGGAACATGGGTCAAATCGGCTTCCAGGCCCTTGAGATCGGAGAGCAAGGTCAAGTTTGGCTTTCAACCACCTCGGAGGGCTGCTGCTTTAACCTCTGCGTGAACTGCGATCAAGTCAAGTCGGAATCGGGGTCGGGGTGGGGGGGAGCGAGGCGAAAGCAGCAGTGCGGGGGGAGAAAGCACTGTTCCAAGGCGTCCAAACCCTAGTGCAGACCCTCGGGCTACTGAACGAGGCCAGGAGCGAGCCGCGTCCC
>NW_005370127.1:1576183-1584883 GCF_000412655.1 Myotis brandtii
GACCCCGTGGGCGCCCGGAGAGCAGGGGATGCGGCGGGTTAGGGCATGTGACGGTGGGACTCTTCACAGGTTCCTACTAGGTCTTCGTTTGTTGGTTAATAGCCTGGTCTTGCCGCGCACTTTCCCCCGCGCGCGCTTCAGATCCTTCCCAGATGCCGAGTGTATATTCACAAGGTTGCAGAACTTTCACCTGTCTTGATTCATTGTATCCTTACCAGGGTACCCATACAGTATTTGAAAACCTTGCGCCTTATCCTTTTTCCTAAATTTTAAATAGAAAACCTATATCATAGTGATATGTAGAAATTGCCAAAATGTCAGAAAGGACCCAAATCAAGCACTCTTTAATCACTCTGCAGTAAAGAGTTATAAACATGATTTGTGAGTTTAGTGAGAGAAAAGTAGGACATTGGCTAAAGCTGCCTCCCGTTCTTACTGCCCAAAGCAGAAGTGGTCCTACCACAAAGCAAGCTAATCCTAATATAATTACAGTGCATCTCCAAAATGTCAGGAGTGAATTGATCAAGGCAAAATGTTCAAATCAAGTTCTACAAAACAAAGGCAGAGCCCTAGCCGGTTTGCTCAGTGGATAGAGCGTGGGCCCAAGGATTTAAGGGTCCCAGGTTCCATTCCCTTTGAGGACACATTCCTCAGTTGCAGGCTGGACCCCTGCAACCAAT
This sequence comes from Myotis brandtii, assembly GCF_000412655.1. Classification (NCBI taxonomy): domain Eukaryota; kingdom Metazoa; phylum Chordata; class Mammalia; order Chiroptera; family Vespertilionidae; genus Myotis; species Myotis brandtii. The sequence continues at coordinate 1,576,864 of NW_005370127.1, forward strand.
CTATGTGTCTCTCTCACATTGATGTTTCTCTCTCTCTCTCTGTCTCTCCCTCTCCCTTCCACTCTCTCTAAGAATCAAAGGAAAAAATATCCTCAGGTATTAACAACAACAAAAAAATAATAAAAAGACAGAGGCTTCACTTTTAGCTAAAGGACTGGTTAATTCTAGAGTTGTAATAATAAAGGTAAACATTTTGTAGTGCATTGCAACATGGTTTTACACATATGTTCTCTTATAATCTTCACAACTCTAAGAGTGCTAGGGAAAATGACATAAATGCAAGATGTAACAGTTTATGAAATGCTTACCTACTTGGAGTACCTATGTTTGGGATATTTTGCTTCAAGATGCTCTGAAGTGGAGCACTCCACCTGGGAGAGGTCAGTGAGGTTTCACAGAGAAGGTAATGTTTGAAATAATTTTTGAAGGAGATGAACGAGTTTTTCAGGCTGAGAAAAGGGCAAATTATATCTGGCAGAGGGAAGAGCATATGCAAAGATACAGAGAACTGAAAACACATGACAAAACTGAGAATCAGGGAGGGATGCACTGTGTCTGGAGTTCAAGCGCATAAAGCAGTTTGTAGAGATAAGCCTGGAAAGAAAAATTGGAACCATGTTGTTTGCAAGGGGTAAGAGTTTGCACATTATTAACCTCCAGGAAATAGGAAAATGGAGATGATTTTTTAGAATGACAAATCTGCAATGTGAAGGAGAAATTTGAGCCAGAAATAAAGGTGGCACCAGAACTTTACATTGAATAGTATTTTAAATTTGGTTAAACAAAGATTAGGAGTATAGAGCATCAATACAGGCTTAGATGCCTGACAAGCATGGTTAGTTTAAGAACAGTGAGACTAGCAAGGTAAGAGGGTGTAATCTTTGGAAAGTTGAAGAAGGTATTGTCAGAGATGGAGGAAAAGATTGAAGTGAAGAATAGAATGAAGAATCTTGAATGTCTGGAAGAAGTTGAACTTCAACTTATAGGCAAATTGGCTAACCACCAGGCATTTTGATCATTTTTAAGGCAGTGACATGAACTATGAATTAAGAAAGATAATATAATTTTACTGCCACATAGTTCTAGCTATGTGGCAGCAAAAATAGTCTCTTGCTCAAAACAGTGAGATTCTGTTCATAAATTGGAAGGAATGGACCTTAGCAATGTATGAAAGATGAACTGGAGGTATTTGGTTTTAAGAGATATCCATCTGGCCAGTGTAATTCAGTGGTTGAGCATGGACCCTTGAACCAGGAGGTCATGGTTCAATTCCCAGTTAGGGCACACACCTGAGTTTCAGGCTGGATCCCCAGTAGGGGGCGTGCAGGAGTCCGCTGATCTATGACTCATCGTTGATGTTTCTATCTCCTCCCTTTCTCTCTCTGAAATCAATAAAAACATATTTTTTTAAAAAGAGAGAGATCCATCACAACCTCAACATAACTTCTCTCAAATTCTCACTAAAATAATTATATATTTTTTTAAATCACACTACCCAAAACTGGTATTGACTGTTAAGCTTCTCCCAGAGTCTGAGAGGAATATTGTTTACCTACCACACTAATGTAACTGGATGGAAATGCAATTAATCCATCAGTGCTATGTCCAACTACAAGAAGGTAGATGCTTCAACCCTCCTTACTGTCCACCCTACTGAGAAATCACAGGTCCATACCAGTGGTTCCCAGACTTCATTGTGCAGCCTGATCATCTGGAGAAGTTGTTAAAATGTAGATTCGCAGGTTTTACTCCCACCCCCACCCTGAGATTCTCATTCAAGAGGTCTGAAAGGGCCCAAGAAAAATGCCTTTTAAGGTATACCTATAGGAGATCAACTACATGCCACACATTTTAGTCACAAAGCTAGAGAACAGTTCTCTCTTTTGTTCTGTTTTCCTGCTAAGGTTGTCCCATCTCTTCATCCCCTTCAGCACTTTTTGTAAAACAATTTGTAAGTACCCTCTCCTTATTACAAGCAATAAAATAAAATTGATCATGGAATGGGAGAAAATAGGAAAGAAGAGAAGAAGTCCCCTGTATATCATAAAACATTTTTAGAGGAGACCATGGGCAGAAAAACAGCCCAGAGAAAGTTGGAGCTGTAGTTTTTCTTGAATTCCATCTATCCAGAGTATGGAAAAGTCATGTATGTGATAGGATATGAAAATATCCCATCTATTTTATTATGTGGGTTCATCCCAGAGGAACCACAAGAGCTAAAGCCTGCTAGATCTGAAGATCTGTGAAGGGAATTGAAGCACCGAAGTGGATAGAAAAGAGAGTCAAAACAATTTGTCCAGTCTGTCTGCTGGCAAACACCAGGTCAGCATAGATCATTTTATATTCAAGAATGGGTAATAAGGGGAAAATGGAAACTATTTTTAAAATACTGTGGAACAAAAAATAGAATAACATGCTGTCAATTCAGAAGGTATATAAAATGCTGAAAAATTTTTACAATGATGGGGAGGGGGGATGTTGCTTGAAAATTTTAACAAGGATACAAGAATAGATAGCCTTCATGAAATAAGAATAATCAAGAATGTTACCAGTTGAAGAAGGGAAGGTGGGGTGAAGAGAGGGACACAGAGAGAGGATATATACGTGCAGAAACTCTCCAAAGGCAAAATACCTAATGCTGGATAAAATATTTTTAAATACCATCTTAAATGAATTTTTAACCTTATATGAAAGTAAGGAAAGTTCTCTAAAGCCAGGAATGAAGCTGGAAGAAGAGACTGGGAAGGAAAGGAATAATTGAAAGTGCTGAGTGCCTTGGAGACATCAACTTCTACTATCTCTGGTGCCTACAGCACCAACAGGAAGGAAGGCAGTCAAAGACCCCAGCGTAAAGCCAGGACTGGCAAAGGGCTATGCAGTTAGCTAAATGGTTGACTAGGAAAAAAAAAAATTTGCAGAGGTAGCAGCAAGAAATAATGTCTGTCTGTTTGATTCTAGGTAGAATTTTTTTCCCCTCTAAGAATTTCTGCCTTCTACTTGAAACTCAGATGGGTTTGAGGCATGAATATACAGTATTTGCTTGTTATTAAAAATATATGTCAATAATTTTAACTTAAAATGGAATTAGTAAATATATAGGATATTTAAATAGTGCCATTAATAAGCTTTATTTGATGAACACCAAAAAATCAACAACCATCAGTTGGAGAGTGTACATTATTTGCAAGAACAAATAGAACATTAGAAATGGGTTATATTAAAAGACATAAAGCAAGTTTCAACAAAAATCGAAGAATAGAGAACACAATTTCTGATATTAATATAATTAAGTAAAATAAATTTATGTCAATTTTTAATAAATATGCTTTGATATACTCATGGATCAAAAAATAAAATTAAGAAACACTAGGAACTGAACAATAATGAAAATATCTCCTATTAAATCCTGTATGTGGAGCTAAAGCCATTCTGTGCTTAGAGGCTGAAAATTAATGGGCAAATTATTCAACTTAAGTATAAAAAAAGAATAATAGATTAAACCAAAAGGAAGTTGAAAGAAGAAATAATAAATATATTAAAATTATTTAAAGATATAAAAATAAAAAAGATAGAATCAACAAAGACAAAAATTCGTTGTGTGTGAAGACTGCTTTTTATAGCAGAAATAAAATATCAATAGTAAATGAATATCAAGACATTAGCAAGACTGTTGATGACTGCCCTAGCTGGTTTGGCTCAGTAGATAGTGCGTTGGCCTGCAGACTGAAGGGTCCCGGGTTCGATTCTAGTCAAGGGCACACTGGGCCATGCAGGAGGCAGTCAATCAATGATTCTCTCTCATCATTGATGTTTCTATCTCTCTCTCCCTCTTCCTTCCTCTCTAAAATCAATAAAAATATATTTTTTAAAAAAGACTGTTGATGACTGCCATTACTCCCACTGATACCAGATTCCATAACACAAACTATGGATAATGAGGTTGGTAAATAACACAAGGACAATTACACTGTTGTATTTGATTATTGTCATCACAGCTAACTTTGGAATGATTAATAGGTAAGATTATTAGTTGGCTTTTTAAAACTTCCAAATTTTTAAAAATTGTGGCAAAACGCATGTCACATAGAATTTATTATCTTAACCATTTAAGTGTACATTAATGCATTGATGTACATTACCACCATCCAGCCACAGAACTCTTTTCATCTTGGCAAACTGAAACTCTGCCCATTAAGCACTAACTCTACTTTCTCCCTGCTCCTGGCCTCTGCCAACCATAATTCTACTTTCTGTCTCTATAATTTCACTACCCCAGGTACTTCATATGTATTATTCAGGGTTCTCCAGAGGAACAGAACTAATAGACTAGATAGATAGATAGATAGATAGATAGATAGATAGATAGATAGTTGATGGATGGATAGATAGATAGACAGACATAGAGACAGATATATAGAAAGAGAGTTACTATAAGGAATTAGCTCACAGTGATGGAGGCTGATCTGCAGTCGGTAAGTAGAGATCAGGAGAGCTGCTGGTGTTGTGTCGGTCTGAGAGTTGGCAGCTTGCAACCAGGAAGAGCTGATGTGTTATTTTGAGTCCAAAGGCAGGAAAAGGCCAATGTCTCAGTTCAAAGAGTCAGGCAGGAGAAATTCCCTCTTACAGGAGGGTCAGCCTTTTTGTTCTCTTCAGGCCTTCAACAGATTGGCTGAAGGCCACCCAAATTAGGGAGGGCAATCTACTCAATCTGCCATTTCGTATGTTAATCTTACTCAAAAACAGCCTCGCTGACACACCCAGAATGTTTGACCAAATAACTGAGCATCCCCTGGCACAGCCAAGTTAACACATAAAATTAACCATTGCATCCTATAAGTGGAATCATACAGTATTTGTCCTTTTGTGACTGTCTTATTTCATATTGCATGATGTCCTCAAGGCCCCTCCATGTTGTAGCATGTGTCAGAATTTCCTTCCCTTTTAAGGCTGAAAAATATCCCTTTCTATGTATACAACACATTTTGTGTATCCATTTGTCCATCAGTGTACACTTGGGTTGCTTCCAACTTTTGGCTATTGTAAATAAAGCTCCCATGAACATGGGTTTACAAATATATCTTCTAGTCCCTGCTTTCAATTCTTTTGAGAATATACCCAGAGTGGAATTTCTGAATTATGTGGCAATTCTACTTTTAATTTGGGGGGAATATAATTTTTCTATTCCCACCATTAGTGTATAATGGTTTTAATTTCTCCACATCCTCAACAACACTTGTTATTTTCTGTTTGTTTGTTTGTTTGTTTGTTTTGACAGCAGCCTTCCTAATGGGTATGAGGTTGTTATCAGTTTCCTTATAGTTAAATTTCAGTCACTTTCTGTCCATTTTTGTCACTTTTACTAGATTCTTTGGCATTAGCTCTTTAAAGCTAAGGTGTCAGAGATAATGCACCCAATACAGGAGCACCTAAATATATAAAAAAAACTTCTAGAGGACTTTGATGGAGAGATTGACAACAATATAGTCATAGTAGGGGACTTTAACACCCCTCTGACTTCACTGGATAGATCTTCCAGACAAAAACTTAACAAGGAAACAGAGACACTGGATAAAATGGATTTAATTGACATTTATAGAATAGTAGAGGCTAGGTGCAAGACATTTGTGCACTAGAGGGGGTATCTCAGCCCGGCCTGTGCCCTCTCACAGTCCGGGACCTCTTGGGGGATGTCTGTGGAGGGGTCCTTAGCACTGCCACGGAGGTGAGAGAAGCCCCCGCCACTGCCGATGTGCTCACCAGGCATGAGGCCAGCTTCTGGCTAAGTGGCGCTCCCACTGTGAGAGCACACTGACCACTAGGGGCCAGCTCCTATGTTGAGCATCTGCCCCCTGGTGGTCAGTGCGTGTCATAGCAACTGGTCATTCCGCCGTTCGGTCGATTTGCATATTAGCCTTTTATTATATAGGATATCGCCCCAATGCAGCAGAGTATACATTCTTCTCAAGTGCACATGGATCATTCACACATATAGACCACATGTTAGGACACAAAACAAGTTTCTACAAGTTCAAGAAGATTGAAATCATATCAAGCATCTTCTCAGATCACAGTGGAATGAAATTAGAAGTCAACTACACTAAAAACACCCCAAAACATTCAAACAATAGAAGCTAAAGAGCATGTTATTAAACAATGAATGGGTTACCAATGAGATCAAGAAAGAAATAAAAAACTTCCTGGAAACAAATGAAAATCAACACACAACAACCCCAAACCTCTGGGACACAACAAAAGCAGTCCTGAAAGGGAAAATCATAGCACTGCAGGCATACCTCAAAAAACAAGAAAAATCAGCAATAAACTATTTAACCCTACAACTTAAAGAACTAGAAAGAGAACAACAAGAAAAGCCCAGAGTAAGTAGAAGGAAGGACATAATAAAGATTAGAGCAAAAATGAATAACATAGAGACTAAAAAAAAATACAAAAAAATCAATGAAACCAAGAGCTGGTTCTTTGAAAGATAAACAAGATTGATAAAACATTAGCCAGACTCATCAAGAAACAAAGACAGAAGACACAAGTAAATAAAATCAGAAACAAAAGTGCAGAAGTAACCACTGACACCACAGTAATACTAAGAATTGTAAGAAAATACTATGAACAACTATATGCCAACAAGCTGGACAATGTGGATGAAATAGACAAATTCCTAGAAAAATATAATCTCCCAAAACTGAATCAGAAGGAATCAGAAAACCTGAATAGGCCATTAATAACCAATGAAATAGAAGAAATAATAAAAAAAACTCCCACCAAACAAAGCCAAGGTCCGGATGGCTTCACAGGGGAGTTTTACCAAACATTCAATGAAGAACTAACATCTGTATTCCTCAAACTATTTCAGGAAATCCAAGAGGAAGGAACACCTTCAAACTCTTTTTATGAGGCCAACATTATCCTAATTCCAAAACCAGATAAAGATACTGCAAAGAAACAGATTACAGGCCAATATCTCTGATGAACATAGATGCTAAAATTCTCAACAAAATATTAGTAAATCATATCCAGCAATATATTAAAAAGATCATGCGCCATGATCAAGTGGGATTTATTCCAGGGATGCAAGGCTGGTACAATATCCGCAAATCAAAAAGCGTGATACATCACATAAACAAATTGAAAGACAAAAATCACATGATCATTTCAATAGACGCAGAGAAAGCATTTGACAAAATCCAACACCCTTTCTTGATAAAAACTCTCAGCAAGGTGGGAATAGAAGGATCATATCTCAACATAATAAAATCCACATATCACAAACCCACAGTCAACATCATACTCAATGGGCAGAAACTAAAACCATTTCCCCTAAGAACAAGAGACTGAAAAAAGAGATAGAGGAAGACTTAAACAGATGGAAGAACATACCTAAACAGATGGAAGAACATACCGTGTTCATGGATTGGTAGAATCAACATCATTAAAATGTCCACATTAGACAAAGCAATCTATAGATTCAATGCACTCCCCATTAAAATACCAACAGCATATTTCACAGACCTAGGACGAACTCTCCAAAAATTCATCTGGAATAATAATAAAAAAAAAACCCCGAATAGCTGCAGCAATCCTGAGAAAGAAGAACAAAGTAGGTGGGATCTCAATATCAGATATCAAGCTGTATTACAAAGCCACTGTTTTCGAAACTTCCTGGTACTGGCACAAGAACAGACATATAGACCAATGGAACAGAACAGAGAACCCAGAAATCAACCTGCCGGGGTTCATGTCCCAGCATCAAGAAGGGTTCAGGAATCTGGAAAAGGCTGCCTGTAGATGACATAGGAATCCAGAGACTAATAAAGAGTCTGGAGATGAGATATAATTTTGAAAGGCATTGGGGGTCAGAGGACCTTCAGCTAAAGGAACTGAAGAGTCCCTCCTTGTCTTGGACCCTTGCTTTTATTAACACAATTTGTCCTAAGGCAAGGTGGAGATAATACACTTCAAAGGGTAAGGTTTCAAAGGGTACAGAAGCATTGTCAGTTTGGGGAAT
>NW_005370127.1:1585579-1625783 GCF_000412655.1 Myotis brandtii
CAAATTTTTGTGCACCGGGCCTCTAGTATAGGATAAACACCTTGGATAGCACCTGAGTTTATGCTAATGAGGTGAGTCATATAGCTTGATGGAGGCTGATCATGCTGGAAAGAGCAACTAACTGAGATTACAGGGATGGGGGCTTTGAACCACCATATGGGCAAAACTCCAATAAAAATTCTGACCACCAAAGCTCAGGGAGCTTCCTGATAGTGAGCACACTGATGTGTTGGAGGGTGATTCACCTGGTTCCCAGAGAAGAGGGCATAGAGTATCTATGGGACCCCACCCCTACCCTCCCCCCCAGATCTCACCCTATATGTCTCTTCACTTGGTTGCTCTTGATTTGTATCATTTATAATAGAACTGAAATCATAAGTATGGTGCTTTCTTAAAGGCCTATTGGTATATAGAGTTGTTGCCTCTGGGGAAGAAAAGGATCTGGGGTGTGAGGCAGATGAACATTTTAATGCATATTTATACGTTTGAACTTTGTACCATGTGCACCTGTTGCTTTATTCAGTTAAAAGCTATTTTTAAAGGGAAGAGAAGTAAGTTAGTTTATGTGTATTGACTAGAAATGATGTACATGATGTATTGTTAATAAAGCAAGCTATGGAGTAATGAACATAATAGTAATAATAGTAATAGACATAATAGTAATCTACACTAATAAAAGAGAAACATGCAAATTTGTGTCACTCCGCTACACCCACCAGCCAATCAGAGCGACTATGCAAATTAACCCAACAAAGATGGCAGTTAATTTGCATACACAGACATGGAGCGAAGACTGAAGGCTCTGGCCGGAGTGAAGACTGAAGACTGAAGACTGAAGACTGAAGAGGCTTGGCTTCCCCGCTGTGGCCCGACCAAAGGCCTGGGTCCCGGGTGCTGGAGGAAAACCGGTGCCAGCAGCCAGGGGAAGGAAGGCCTATTGCGCAAATCTTCATGCAATGACATAATAATAGGCATAATAATAAAAGGAAAAGAAGTGAACAGTCCCCTAAGCCCATGTGGGTACATGTTGTGTGAGTGCAGCTCCGAAACATGGGGAGGGTCACATAGCAGTCAGCTAACTTGATTAGCTCAGAGGGGTGAATGACAGGATAGAAAAAAATTTCTGTTGTTTTCTTTTGTATTATTTTAAATGACAAAACAACACATGCTGTTGCGACAAATGCAGGTTTGAACAAGTGTATGTTATTTTTATAATTTGGAAAAGGAAAGGAAGGAAGAGAAGGTTGAAGAAAAAATACCTTGCATCAGCCCTACCTGGTTTGGCTCAGTGGATAGAGTGTCGGCCTGCAGACTGAAGAGTCCCAGGTTCGATTCTGGTCAAGGGCACATGCCTGGGTTTCGGGCTCGATCCCCCCAGTAGGGGGTGTGCAGGAGGCAGCCAATCAACGATTCTCTCTCATCATTGATGTTTCTATCTCTCTCCCTCTCTCTTCCTCTCTGAAATAAATAAAAATATATTTAAAAAATACCTTACATCATCATGCCCACATTACAAACCCAATGAACAAATCAATAAAACGAACAGGAGTTCTCATCCACAGATGTGCTTGCCACCAGAGGCAGACTTATCTACCCCCTCCCTTTGTTCTGACACTTGGTTGCTCAAGTTTCAGGAACACATACTTAATATACAGGCATCCATCTTACTCTCTCAGAACCAGCCCGGTCCTTCAGGACAGGGGTCTTCTCCTAACCCTGCAAGACCTATAGGACCCTGTATGGTAGAAGGAACATATCACTGTGTTGTAAGTAACAGAAACAAAACCAAAATTTAAATGCCCATCTGTGGTTAAGAAATTTGTCCTTACCCAATATCTATCAAATCCTTGGAAAGCAAAATATGATAGGGAACAAAAGCATGATGATGCTGGATGCACCTGAGACAGGGCACGTTGTAGGAGGCAACAGTGTATACAGAAGTGCTGTGGTGTGAACCCACTTTACAGTCCTCCCCATGGTACCCAGCCTGGCAACCCGGAGCACAGATCAGTCTGAATCCTTTTCCTTTCCCATGGTAGCAATGGGCATTGTAGCCCTTGGAAAACAACTAATAACACAAATCTTATTACCCAACTTAAGGTGAAAAAAAATGCTTATGCACATCAAACAGGCAAAGATTTTTTTTTTAAGCCTTGGCAATAAAGGTGAGAAAGGGGTAAACAGTTCATCTTACACGTTACTGGTGGGTGTGTAAATTAGTATAGTTATTCTGGGATGCAATATGGCATGCATCAGGGACCTAGAAATATTTTACACCCCTCTAGGATTCTAACTTTGGGAAATACACAGAAATGCTATCAGAGATTTGGTCCAAGGGTGTTTTGTGCAGCATTATTTATACTGAAATACTACAGAAGACTAATTGTTCAATAGGAACAACTAACTAAATTATATTGCAGTCATAAAATCTTCACAATGCAATGTTTAGAAGGCCAGAAAACAAAACTATGTATCCAACATGATTCTAATTTTTTAAAAATGTATAATGAGGATATATAATCTAAGTGACATCTAAGTGTTCAGTTCATGAATAATAAATTTGTTTATCCTTTTTTATGTTTAAAAATATTTCTACTGCAAACATACATTCATTTTATTATTGGGGAAAATAATAAAATGAAGGTGAAGAACATCAGCTCTATTCCTAGATTGGGAGCATGTGTAGAAAAGAATTCACCTTGACACATTTAAATCCATGAATGTAGGATAACCCAATTTGACCAGTTTTAGGTAATTGAAAAGTCTGTTTTTGGATTCTTAGATTTCCCTACGGTCCTAAAAGATCTACCTATTTAGGTACAAAGGAGCCATTACTCCCAAGAAAAAAAAGAGCTCTGAATAAAAGTATAATATTTTTTCTTTTTCTTAAAGAAGCTTTTCTATACATATAAGAATTTGATAACAGTTTGTGCCCCTTATGCATTTTTAAGAACTGGCAGATGGAATTCTGAATAGAATTTGTGCAGATGGAATGTAAATATCACCCTGAACTGAATTTGGGCCCTCATCCTGTCCAGCCAATCTGGCAATGTCTAGTAAGCTGTTATGATGTGAGCCTAGGGCTCAGGAGAAGGTGTGGGCTGAGATTCAAATCTGAGTACATTAGCATATGCATGGCAGTTGAAACCCTGGGAACCTTCACTATCTAAATCAAAGATTCTCAGCAAGGAGCAATTTTGCCTCTCAAGGAACATTTGGCAATGTCTGCAGACATTTCTGATTTTCAGCATTGGGGATAGGGTAGTACTGGCATCCAGTGGGTCAGGCTAAGGATACTACTAAATTAAACATTCTACAATGAACAGGACAACCACTTACAACAATGAATTATCTGGCCTAAAATGTCAACAGTGTCTAAACTGAGTAATCCTAATATAAATGACTGACAGGTACCTTAGACTCAACACTGAATTCATCCTTCCTCCCCAAATCTGAATTCTCCTACTATATCCCTATCCTCCTCAGAAGCAACCCATTTTAATCTGTTGACCAGATTAGAAACTCAGGTGCTCCTTAAACCTTTCCTTACCTTTGTTTCTTATATCCAAATCATAGCCAAATCCTGTCAAATTTACCTCTCTCATAGCCATCGACTTTCCCCTCCTCTCAGTCACCCTGCCATTGCCCTGGTTCAGACCTTAATCACAACTTTTTGGTTCGCTGCAGGAACTTCTCCAAACTTGTCAGCCGCACATCTCTTCTCCACATCGTTTCCAGGATAATCTTTCTAAAATACAAATCTAATCATGATATCTGACTGATTTCCCTTCACCCTCAATTATACAGTACATATAATTGTATATACTTGTGTGCATATATATGTGTGTGTATATATATATTTGTATGTATTATATATTCATTGTATATATTTAATAACTATATATATAATAATGAATATGTCCTATTCATTATTCCCAACCCAATTTTAAATTTCTTAGGGAAGTCTACAACTTTTCTAAGTCAATTTCCTGATCACATTCTCTTATACTACTGTGTATCTTTCCTTTATAGCATTAAGCAGCACTGCAATTGTATGTTTGTTTGTGATTCTTCGATTAATACCTGTCTTCCCACCATAGTGTGCACCCTATGTAAAAAGGAACTGTGTCTTTGTGGTTATTGTATTATGTTAAATTTATAGCATATACTACAGTGACTGGCACATAGTAGGAACTCAATAAATACTTGTTGAATGAGTGAATGCCTAAATAAAATAAATGAGATCATATTTTGAAAGCTCTTAGCATAGTACCTGATTTTTAGTAAGCTATCAACAAATAATAGCTGTTAGTTAAAATTCCCAAATGCATTTACCATAAAATTGCTTTTTAATACCTTGGAACTAGTATTCCTTGGATGCTTTGGAAAATAAAGATTTTGGCTATGAAAGAAAAGAAAGAGGTGAAAAGTATCTAGGTAAGCATTCAGGATCAATGGAGAGTTTTTTAAAAAATATATTTTATTGATTTTTACAGAGAGGAAGGGAGAGGGATAGAGAGTTAGAAACATCGATGAGAGAGAAACATCAATCAGCTGCCTCCAGCACACCCCCTACTGGGGATATGCCCGCAACCAAGGTACATGCCCTTGACTGGAATCGAACCTGGGACCCTTCAGTCCATAGGCCGATGCTCTATCCACTGAGCCAAACAGGTCAGGGCAAGGATCAATGAAAAGTTTTCGTTTCTTGATTGAAAAGGCTTGGGGTATCAGGACAGAGAACCTCGGAAATATTTCATAAAATAGTTCCTTTCCAACTAGAATATTTTTAGTAAACAAGTTACACATAGCATCTTAAAGATACAGTATTTCTGAGAGCTCCATTGACTTCAGGAGTGTTATGATAGTTTCTATCAAAATCCCCTCCCATTGGAGCCAAGTGGGTGTGTAATTGATCCTGACAGGAGTGTAGAGCCCACCACTACACGATAGGGGCAGGGTAGACTGTGTTTAGTCCTAAAGTAATCCTAGGAATATCTCTTATTTTCAGTTATTCAGTTTAATAGTAAGTGCACAAATACAAAAGCTGCAAGAATGGAGTCTGAGTCATTGTACGAGGCTAGCCATCTAGCTCAGCGTGGGTGCCAACCGAGGTTAAAGGGAAGCTAGAATGTGTGAAGGAAGAGGTGGATATTGAGTATCAGTTACAGCCTCCAAATCAACTGCATCAGTAGGACTTTTGTTCTTTCCACTGACCTTTTCTTTTAAGTTCCTGAGTAACCTATTTCCAGATAAAGTGAATTTGCTATTAAAAAAGTACATGGACCCTGGCCATTGTGGCTAAGTTGGTTGGAGCATCCTCTTGTACACAGAAACGTGGGTTTGATTCCCAGTCAGGACACATACCTAAGTTTTGGGTTTGATTCCAGGTCAGGGTGGTTATGGGAAGGCAGCTGATCTCTCTCTCTCTCTCTCTCTCTCTCTCTCTCTCTCTCTCTCCCTTCACCCTTTCCCCTCTCTCTAAAATCAATAAGCATGTCCTCAGGTGAGGATTAAAAAAAATACATGAGTGGCCAAAGAGTGGACCTTAGCAGATTCTGTAGTGTTCTGCTCAGATATCCTCTTCAGGGTCTAAGCACCCCTACCTTGATGCTGGGACTATCAGCTGTTGATGACTCACAGCTGTGTCCCTCACAAGATAATGCTCTCCACAACAGGGAACTGCACCCTCTCCCCACCCCCACCAAGAGCAGCCTATGGCCAATGATTGGCTACTGCAGGAATACAAAGACCCAGCTGGCTTGCCTTTCAATGTGGGACAACATTGAAAAGCTGTCCTCACTCCCAAGTGGATCACAGGACTTGCTGAGCCCTTAGCCTCTCCCTCTGTTCAATCTGCCTTCCTTCTTTGTAGGTGTAGATCCTGAGAGCGTTCCACATGCAATTCTCCATCTCAGAGTCTGTTTCGAGGGAACCCTATCTAAGACATGGAAGCTTGGAAGACAGCACCCTTGTCATGGACTTTGACATTCTTGGTATGGCCACCATGACTTGTGATACTAGGAAGAGCCTCCAAGTGACTTTGTGATTAGAGGATGGGACAGAGATGTGAAACATCCACTGCAGGTGCTCAGAAATATCCGAACAGCCTTACTAAGAAGACAGAAGTCCTGAGTGAGCAGTGGGGTTAAAGAATGAAATATTTTAATTGTTAATGTCAATGAGACCTTACTTGTTGGAAGATGATGGTGAGGTCCCAGGGAGATCTAGGAAGTATTCTAAGAAAACAGTCCAGCCCATCTGCTGTGGCTCAGTGGTTGAGCATCAGTCTATGAACCAACAGGTCATGGGTGTGATTCTCGGTCAGGGCACATGCCCAGGTTGCAGACTTGATCCCCAGTAGGGGGTGTGCAGGAGGCAGCCAAGCAATGACTCTCTCATCATTGATGTTTCTATCACTCTCTCCCTCTCACTTCCTCTCTAATATCAATAAAAATATATTTTAAAAAAAGAAAAAGATAACAGTCCATTTACTACATATGTGTCTCTTCTAAAATTAGACTGCATTGTGTTACAGTTAAATAGCTTTATCTTTAGAAGAGTTGCTCAAAATGTGCTTTGGGGGCCAGCTGGGTCAGAAACACCTGGGACTTGTTAAAGATGCAGATTCTAAAACCCCAACCCATGCTTGGGAATCCAACTATTGAACAAGCTTTTAAAATAAATATTTCCAGACTGCTTAATGGGTAGGAGTTTCTTTTGCAGGTAATGAAAATCTTCTGGAATTAGGTGGTGGTAATGGTTGCATAACATTATGAATATATGTAAATCACTTAAAATGGTTTAAATGGTCAATATTAAGTTATATTTAAAAAATACAACTATAGGGACAGAAATTACATCTATGGTTGTCGAGGATTGCAGGTAGGGGAAGAAAATGAACTACAAAGGGAAACGAGGTAATGTTTTTTTTGGGGGGGGGGTGATAGAATTTTCTATATCTTTTAAAAAATTATCTAATCATTGATTTATTTGATAGAGAGAAATATTGATTCATTGTTTCACTTAGTTATTGGTTGATTCTTGTATGCCCTGACCTGGGATAGAACCCACAACCTTGGAGGAAGGGGAGGAGGCTCCAACCAACTGAGCTACTCAGCCAGGGCTCTATATCTTAATTGTAGCTGTAGTTAAACACTCAGTGGTCCAAACTCATAGAAATACATAACTAAATAGGTAAATTTTACTATATGTAAATTATTCCTCAACAAACCTGATAAATGAATAAATAACTTTCAAAAGATCCTTTGACACTCTGACATTTTAGAACTACTGCTCTGAAGTCGTGGTCTTCAAAGTGGGGACACATCCCTGGGTTTTGGGACACAAACCACCGGGATATAGGAAGCAGATAATAGAAATGCTATTTGTATATGTTTAAAGCTAAAGATGGGGAAATTATTATTTTGAAGTCCCACTCTAAAGGCTTTACTAATATTTACAAGCAGAGTGACATTGTTGCCCCTCTCCATCTGTGCCATGTCAGGTGCACAAGATGTCCCAGGGAAGACTGAGAATTACTTAATGAGGAAGTTGACCTTTGTGATCTCCTTGGTTCATTTGCTTTCAGCATATTGCCACGAGCTGCTGTTTACATGGATTTGTGGATTATAATACCTAGTTTTAAACAAACTAACCCTCAGAAAATGGACAAAGGGTTTTAAAAATCACTGCAAAGAGGCTACTGATTGAAGCTGATACTAACACTTTGAGCCAGGGGAACAGGACCTGGCAGAGCTGACCTCGCAGTAAGTGCTCTTCCATCAGCCACAGGAGGGAAACAGCAACGGTCTAATCATATCTAAAATGAAGTCAGACAAAGAACGAGACATTAATTAGTTTTCAGAATAAACTCATGTTATGAAGAGAGCTTATTTTTTCCTCCAGCATCCAAAATCTTTTTAATAACAAGGTAGGACCTGGGGTTAGTTTTTGTAGCCGGGGCTGGCCCTTGGCCTCTTGCGCGCTGGATCTTCGGCCCTTGGAGCGCACTTAGGTTTGGTG
This sequence comes from Myotis brandtii, assembly GCF_000412655.1. NCBI lineage: Eukaryota > Metazoa > Chordata > Mammalia > Chiroptera > Vespertilionidae > Myotis > Myotis brandtii. The sequence goes on from NW_005370127.1 coordinate 1,593,605, forward strand.
GGGCCTTGTCGAAATGCCTGGACACTTCGCCGCCCTGGCAACCAGAAAGCAACAGGGTGCCACAGCCCTTGCGGGAGTCCAGGGCCAGCTGGTCAAAGGTGAGGATCCTGCCCCTGGCCTTCAGGCGGCTCCGGGTGCACACACCTTCAGTTCGGGCCCCTCCTGAACACGCGTGTCATGGGTTATAGTCCCCTCAACCACAGCGGTGCTGCCCTCGCCAGAAAGCTTCATCTTTCTGATCCTTGGAAAGGGACAGGCGCTAAGTTGGTGCGACTCATGAACAACCTCTTCAGCACCATATGGTTGAAGGAGGAGTTGGTTCCTCTGGGCACAGGTTGACCAACAGCCTCAGGCAGACGTCCTGCTCTTGGGTTCCTTGCCCAACCTCCTTGTGGTGGCCGATGTGGACTCCTAGGATAGCTCTGCTGCACCAGGTCCGAAAGCTGAAGAGAGCATTTTCAAAACAGAAGTTGGCAATGTTTCCATCGTTAAGTGATTTTGTTGCCTAATCAATGTAATCAGGACACCTACTAAAACTTTCCTATCTGCTCTGAGACAGCATGGAGGGACCTGGAGAGTATTACGCTATAAGCCAGTCGGAGAAAGACAAGTATCACATGATCTTACTCAGTTGTGGCATTTAATGAACAAAATAAACTAATGAACAAAATAGATCCAGAGACAAAGAAGCATGGAACAGACTGCGGAATCTCAGAGGGAAGGCGGTGGGTGGGAAGAGGTCAACCAAAGAACTTGTATGCATATATGCATAATCCATGGACACAGACAACAGTGTGGTGAAGGCCTGTGGTGGGGGCGGGAGCAGGCCAGAGGGGTCAACAATACGTTCAACAATAAAGATTTTAAAAAATAAAAAACGGACCATGAGCAGCAAACAAACAAACAAACAAATAAACACAAAACTACTTTCACATCTGCACACCTAAAAACTTATTTGCTAATTTGCTAACCAATTCAAAAACCTACCAAATGAAGAGTTTCCATGGGCTTTGAACCATTTTTGGGCAATGTTTTCTAATTAATTTGCAAGAACAACCAACTGATCTCAGGGAAGACAAAAATTGACCATCTGGATTTTAATGGAAACTTCTGCATAATTAATGCGTAGGATAGAAAAATGAGTATTGTTATTTAGTTTGTGCTGCCAATGATGCACTTTTGCCTTTTGATTCTGTGTATCTTCGTGAGATACGTTACCATTAAAATGAAATATAGCAATAAATCACATTAGAAATAGGTCAGTGTATCACAAAATGTGCAACCAAAATATTGCAAAATAATGCAGCATGTTTTGTTACATTGCTTTCTCTAAAAATCATTATTACAATAGTTTAATGAAGTCCTCTTTTAACATTCACTTCGGGCCTCTTCTTTCTTCACTCTCTACCTCATACTTTTTTCCTTTCACTCTCACAGCTTTAGTTGTCTGTCAGGGGATGAACTCCAAAATTAAGTCACTAGCTCTGAGTCTTATATTTCCAATTATTGAATTAGAACCTCCTTCAGACACAATATGTCGGAGACAGAGCTCGATGTCTCTTCTTACCTCTTGTCTTGCTGTTTCTCATCTGGATTAGTGCTAATCACTTTCTAATGAGGTTTGAAACCTCTGTGTCTACCTTTCTGACTTTGCCTTTCTTTACCTTTCCATTTGTATATTGACTTGTCTTTGTCTATCTGGCTCTGCATCTTTCCCTCTCATTTTATTTCCAAGTCTGTTCCCTTCCTCATTCTTCCTTATCCTCTGTCTTCCCTGTCACATGAAGAAAGAAAAAAAGTATCTTTTAATTTGCTGCATTTAGTAGATATTTATCATACTAAAGCATGAAATAAATACTTTCTATTTCTCTTTTTAAATCCCCTATTAAATTAGTTATTTATATAGACCTTGACTGATTTTTGTTGTTGTTATTTCTGTGGGCTTGGATAGAAAAAAAGAATTTCCACTCCAGAATTAGTAAATTAGTGTTTCCCTTGTAGCATGACAGTTAATTCATGGACACGGCCAACTCCTAAGGAAGAAAATTTCTTAGGCAAATGATCCTGTTACCAGGAATTTGGGTCTAGTTTAGTTGTCCTTGCTTTGAAAAAGTGCTATTTTTTTTAAATCCTCACCAGAGGAGTGAAGATATTTTTTCCATTGCTTTTTAGAGAGTGGAAGGGATGGGAGATGGGGAGAGAGGGAGAGAGATGGGGGGGGAGAGAAAAAGAGAGAGATAAACATTGATGTGAGAGAGGCAGTCTACTGGTTGCCTCCTACACACGCCCCTAGCCAAAGGAGTGGTGGGAAGGGATCAAACCTGCAACCCAAATACGTGCTCTTGGGGAATCCAACCCATGATCCTCTGGTGTGCAGGCTCTAACCACGGAGCCACATCAGCCAGGGAGAAAAAGTGCTATTTTTAAGAACAAGATTTGATTGGGAGGAAAAAGTTTTGTAGATTTGAGGGAGGTTCTTCCTGTGCAAAAGAAAGTCTTAGCGAATACTCTTTATAAAACACTATTCAACAGAGTTTGTTTCAGAATGTACATTATATATAACTATATATAATGCATATATGTGTATATATATATCTATATATAGATATATATAGATATATATATATATATGGATGTATATGTAGATATTTGTTTACGTTTGATTTTAGAAGTGTATCATAGGAAGTTTTTTTTACACAAGAATTACTGCATTTCACAGAATTTTAAAAGCAAGACATATATTTAGCACTCATTTTCAACAGAGCTTATAAGACTAAAGCATTAGAGTTGTGATACTAATTTTTAATATTTGCTTTTTTATGTTGTGATATAGTACAACAAGAGTACAGGAAGTTCCTGGCTTACTTGTAACCAATTTAGCCCGAGTTCCTTGCCTGTGCTCTAGCACCTGCTGTAACAGTGGCCCTTGTTCCCATCAGCAGCTGAGAATTGCCCTCTCACTCAGGATGCTTTCCCTCATGCTAATTCAGATCCTCAGCCACTCAGAATGACACATCTCTCTTGCATGTGTTGCATTTCTTTCCCAGAGTCACTCCTGGTCCCTTCTCACCTTGTTCCAAGGTTTCACCTTACTTGTCACCACGCCCAAAACTGGTAGTAAAGTGGACTCTCCTCAAGTGGCTCCCAATCTAGTAGGAGAAATAGAAAGAAACACTGGTGGGGTTGGGGGCTATAGGAGGCCTACTTGACCCAATCTGAGGGTCCAGGAAACAATCAGTCAGATGAAATGGATGGAGGGGTGGCAAACAGACGAGGCTCAAGAAATAGCCAGGACCCACATATTAAGAGTATAGATTTGATCTCCAAAGTATTGGGGTCCTTAAATAGGAAAGCAACATGATGACATTTGTCTTACAGGATGGTGACTGAATGGGAAGCATAAGAGTAGAGGCGGGGAAAATTATGTGGGCTGCAGGTAAGAGATGATTAGAGCCTGGTGCAGGTGATGACCATAGGATGCAAAAAGGAGATAAACTGGAGAGGAATTTAAAGGTAGAAACAATATAACATAAGAAATCAAGGGGCATGTGGCTCAGGGAAGAAGACTAGCAAGGCTTTTGAAAGAAAGGGAAGGAGAAGATGGAGGAGAATAAGGAGGAAAATAGAGATAAAAGAGGACACTGGAGGAAGAGGGGAAAGGGAAAGAGAGAGAGGAAGTGAAATGTCCATTATTGCCCTTCCCAACAGCATGGGTTGGTGTTTGCAAGGCAACTGAAAGGCACTGGGGGACTTAGGAAATGGTGAAAGCCAAAGCAAATCAAAATTAGAAAAGGGGACAGAGAAAGTTGTGCAAGCTTTCTCCTCACATCCCCCCTCCAAGCCTCTGTTCCCTCCTCCTTTTTGAGTTTCTGTTTCTGTCTTTGAGTCTTCTTTGTGCTCCTACTAGCCACATTGAATTGTATTGTGAAGGGGGTGAATATTACTCTGTTTAAAATGTTTTGTTGACCTAGCTAGGTGGCTCAGTTGGTTGGAGCATTATCTCATACAGCAAAAGGTTGCAGGTTCAATTCCCAATAAGGGAGACAACTGACCAATGTTTCTCTCTCACATCGCTCTCTCTCTCTCGCTCTCTCTCTCTCTCTCAAAATTAATTTTTTAAAAAGTGTTATTGGGTGAGGATTAAGAAATGTTGTTCCTGCGGATTACTCACTATTTGAAAATACATGATAGTTATATTTAGAATGAGAGTGAGAAATTTGGCCAAGAATGTTTTCATAAATATTTGGCACTATGTAGATATTCTCTTGCATTTACATAGGAAGCAAATCTCAAGGCACTTTTCACACATATTGTTTATTTTTTAATAAGGTTCCCTGGATGGAATTGAATTCCAAGAGTATGGCACCCTTGAAGAGAAGAGACTGGTAAGCATTTTTACGGAAATTGGCACAGTGCCAGTTGGATTCATTGTCAATATGCCACATGTAATACTTTTCAAAATAGATTATCCCATATTTGGAAAATACAGATCGTCCCTGACTTATGATGGTTCAAGGTAAGATTTTTCAATTTTATGATTGTAGGGAGCGGCTATAGGGTCAAGCCTCGGACTGACCTGTGGCAGAGCCACATACAAGTCCCAGCTTGGAGGGCAGAGCCCTCCTAGCATGATTAAGCTTGACCTTATAGTCCTCCCTTGTTCCTAGGTAGTTAATGGGCTGTGGGAGATGCAGCAAGTGCTGCCAAAACAAGGCTTGAGTAACGAAATAGATTTGAAACTCACAAGAACATTGTAAACATGTTGACCACTTCCGTTGTTTTGCTTTGTGTGATCTGACTATAAAATAAAGATTCCGCTTACAGGCTGTGTCACTGTTTCCTCATCCAGGCAGTGATCCACCTGGTCCCAACTGTATTCTCTTATCTGTTTTCTTTAATCCTTCATCGCCCCTTCTCAGGTTCACCCCTGGCCATACTGGATGTGGTTCATATGATGATGTGAAAGTGACATGCATTCAGTAGAATCCATACTTCATAATTTGAAATTTGACCTTTTCCCAAGCTAGCAATATATGGTGCACCTCTCTCATGATGCTGGGCAATCGCACGGAGCTGCAGCTCCTACTCAGCCATGCAATCATGAGGGTAAACAACCAACACTTTTTAGTGTACTATGTTGCCAGCGTTTTTTGGATATTGTATTTTCGCATCCCATCATGTCTACCAAATGCCCATGCGAGTCTCCTGCTCCTGGTGAGAAGAAGAGGAGGAAGTCAATTACAGATGCTCCTTGACTATGATGGGGGTCCGTCCTGATAATGGAAGTGTTCTGAGCACATTTAAGGTAGGTTAGGCTAAGCTATGATGTTCGGTTGGTTGGGTGTAATAAATGCATTTTTTACTTACAGTATTTTCAACTTACTATGGGTTTATCAGGATGTAACTTCATTGTAAGTCAAGGAGCATCTGTATACTAATATTAGACTTTTTTGTTATTGTCTTATTAGGGCCATAGGTGAGTCACATTTTTGTAAGTGGCAGTAGGATTTCCTATGAGTGGAATGGACATTCCCATTGCCAGTCCCATGAGAGAGAGGTCTGTCTTGGGGCAGAGCATGAGGATGTAGGAATTAGGTCTCCTCTCTGAACTCAGGGGGCAGTTTGGGTAGATTGGGGAGCAAAGTGTTGCTGAGGCATGTCTGATGATTTGGAATGGGTACCTAGCTGTGTAGAACTGTGTGGTAGATGGGGATGTATGCTGCTCAGAGACCCCTTTAAGAAAGAATCAGTTGGGAAACCATAAAAATCTTAGAAGAATCCACAGGCAGCAAAATATCAGACATATGTTGTAGCAATATTTTTACCAATACAGCTCCTAGGACAATGGAAACTAAGGAGAAAATAAACAAATGGGACTACATCAAAATAGAAAGCTTCCGCACAGCAAAAGAAACCATCAACAAAACAACAAGAGAGCCCACTGCATGGGAGAACATATTTGCCAATGTTATCTCAAATAAGGGTTTAATCTCCAAAATTTATAGAGAACTCAAACAACTTAACAAAAGGAAGATAAACAATCAAATAAAAAAATGGGCAAAGGACCTAAATAGACACTTCTTGAAAGAGGACATTCAGAAAGCCAAGAGACATATGAAAACATGCTCAAAGTCACTAATCATCCAAGAGATGCAAATAAAAATGACAGTAAGGTACCATCTCACACCTGTCAGAATGGCTATCATCAACAAATGACAAGTGCTGGCGAGGATGTGGAGAAAAAAGGAACCCTCGTGCACTCTGGTGGGAATGTAGACTGGTGCAACCACTATGGAAAACAGTATGGAGTTTCCTCAAAAACTTAAAAATGGAACTCCCGTTTGACCCAGTAACCCCACTTCTAAGAATATATCCCAAGAAATCAGAAAGGACATATGCACCCCTATGTTCATAGAAGCACAATTTACAATAGCTAAGATTTGGAAACAGCCTAAGTGCCCATCAGTAGATGAGTGGATTAAAAACCATGGTACATCTACACAATGGAATAATACACTGCTATAAAAAAGAAGGAATTCTTACCATTTGCAACAGCATGGATGAACCTGGAGAGAATTATGCTAAGCAAAATAAGCCAGTCAGAGAGAAAGATAAATATCACATTATCTCACTCATTTGTGGAATATAATGAACAACATTAACTGATGAACAAAAATGGATCCAGAGGCATAGAAGCATCGAAAAGACTGTCAAACCTCAGAGGGAAGGCAGGGAAGGGTGGGAAGTGGTGGTAAGAGAGCAACCAAAAGACTTGTATGCATGCATATAAGCATAACCAATGGATACGGACAATAGGGGGCGTGAGGGCATGTGCGGGGGGGGGGAGGGGGAGTGGCTGGAGAGGTCAATAGGCGAAAAAGGAGACATATGTAGTACTTTAAACAGCAAAGAATTTTAAAAGAAGAAAGAAAGAAAGAAAGAAAGAAAGAAAGAAAGAAAGAGAAAGAAAGAAAGAAAGAAAGAAAGAAAGAGAGAAAGAAAGAAAGAAAGGGAAAGAAAGGGAGAAAGAGAGAGAAAGAAAGGGAGAAAGAGAAAAAGAAAGGGAGAAAGAGAAAAAGAAAGAGAAGAAAGAAAGAATCATTGCCCAGCTTTGAGGAGTATGGTCAGCTAACTGCCTCCAGATGTTAACTGCTCAGGTCCACCTCAGCAAAGACAGTCTTCGCTCTGGAGCTCCTATTGGATAAGAGAGACTTCATTGAAGATGGCTGATGGCTCAGTCTGATGGCTCTCATATTATACCATCCCAGTTCTTCCCTGTTCTTCCCACAGATCTTATTTGCCAATAAACCTTTTATATTCCTAATTACCAAAGGGCTCAACTGGCACATGCTGCCTCAGGAGGCAGGTCAGGAAAAAGATGGGGAGTGGTCACTCTGAGAGGCCCTTAAATATCCCTTCAATATCATGAAAACCATCATGCTGTGGGGAAGAAAGAGGAATCTGTTCCCCACTTGGGAGAGCAAAAAGACGACATCTCAGGAGAGCCTGTCTGCAGCAGTGGTGTGGCAGCTGGACAAAGAGGTAGGAATGGGGCCCCAGAGGGCCCAGCTAACCTAGGCAGCCCCTTGGGGCTCCTCAGAAACAGGTAGGGTCACTCTGAGGGACTTGTCCCTGGTAATAAGTCCACAGAGGACTTATACCATCAATACTGGGTTGCAGTTCACTGAATTTGCACCATAAGGATCCAAAAGAGAGATAAATTTTCTTATCCCCATTTTACAGATGAAAAAAGTGTGGCACCATTCAATAGGTGAATTAGGTTTTCTTTTCATATTTCACAACTCTCCCTACTCTCTACCATTTAAACATAATGTAGCCATTGGTTCACCATTTCCTATTAAATAATTGAGTCAACTATAAAAAGGCATCTTAGCAGTCTGAAATAATTTAATGCTTTTTGTGTGGAAGTCAGTGTTCAAAAGAACAATACTATTTCACCACTAGATGCCTTAAGTGTTACCAGGAAGCTCATTTGCTTAAATGTCACCAAGAAAAGTTTTATGGGAAATTAGAGTCTGTGTTTTTTTTTTTAAAGTACACATTTTCCCCTAATTTTTATTTCTGACTCTCACCCATTTTGTGACAGGACTATTTGTTGGAAACCTTAAATGAGCAGGTATTCTTTAATATCTGAATTACTTAAAATAAATGTAAAGTTAAAATAATTTTTTCTACTAATTCTAAATGTTTTGAACTGAGTTATTTGTGCTCCTCTTTGATCCCTGCAACTCCCCCTACTGTGTGGGCTTCCCTCTCAGAATCAGTATTTCCTGTAACAGATATTTTCTTCCATATAAGTAATCCTTTATCCTTTTTCCTCTGGTAAATTTGTTATGAGTAATACTGCCTTTGTCTCTCATTTTTTATTGCTTTAGCATTACTATGCTGACTTTTTAAAATAACTTTTTTATTTTACTATCCCTATTTTTGTTGTTATTGTTGTTACACTTTAACATTTATGGTGAATCTCCTTTGTTTAAACCCAGAATGGTCTGCACTCTAATAGCTCAAGCTCTGTTTTTTGTTTTTAAAAAGTTGTATCTTTGCTTTCTTAAGACCCTTTGGGATTTTTATTTTTCTCATCTCCACATCTTTCTTATACAAAAATGAAAATAAATTTACCAATTTTGATTTTGTTTCAACCAGTCAACCCTTCCATAAGAGTAAAACAGTCAGAATTCTTTATTATTCCTTCATCTGGTACAAATTTTCAGCTGCCCTGGGCGAATGACAGAGTGGTTATTGCTAAGCCTGCTTTATAGCAGGAAAAATAATTACCTTTGGATTTCTTTTTCATGCTCAATTTTCTCCTGGACTTTATTTCTAGGCTTTGTATCTTTTCCAAGGAAAATGAAGCACAATGATGTTTGTGCTTCAAGCTTTTTATACTAAGCTCTGTGTCTAAAGGAATTTTTCTTTTACTTCTGTACCATGAGCCAGGAAAAATTTTAAGAAACTTTTATTCTCTGGCTGTTATGCTCTGTGAACAATTTAGCAATTTCCTTCTACCTGTTATGACCAAAGAAAGGGGAATGGGGTAATATCGCTCTGTGAAGACATTTGGATTTGACCTCTACAACTGGAAAAAAATTAAGTTACATGGGCAAGATTCATGTTTATTTTTGTCTGAGTTATTCATTAACACATAATAGGAACCATTGTACTATGAAATAATTATTAATTATATAATATTGTTTTTATTGGGATGCTAAAACCTTTAAACTTTTAACATTTTGAACGATATTTCTAGAATGATTTCTACCCAATGACCTTCTTTATATTGCTGATAGGAATGTAAACTGGTGCAGCCACTTTGGAAATGGTTTGGCCATTCCTCAAAACAGGGCCACCCCCATGGACAGAGCAAGGCACAGTGGCTGTAGCAACCAGGAGAGTGTTGGAAAAGTATGGCTCTTCTCATTCTCAAATCAAGTCCATCTTCCCAAACTGGGGATTTTATGTGCATTCTAGAGATGGGAATCAGTGAAATGAAAAAAGAAAGCTATCATTTAGTGGACTGGAGGGAAATGAAAACACCCAGATTCCATTTCATTTCCGGGGGCGTGGGGTGGGAATTAAAACTACTAAATTCATTTCCATTTTCCAGCTAAAGTTTTCCTCACCAGCTTCAATTGCCCACCCAGAGCGGAAAAAGGTTTTTGTGTCCTACAACTGTTCTCAGAGGAACTAAAATAAAATAAAGTAGAGCATACCTTCCTGGGAAGTGCTGTCTTAGTAGACTTGGGAACTTGGTCAAAAGTGTAAGAGTGTTCTGTGGGTGTCAATAAATAGAATGCAAGGCAGGAAGACTCATGTTGACTTCCTTTTCCTTCTTCCCTTCCTTTCTTCCTTCCCTCCTTCCTTCCTTATTTTCTTCCTTTCTTCTGTAGGGGTTCAGAACAAGTCACCCTAAGATATGCCTCTGTGGTATGCAGATAATTTTAAGCTAAAAGCAGCCAAGACCCTACAGACTCATGAGCAACTCCTACACCCATGCCCCCTCCCTGCCCCCTACCCTCTTAACTACCTAGGAGAATGGGAATTAGTGGCTTGTCCATAATAAGAAATTATCAAAGATAACTTTTTTTTGACCTATCCATAGAGCAGGACAAACTTCTAATCACTGAACACCTGCTCTTCTTACCTTCCTCCCCTTTGAAACCCCAAGATGATCCTTAGCTCAAAATGTCACATATACCTCATTTTCTTTTTCTTTTTTTAAAAATATATTTTTATTGATTTTATAGAGGAAGGGAGAGTGAGAGAGAGATAGAAACATCAATGATGAAAGAGAATCATTAATAGGCTGTCTCCCGCATTTCCCCTACCGGGGATGGAGCCCGCAACCCAGGCACCCCAACCAGGAATCAAACCGTGACCCCCTGTTTCATAGGTCAAAGCTCAACCACTAAGCCCAACTGGCTGGAAAACGTTTCTATCTTGGAACCACTCATGTATGTGGGGTCTCTCTGACACTCTCATGTATGTAGGGTTTCCATACACGTGTGTGTAATTAAATTTGGTAAATTTTCTCTTGCTAATCTATTTCATGTCTGTTTACTTATTAGACCAGCCAAAGAACCTTGAAGGCAGAGGAAAGATTTTTCCTCCCCCACACTTCCTTACATAAAGTTTTCAACAATGCCCTAAGAATAAGACTGGAAGAAATGGGACAAGGAAACCCTCATTGTCTTTTAACAACTTAAATCTCCCTATTTAGGGACAAATCACTATTATCCTTGATTCCCAGCCCCAATCTTCATCCTTTCTGTCTTTCCATTCTCTTCTCAAAGGGCATCTTAAGAAGTCTACCCCTTCTACCCCCACTATAATGAGGATCAATTTTCATATTTTAAACTTTTCCTCCTCCTCTGGGTCAAGCCCAGACTTGTGAGCCTTTTTGGCTCAAACACAACGTGCAAGTGTGAGCAGGGCCTTTTGTTCACTAAGCATTATTGCTGAGTGAACTTTCACTGAGTAACTATTATGTTCTAAGCACTCTGCTCAGTACTTCCCTACATTATCTCAATTAACCCTCAAATAACATAGTGAGGCAGGATCTGTTATTATGCCCATGTTATAGATATAACATGGCCCCTTTGATAAATAAGGCCCCTCACATAGCTTGTAAAAATGTGTTAGTAAACAGAAACCTCATTTAAAATTAATTGGGAGGGCCTGTAGGGGGAGCTCTCATGCCCTATGTCAGTGGTTCTCAACCTTCCTAATGCCGCTACCCTTTAATACAGTTCCTCATGTTGTGGTGACCCCCAATTTCATTGTTACAAATTGAACATAATTAAAGCATAGTGATTAATCACAAAACAATATGTAATTATATATGTGTTTTCCGATGGTCTTAGGCGACCCCTGTGAAAGGGTCGTTCAACCCCCAAAGGGGTCGCGACCCATGGGTTGAGAACCGCTGCCCTATGTCAATCAAGAAGCACAACAGGAACACTTTGGTTGTAATTGCCCTCCCTACTTCCCTTCCCCCTCAATAAAAGAGTTTCCATTAATTTGTTTTAGCAGACTTGCACATGGTTCACCATGGTTGCATGTTCTGGATTGCAATTCTTTGCTGTTCCCAAATCAACCCTTTAAAAAAAAAAGTATCTGGCTGACTTTTTGTTTAAGGTCAACAAGCTATTAGGTGAAAGAACCTAATTTTCAACCCAAGTTTGTGTATTTCTACAGCCTTAGCTTGTGGCTACCATAATGTGACTGCTTTTTCATGTTAGAACTCTTTGAAATCTTGGATTCTGCACCAATATATTTGTGGTAAAATATGCATAAAATTTACCATTTTAACCATTGTTAAGTGTACAACTCAGTGTTATTAATTATATTCACAATATTGTGCAACCATCATTACTTTTCATTTCCAAAACATTTTCATCATCCCAAACAGGAAATTTGTACCCATTAAAGAATAACTTTCCATTCTTCTCCCTGTAGCCCCTGGTAACCTCTATTCCACTTTTTGTCTATGAATTTGCCTATTCTAGGTATCACATGTAAGTGGGATTATACAATATGTATCCTTTTTAAAAAGTATATACTTTTATTAATTTTAGAGAAGAAGGGAGAGGGAGAGAGAGATAGAAACATCAATAATAAGAGAGAATCGTTGATTGGTTGCCTCCTGCACGCTCCCTACTGGGGATTGAGCCCGAAACCCAGGCATGTGCCCTTGACTGGAATTGAACCCAGGACCCTTCAGTGGATAGAGCCGACACTCTATCCACTGAGCCAAACCAGCTAGGGCATAATATGTATCCTTTCGTTAGACCAATAATTACTGCACAATAAAAGAATGAATGATTCCATCCTACTGAATACTTTGAAATACATCTAGCCATTCCTGCCCTGTACTCAAAGTTTACTCTTCCTGATTCTCAATATCCAGCGAATCTTTCCAATCCTGCGTATTTTTCTGATCTCAGCCATGGCCTTTTTGATCAGCATTCCTGCCAGAATCACCTGCAGTACTTCAGTGCTGGCCTTTTCTGCACACTCTGTTAAGACCCCACCATATTCTGCACATATGACACAAATAATGAACATCCCCAATGCACTTCACTGTTTACAAAATGCTTTAATATATATAATATATAGTAATATATGTAGTAATATATATAGTAATATATATATTGCCCTTATGAAGTAAATAATGCTGTATTTTACAAATGAGGAAATTAAGAATTAAAGACAGGCTATGACTAACCCACATGCAGATGGCTCACAAATGCAAGACCAAGAATATAAAATATGGGCTTCTTTATATATCACTTTACCCTCCCCCCAAAGTCTGTCCCCTCTCTATTTGTAAAGAAGCTCAACTACTAGTCAGGGCAGAGGAATGTTCAGGGATGGTGTGTGCACACTCGCGCGCACACACACACACACACACACACACACACTTGGGAAGAGAGAGAATTGAAATAATTGGATGTTGCTCCATTTAGTTTCTGAGTATACCTGCTATTTATTGAGTTTCCCCTCCTTAGGTGCATCTGAATCCTGCCTATTGCCTATTGCTGAACTTTAATTCATAAGAAGTAAAATATAAGACATTATTCCAGCTGAGTGCACACTCTCCTAGAGTTTCTTCCCTGCATCTTTGTCTGCTTCCCTGACCTGTTGAACTAGCCAGAGAACACAGACACCTTAACATGCAGAGTATCCTCTTCTTAAGCCCGTGCCCAGCTCTGAATAGCCAACTTTTAAATTCTACTCTCTTTTGGCCTTTTCCTGATTCCTCTTAAAATACCAGAATCAAAGATATTACCTAAGATGGCACATACAGCCCATGCCTTATTCTGCAAGAGAGAAAGCATAGAGAGGAAGATGGCATTTGTAATCCTGTCACCCTCCCAGCTAAGTGCTGTAGCCTTGTCCTGAAGAGACCCTCCCTGAAGAGGCTGAAATGAAGGGTAAAGCTAAATGTGTGGCTAACACTTCCGCACATTCTGTAACATAAATTGTCTTAGGCTCCACCAGCCTATAGGTATAGATAGGGCTATGTTACTAGCACTTACCCAATTCCTTTGGATAAGTGGACTTTTGCCCCATCCAACTGTTTTGAGTCCCCCTGTAAAGACTCCTCCATATACTTGTCCCCAGACAGTAGCTTATATGTTCCTACAAACAAATTTCCCCTTTCCACTGGGTACCACCATCTCACACCTGGCATTTGCCAGCTTACTGGGGCATCAGCACCTTCTGAAGCAGCGGACACACCAGAGCTTTTGAGGTGTCAAAGCGTCACAGTGTTCTGTTCCAGAACAGGGGAGAGTGCCTCTTATGTGTTACACTCTTCAAGGCGGAGGAAAGCCGAGCTTGTGCTGTGAGGTTATACAGAGGTCAGGATCTCCTTTAGTTTTTCCTAATGACTCAATATACGTCCAATAGATTCTGGGTCAGGAAACAAATTTTAATATCAGTACTAGTATTTTATATGTAAGATGGATGTTTGAGTATTAATACTGTTTTCATAATGCCCCTTCCTCCTCAAACAACCAATGCTTTCTTACAGAGTCAAGCTCTTACAATGTGTGGCGTCTGCTCTCTGCAGGATGAGTTTCCCCCAGGAGGCTTTTAAGAGCTCAGAAAACTGTGCTTCTGGAAGCGTCGTCCTACTGTTTTGTCCAATGTGCTCAGTCACGTCTGATTTTCAGCTCACCTTCCATACAGATGTATTATTTCCACAATGGTCTTTTCTCAGCCAAGGCCGAGTAGTGGTTCAGTTAAGAAGGTGTTCCAGCTGCAGATAATATGATGCCTGACTAATAGCAGCTTCAATAAATAGGATTTCATTTCTGCCTCTTAACAAAACATTCAGACACAGTAGTCCAGCGCCAGTGCCAGGGCTCAAGGAGGCTGTCAGGGACCCATGCTTACTCTGTGTGTGTCTCTCTCTCCTTGCCCTGCCATTCTTAGCCCATCAGCTTTTGTCCTCGTGTATCTCATGATCACGTATGGCTGCTGCATCTCCGGGCCACAGCTCAGCAGAGTAAGGAGAAAAGGCACATCCGCAAACTTCCACTTATATCCCTTCCATCAGAACTACCTGCATTCGTTGTTGTGTGGGGGCTGGGGTGGGTATTTAAACTTTCCATTTGGTCCAAGCTGAAAACAGATTCTCCATTATGCATCACAATGGCATTTACTGTCTGGTATTTTTAGACATTCTCCTGGCAGCAACGTCTCTACTGAATTACTGTTTACTCATTTTGTGCCCCACCCCCAAAATGAGACACCTTTATGTCTCACCTTTCTTTGTGTAAAATATTAACATGAAGCTAACTAATTAAATGGACAGTTTAAGACCTCAAGATTTTTTATGAAGTTTTTCAGTATGGCTCCTGGGAAGCTATACTAATTATTCTAGAACACTGCTTCAACTAACTACATTCCACGCCAGACAAGTCTCTAGGTCAAGAATTCATCTGCTATGCCAGTATTTCTCAAAGTGTGTTTTGTAAAACACCAGTTCTGTCAGATGTTTTGAAACATGCGCACACATGCTGGAAATGCTGCTCTTAGTGCTATGCAATGCACGTTGGCATTTTAAAGGTTCTTAAAAGTCATACTGTGAATAAGCTTAACTATGTTTAACCCACTGCTTCCCAAATATCTTGGACAAAAGAACCTTTTGAGGCCTAATGACTACGTACATGCTATGGAACCAGGTTTTATGGAACACACTTTAGGAAACACCAACCTACTCCTTTTCTTAGGTTAAACTCTATGTTTTCAACCAAGCTTATCAGATTGAGTTGTCAAGTGTGAAATATAATTAATATAATACCTATAGTGCTATATTATCAGCTTATCATGCTTCTTTTTACCTTTCCCCTTTGAAATTTACTAATACAAGCCCTTTTCCTTTAACAAGAAGACTATAATGTAATTTCTTGTTCAGCTAAAGAAAAAATAGTATTCTAGTTTTAATACTTGATAAGGGTTTTGAAATAGGAACAGTTTGGTTTCTTGAAAAGAGAAAAATAACTTTGCACATATTTAAGGAAAAATAATATAGCAAAATAAAGGTAAACATAGTAGCATATAGAATATATTAAAGAGAAGAAGAATTTTTTTAAAGCAACCAAGCAGGAAACAACTAGACTATGATATTACGGCCACCAATGTGAACTGAAAAGAAGTCAGCAGAGAGGCATATATCCAAGGGGGGGAAATAAGAAAAAAAACTATTGAATTAGACCTGCTGACAATTTTCCACAAAAGTAAACAATTTTGAGGAGTCAAATAATTGAACAGAACCCAAGTTCAGATTATATGCTTCATTAAAGTTTGTGGTCAGTGAACAGAACATTCTCAAGGGCCTCAAGCCGGGACTAATTGTATATCATACACACACACTCACATGCAGAGTCATGGTGCTGAAA
Organism: Myotis brandtii; assembly: GCF_000412655.1. Lineage (NCBI taxonomy): Eukaryota > Metazoa > Chordata > Mammalia > Chiroptera > Vespertilionidae > Myotis > Myotis brandtii. The sequence continues at coordinate 1,609,537 of NW_005370127.1, forward strand.
CACCCGACAGAGATAACCGCCAAATACGGCTACCCTCAAGATGATGTTGAAGAAGCAGTGGAGGCTGTGGCCTCAAAACCCACAATGTGGACCCGTGGGTGCCGACAGATTGGGCACAAGAAGGGGCTGCCTTCTGGTAATGCTGTTAGCATTTTGCCATTAACCACAATATCATATTTAACTCCTACAAGGCAGTCTCTCTGACTTGAGGGTGGGGAATCAGTAGGCTCTGTTACACAGTTAGGCATAAACCTAATTGATTAGTCAGAAAATATATGGCTTTAAATCCCTGAGTCAGAAACAAAAGAATATCTAGAATTATATAGAGGGTTTCCCAAAACAATGTATACGCACACTTTGAATAATTATTAAGGCAGTGTTTGTTAAAATACATTTCATTTTCAAAATTGAACTATCAGATGTTAAAGTGCATATACAGTTTTTAATTATATATATAATCATGTGTATGTATATATATGATTTTATGCAAACTTTTGTATTGACATTTAATAGATATTTTACATCAAAATTCCTCAGGAAAGAGTGCAAAATTTTACTTATTATCAGACCCGTTCATTAGTTGCAACAAAATGCTGGTGTCATTTTGTTACTAAGATTAAAAAAAACACCCACACAAAACAGAGGTTAGTACAGAAAGAATGACCCCAGTAAGAAAGCAATTCTTACTGAAAAACCTTTCTGGGCATTAGTTATAAATGAGCATGGAAGCAGGGAAGGGGGATTCAGTGCTTGCCATGATCACGTTTGACATTCAGTGCTTGCCATGCAGTCTATGGTTAGAACCAGTCAAAGTCAGTGCCTAGACATGAATATGGAGATAGGTGGAGTTTGACCCTCTGATATGTATGTATTTGTACGTTTATTTTAGAGCAAAAGAGGTTCTATTCCAGGTAACCTGTTATCACTCTGAAGACTTGCCTGTGGAAAGCAAGTCCTGGTGTTTGTGTTTTCTTCCTATATCACAATCTAGTCAAGTGCTTGTTTAACAATCTATACCAGACAAATAAAATAAAACAAACAAATGTATTAAAATATACAGTATTCAAAGAGCAAAGCTCCTTTCCAACACACAGCCAGCATGTGACTGAAGCTCTGGACTCTGAATCATTAGACAGAGTTGGGAGACTACTTTTCTATGAAGAGTTTTAGTTCTATGAAGATACAGTAGGAATCCCCACGGAAAGAAACTTGCTGAGTTTTCATTGGTACGATCTTCCTTAAAACATTTTTTTAAATTGTAGTAAAATATACATACATAAAATTTACCATTTTAGCCACATTTAAGTGACAGTTCAGTGGTATTAAGTACATTCACGTTGTTGTGCAACCACCACCAGCATCCATCCACAGAACTATTTACATCTTGCAAAACTGGAACTCTGTACCCATTAAACACCAACTCCACATTCCTCCTCCCCTAAGCCCTCTGGCAATTACCATTCTACTTTTTGTTTATATCAAGGGTTCTCAACCTGTGGGCCGCGACCCCTTTGGGGGTCGAACGACCCTTTCACAGGGGTTGCCTAAGACCATCAGAAAACACATATATAATTACATATTGTTTTGTGATTAATCACTAGGCTTTAACTATGTTCAATTTGTAACAGTGAAATTGGGGGTCACCACAACATGAGGAACTGTATTAAAGGGTCGAGGCATTAAGAAGGTTGAGAACCACTGGTTTATATCAATTTGACTATTCTAGGTGTCTCAGATAAGTGGAATTACACAGAGTTTGTTCTTTTGTGACTGGTTTATTTCACTTAGGGTAATGTTTTCAAGGTTTGTTTGTGTTATAGGATGTGTCTACAATCTCCCATTCTGGTAGCTGAACAAAAATAAAAGAAGCCCAGTCACTTAATCTTTTTATATCCACATAAGATGTCATATTAGTTTGATTCAAAGGGACTCTAGAAAGTTTGCCTGGAGTGTGATGAGTCCCCTTCAAGAGAAACCCCAAAGAACAAAGCCGTGTTCATGGTGGTGATGATGGGCTAAGTATATGATAACTTGGAAGAGGCATGAAAAAAAGAGGCAATTTGGATTCTGGGTTAAAGATCCTCTGTTCTACTCTCAGAGATTCTGCATCCAGAGATCTATTTGGGGGAGGTCAGAGAATCAATATTCTGAAGAGCCTTTTGAACAGATCTTTTCCTAGTTGAGTCTTTAGGGGCGGTTTAACCAGTCAACACCTTGATTTTAGCCTTAGGAGACCTGAGTAGAGGACCCAGTTATAATGTGCCAGACCTTCCAATAACAGAAACCGTGAACTAATAACTGGATGATGCTTTAAGTCACGAACTTTATAATAATGTGTGAATGCAACAACAGATAACAAATACACTGCCTCTTCTATTTTATGTTCCAATAATACTTATCTACTTGCAGTTCTTAAACATAACTTTATCAGGCTTACATACCGTTCTGTTCATGATGTTTCCTTGCCTGGGGTATCCCCTCTGACTTAGTCACATGGGTAAACTTTACTCTTCCTGTTCAAGGCACATCTCCAGCATCACTGCCACCAGAAAATGCCACCATCGTCCCTAGATAACTTACTGTGCATTAGCCCCTTCTGACTGTGGGGATTAGAAAAGGCCCTAAAAAAACTCTAATGGCAGGAGAAAAAAAATTTTTGGTTTATTTTTCTAATATAATGTTATTGATTTAAGAGAGAAAGGGGGAGGGAGAGAGATAGAAACATCAGTGATTAGAGAGAATCATTGATCAACTGCCTCCTGCACACCCTACACTAGGGATCGAGCCTGCAACCCGAGCATGTGCCCTAACCAGGAATGAGAACTGTGACCTCCTGATTCATAGGTTGTTGCTCAACCACTGAGCCACACCAGCAGCAGGAGAATTTTTAGTTAGCAACTTCAAGACTTTATGGAAAAAGGAATATAAGGACTAAAATTGAGAACAAATATATAAAAGTCTCATTGAAATGTTGTATTCCCTAAAATAATGGGAGGCCATTAATCACAGAATGATAGTTTACAATGATATTTGATGATTATTGCCATTATATGGACAATAATTGGCAGCCTGCTTTTTGTATTTACCATTCTTTGCTAATTAGAAACTTTTAAGGAGTACCTTCCTCTGCAGTTTTAGTGAGATGCTTAAATTTATCCTGTTTTGTTCCAGTGTGTGTGTGTGTGTGTGTGTGTGTGTGTGTGTGTGTAACACTCTGAGGTTTTATGTCTTTCTCCTGCCCCCTAGATTCTGCCAACTTTGCCAATGGGTTTTCTGGCATGGGGAACAATAGGAACAGTAGCTGACCTGAACATGTTAGTATATATGTTTCTGAAACGATACCAAGAGATTATTTAACTTTCCTGATAAAACCATACCAAACCACAGATGCTCATGAGCTTCCTCCTCTCCACCACCTGAGATTCCCTTTCTTTTCACTGTAGTACTAAAACCAGGTTATGAACACCACCACTTTTATTTATCTGGCCCTCAGGATTGCAAAAACTCTCTGTACTCCTTTCTACTTCCTTTTTCTGTTCTAATTCTAAATTTCTTTTTCTAATCACAGGATACCCTTTGTAATTCACAAGGACTGGTCTTCTAATCTTTGATAATCCTCAGATGCACAACCACCTCAAAGCATATATCAAGCCCCTATCATGAGAGGCCCTGAGGCTACAAAGAGGAATAATATATAATTCTGTCTATGTTTTCAAGAACTTCATTTTCAGATACCATCCAGTTCAGCAGATAAAGCAAAATCCAGAAATTAAAGCAACAAGTGGTAGTCAATGTAAATAGTATCATGGGGTTCAACATTTATCAGGTATCCCAATAGATGGACAAAGCATGGAAATATTCCAAGGTCCAAGCAGACATGAGAGAAGTCTATCAGGAGGTAGCAAGATAGTGAGACACCTGGAAGGATGTTCAGGTGCAAGATGTTAGTCTCTGGTAAAGAACTGACAAGAGCAAAGCAGAGGCCCAGGGCTTTAAGGATTGGAGTACTGGTAAAAGCAAGACAAAACTCCCACACGGAAACTAAAATCCGTGACCCAATTACCAGAAGTAGGCCACAGGCAGGGGTTGGGTCTTGAATACAGTTTTTAAAGTGGGAACAAGCCAGAAATTCCATGTCATGCTACAAATCTACTTGTGCAAGTATGCAAATATATACGTACAAGGCTGTTAATTGTAGCACTGTTGGTAATAGTGGAAAACACAGAAACAACTGGTGCTCTCCAGTGGGGTCTTGGTCATATAAATGATGGTATATCCAACCAATGGAATATTTTACAGGTCTTAAAATCAATGAGGTATCTAGCTCATATGAGCTAATGTGGAATGATTCCCAAAACATATTTATTAATTGAAAAAAAATAAAATACAAGATAATATGAACAGTTAGATATTATCAGTGCCAATAAAAGGGTATTTCTCTACCTCCCCTGACACACCTGTGCAGGTATATTAGTCAGTGTTCATTCAGAAAACACACACACACACCAAAAAAACACACACACACACATTTGAAGTATTTCAAAAAGCATAGATTTTTTATACAGGGATTGCTTAAAAATTGTTACAGGGCCAAAAGGGGAAGGTAAGCTTACCCAAAGGTAAGCAAACTACTGACTTTAATCAGTAATAAATATGACATCTTGATCTCCAATTGTCTGAGTCCCACATCTATTTCTCAGTTGATTCTGAGCTTGGGTGGGTATATATAAAACAAGGGTTTTATATATTGAAACCCCACAGCCACCAACATCCCCAGGCTTTTATATCTCACAATCTTTACACTTCAGGGAAGATAGTTTTTAAAAGGTTAAGTCGAAATGTAACACAGCATGGCCGCCCCACTGTAGCTGCGCCACCATCATGGAAACAAGCAATGTTTCCCATCAAGTATCACCAATGTCCTGCACAGGACCAGCTAGCAGGGACAGTGTAGGGAGGTGTGCATGGAATTCATGGACGAGTCGAGCTGCTCTGTCATCTTAAACGTGCACGGCCCATGTGTGGGCAATGCACTCACCCTATGGAGGTCGGAGTGAGAGGCTCAGACTGTGCCTACCCTGCTGCAGGGCCATTGGCCCATGGGGATTATCTGAGACTCTTAAAGCATTTTTGTTATGTGAGGGGAAATGGTAACATGGCTGATCCAATTTCAGCTGGGTAGAAGGCATGGGAAGAGAAACGGTTCTCAAAATAAAAAGGGCTTTGAGGTTCCAGAATTAGAGATGTCTGCTTCTTCTGTCAGCAGGTATTCCAAAGTGTTCTCTGTCCTATCTCCTCACCTTCATGTTGCTCTTCTTTGTCTCAGAAGAGGAACTGGTCATCTTAATGGAGGCTGACATGAATTACACACTCTCACACAACAAGCATCTGCTTCTACCTATCTCTTTCCTTCTCCCCTCTCCTCACCATAGAAAAAGTATTCTTCCTTCAGGCCATGCTATCTATGATGTACTATGGTGCAATGTTAGGCTTGGAATTCAGATGGCCAAGATGTCAATCCTGGTTCTACCATTCCCTAGCCTCATGAGATAACCTTTCTGTGTCTCACATCATCTGTACAACTCAGACAAAAATGATTGTAACAACACAGAGGGTGGATTTGAGGACTGAATAAAAAAGTGGGTACAAAGCGAAATAGCAATAGAAATTTCTCACTATGCTGTGATCACTAACAACTTCCCTGTCACCAAATCCAAACGTTACTTCTTCTTTTTTTTTTTTTTAAATATATTTTATTGATTTTTTTACAGAGAGGAAGGGACAGGGATAGAGCGTTAGAAACACCGATGAGAGAGAAACATCGATCAGCTGCCTCCTGCACACCCCCTACTGGGGATGTGCCCGCAACCAAGGTACATGCCCCTGACCGGAATCGAACCTGGGACGCTTGAGTCCGCAGGCCGACGCTCTATCCACTGAGCCAAACCGGTCAGGGCCCAAACGTTACTGCTTATCTTTCTTGACCTTTCTACAGTATTTGACATGGCCGGCCTCTCTCTTTTTTACATTCTCTCTTCCCTTGGTTTCCATTTTACTACTTTCTTATGGTTTTCATTCTACCCCTCTAACCACAGATTCTCAACATCCATCATGAAGTTTACTTTCTTTGACTGCCATTTAAGCATCAAGGCTCTGCCCTCAACTCTCTTCTCTCATTGTTCCACACACTATCCCTTCATGATCTCGCCTGCACTTACATTCTTGGGTCACTCCTGAGGGTGGGTATATATAAGTGTGCATTTCTAGCCCTCAGCTCTTCCCTGAGCTGAAACATAGTTAATGTATGGCCAGATACACCTGGACTTAAAATATAATAAAAGCAGGTTTCTAATGGATTCACAGTTGTTGTTGTTTTTAAAATATATTTCTTTATTGGTTTCAGAGAGGAAGGGAGAAGGAGAGACAGAAACAGATAGAAACTTCAACGATGAGAGAGAATCATTGATCGGCTGCCTCCTGCACACCCACACTGGGGATTGAGCCCGCAACCCAGGTATGTGCCCTTGGCCGGAATCGAACCCGGGACCCTTCAGTCCGCAGGCCGACGCTCTATCCACTGAGCCAAGCCAGCCAGGGTGAATTCACAGTTTTAAACATCCAACTATCTATGGGATTCGTGCACCTTGTATGTTCCAGAAACAGATAGAAACTTCAACGATGAGAGAGAATCATTGATCGGCTGCCTCCTGCACACCCACACTGGGGATTGAGCCCGCAACCCAGGTATGTGCCCTTGGCCGGAATCGAACCCGGGACCCTTCAGTCCGCAGGCCGACGCTCTATCCACTGAGCCAAGCCAGCCAGGGTGAATTCACAGTTTTAAACATCCAACTATCTATGGGATTCGTGCACCTTGTATGTTCCATAGGCACTTTAGACCTTTCAAATGCAAAGCAAACCCATCATGTTCCTCAGCCCACAAATAAGTCTCTATCCTCCCCCTGTGTCCACCTACTCTGCCACCCTAACCAGAAACTTCTTTCTCCCCTTTATTAAAACACTATTTGTCCTTAACAAGTTTCATCAGTCCACCTGCTACATCCCCTGGGATTTATATCTTTCTCTCTATTCTCTCACATTATTCAGCCAACCAAAACACTTGCACTGCTCCTATGGTGCTTGTTCAAGTTCCTCTGTGTATTCGAATGCCTCTCTCCTCCTTTGCTCACTCCTACTTTTTCTTTGAGATTTAGCTTAGACCTTGTTTCCTCTAGGAAACCACCTCTTCCTCCCCCAAGATCAAAGTAGGAGCCCCTTGATCTTCCCTGTAGCAATTACTTGTGACGCACTGTGCCACATCCTCTTGGCCGGCCTAGGGACAGTTCCATGTACTTTGTCCCTCCCCAAGTCAAGTCTGAAGTATCTTTGCATTTTGCTGCTTTGGAGCTTTCCCTGAATAGATGGAAAACTGCTCAGCCTGAAAGTGAAAGTGTGGTGGTAGCTATTACCTGCAGAGCCAACCCCCAAATAATAGGAAACAGGAGTCCGTGGATGAGCTGAGGCCCTTCCTACACAGTTCCTCAGAGGGTCTCCAGTGGGACGGTGCTCTTGAGGTCATCGTTGCTCATTGACACCCTTTGTTAGTTTTTCTCCTTCCCTCTCTCACTCTCCATATGCCTCACTTCTGCTTCCAGGCATGATCACCCAAATAAACTACCTATATCCAAATATTTTTCTTAGGCTTTGATTTAAAAGTCAAACATCTGCAGGGAGGTGGAGGTGCCCAAGTGAACACATATTCTAATAAGCATCCAGTCTATACGGCTGCAGTAGTATTTATTATATTGAATTATCATTGCTGTTTTACCTTATTCATCTTTGCATCTTTTAGTGCCCAGTGCCCTGACATAGGGCCTGAAATATAATAGACGTGTGTAAAATATGTAAAAGCAGGTAGGAGGGAGGGAGGGAGGGAGGGAGGGAAGTAGGAAGGAAGGAAGGAAGGAAGTCAGACCTTGGCCAACATCACTTTTGCTGAGTGCTGGCTATTCCTACTGCTTTCCCTTTCACTTTGTGAAGGTACAGATTATGAATAATGCATTGCAAATGTAGGCTATTATGGAAAATCATCTGAAGAGTGAGACACAGGCACAGGGTGGGCTTTTGGTTTTTGTTAATCCTAGTGTGGTTATGAGACTATGCCCCTCATTGGAGCTCTGATACACTATCTCAGACTTGCTGTGAACACAAGCAGAACAATGGTTGTTGTGGGGATGCGATCAGTGCAAAGCACCTGGGAGACGGTGATGAAGATGGAATCGGCAGAGGCGCAGCTATCAAGCCGTTTTCAATTCTCTCAGGAAATTCGAAAGCAAGATTGAGAATGGGAGATGGAGCCAAAGTAGACTGGGTGCAGGCGGTATTAAAAAAAAAACAACAAACACAAACAACACTGATGAATCCTTTACTGGAATTTCACAGATGATTTCTTCAAAACACTTTAGAGAGAGCATAGTTTGCTAGTGATGATGTGATACCCTAACACATAATTATTTATGAAGTTCTCGTCACAGTGGCACCTAAATACTTCAGAGAAATTTGCTGCATGGCCTGGATGTATCCAGAGCTTTATTATTCTCAGGGTGCACTTACACTGTAATAAAGGCAGATGTCTAATGGATTCACACTTAAAAAAATTCCCCACTGCCAAGGCACTTGCAAGTGTTCAGCTGTTTCATACTATTTGAATACCAATCTCAGGAGAAGTAATAGTAAGCGTAAATAAGGGGGCTAGAAATTCTTGGTCTCTGAAGGGGATTAGTGCCGGGAAATAAAATGCAAATTTAGGAGAAGTAAGAATTAGTAACAGCAGATGCTTATATATCTTTTTAGATTAATAATTTTTCCCATTTTTCTTCCATTTTAAAGTTTCTCTTTCTGCTATACTTTTCCCAGATGTTCTTTTATTTATATTCAGAACATCTAGATAGTCAAGTTTCCTTGGAGCAAATTGTTTTCTTTTAAAGAAATCTATGAGGGGCCCTGGTCAGATAGTTCAGTTGGTTAGGGCATCATTTCATATGCCAACGTTGCAGGTTCAATCCCCAATCAGGGCACATAACAAGAAACAGCCAATGAATGCATACATGAGTGGAGCAACAAATATCTTTCCTCCTCCTCCTTCTCTCTCAAAACAATCAATAAAAATAAATAAAAAGAGATCTATGAGGTTCTAGATATTCTTTTTCTACACTTTTTTTTTTACTAAGGCAAAGACTATCTATAGAGAAGGATCTTCACAAAATGAATGTTTTTTAAAACTTAAAATACAGCTATATTTGGATCTGTGAGCTATAAAGAGTAGAAACCTGTAAGGTTCTAAAACCTGCTATTTCCCCTCGTGTTATCAGTTTTTTTTACAAAGCTTTGTGTGTTCCATCTTAAGAAGCGATCTCAATTCTTCCAGTTCAAGAAAATGTATCTTAACATAGTGTTCAGCCTTTGGATTTTTTTGACTTTGCCCACAGTTGTCATTCCAGAAATGATGCATACCACTTGGTTCAATTTGCATCATCATACAAAAGGGACTCTCCTTGGAAACCTTTTATGTGCTTCAAAAACATAATAGCATTTCAAAGAAGTGTGGTTTTTTTTTTAAAGATAATAACTGAGTTAACTCCCCCACTAGATCTTGCTGAAGTATGTGACAATTAACCCAGCTTACCACTGGTTGGAAATGATTTGACAGTGATTTAACTCTTTGGGGAAGTGTTTTTTCTTTAACCTACTACTAAGCAAGAGAATTTTTTGCTCTTCAATGTATTTTCGTGCACTTAAATTTCATCTCTATACTTCCTCTACACTTATCCCTTGGGGTATGAATTCATTTTTGGTTATGTATGTTTGTGGTTCTTAAAAACATATGGGAGCATTGCATTCTGGGCTGAATTGTGTCTCTCTCAAATTCTTATGTCAAAGCCCTAACCCCCAGTACCTCAGAATGTGACTGTTACTTGGAAGAGAGCCTGAAAGCAGAGATCAAGTAAAAATGAGGCTGTTAGGGTGTGCCCTAATCCAATCTGACTGGTGTTCTTATTAGAAGAGGAAATTTGGACGCACAGAGAGACACGAGGAATGTGCACACACAGAGAAAAGACCATGTGAGGACACAGCCGTGGACAGCTATCAGCAAGACAAGTGGGGAGGCCTCAGGAAACCACACCTGCCAACACCTTGATCATGGGCTTCTAGATCCTTGAGAAAATAAATTTGTATTCTTTAAGCCACTAATACACACAGATTCTCTCTGCTCTGTCCCTTCCAAGTGGTCATTCCAGCCTTGGCTTGAAGCTCTTCAGTGTGAGGGAAGGTGCCACTCCGCACTGCCTATCCCGTGTAGGGCAGCCCTTAGGAAAGTATCTGCTTCTGCTCTGAGTAACTATGATTTCCTGCAACATCTTTATTTTAAAGATTTTTAAAGTTGATTTTCAGAAAGAGAGAGAGAGGATAGGAGAGGGAGGGAGAGAGAGGGAGAAAGGGCAGTGTGAGAGTGAAAAATTGGCTAGCTGCTACCTGCATGCCCCCCCACTGGAGATCAAGCCTGAAACCCCCAACATATGCCTAGACCAGGAGTCTAACCTACAACCTTTCTAGGAACCGGAGGACAGCCAGCCAGCTGAGTCATATTAGTCAGGGCCTGAAATGACACACAAACCCAGTACTTTCACAAAATAAAACAATAATAAGTTGATTAAAAATGGCCTGAAGTGATAGGATTTTCAGGCAGTGCCTCTGAACTCCATTTCACTACCCACACAAATTTATTTGTGAAACCCAGACTCCTCGGTCCCCACCACATCATTCAAGGATGGCTGTTCCTTCCTGATTCTCTTATCTTGTGCTGCCTTAACTATCATCTTGCCAGCCTTCCTACCTATAGCTTTCAGTAATGACCACCAAAAAGGTGTTATTTTATTAACATGGGGGGGGGGGATATGCTTTGGGCTCATCACCCACTTACCACCACCCTAACCATTTTCACTTGGTGAGATGAAGTTATAAGGAACAATGCAGCCTGCCTAAAAGAGGGAATAAGACATGGGGGTTGGGGGGCAGTTTATGGATAACCCTTTACCTTGTACAAAATGTGTGTGTCGCACTAGCCTCCAAGGCCTTGTTTCTGCCCTTGCCCTCAACAGTCCAACCGGATTATAGCAGCTTGGTGAGTTTAAATTCTGAATTGTATTTGCACCACCCTCCTTGCCCTTGGCTTCTCATTTCACTCAGGATAAAACCCGAGTCCTCTTCATGGACCGTAAGGCCCTCCTGCTGGGCTCCCTGACCTCAGCAGCCTCCACTGTCCTCAAATGCCTCAGGCTCACACACCGTGACTTTGCTCTAGTCTTTCCTTCAGCTTGGAACTCACTTCCCCCAGATATCTGTCTAAGCTTTGCTCAAATGACACTTTTCACCCTTCCCCAGTCCCACCAATGAGAATATTAATGATAATAACAATAGCAACAGTAATAAAAACATAGTCTTTCCTGCCATTGTTAGAAGTTTTACGAATGACCCCTCCACTCAGCTCTCTAGGAAGAAGCACATTGTAAACAGTGTACATTTAACCCGTACTTGGGCACACAGATGCACTTTGCTCTCTCAGTACTACCCTGGGGGACTATGTGATGAAAAATAGTTCAAGGATACTTATCCATTTTTTGGCAATCATTTGCAAAACTCATTTCAATCAGATTTCTTTTTTAAAGTTACATGTGGTGAAAATACATTTGGTGGATGACACTTTAATGATGGGTACATGTCATTAAAACTTTGTCCAAACCCATAGAATGTATAACACCAAGAGTGAACCCTAAGGTAAACTATGGACTCAGGGTGATTATGATGTGCCAATATAGGTTTACCAATTGTAACAAACGTACCACTCTGAAGGGGGATGTTAATAATGGGGGATGGTATGCAAGTGTAGGGGCAGGGCATATATGGGAAATCTCTCATCTTCCCCTCAAGTTTGCTGTGAACCTAAAATTGCTCTTAACATAAGTCTTTAAAAAAAAGAGTTACATTCACAGGATTTTACAGGATTAATATAAAGGAATGAGTGAATTGCTACAAATGGATTGCTCAAGTGTCCGTTCCTTTGCTTTCCGGATCTAGGTCAAAACTTAATTCTTGCCCTAGCAGGTTTGGCTCAGTGGATAGAGCATTGGCCTGTGGACCGAAGGGTCCTGGGTTCAATTCTGGTCAAGGGCACTTACCTTGGTTTCAGGCTCAATCCCCAGCCCTGGTCGGGGCATGTGCAGAAGTTGTCTCTCTCATATCGATGTTTCTCTCTCTGTGTCTCTCCTCCTCCCTTCCACTCTCTCTGAAAATCAATGGGAAAATGTCCTCAGGTGAGGATTAACAAAAAATACCACAATTTAATTCTAAGTCACTCTCTCCTCACAGACCAGGTCCTCAGGGGATGTCTGCAATGATTCTAATGGAGGGTGCTCTCAGTGGACACTCTACCTACTAAGTGTCTTAGGGTCTTCAAAGGTTCACCTGAGCCCTTGATTGTCACCTCTAAGGAGACATTTATTATTTAATTGGAGCATTTACACACTCGCCTGCAATTATGTCTTTATCTGTATTTTTAAAATTATTATAAAATTAACACATGCTCAAAAATTCAACCAGTGTGGAAGTCAAAAGCCCCAAATGCCCCCATCCTTTCACTTCTACTATCTGGAGGTGATTCCTTTTAAATTTCTGAAATACCTTCCTGAATATAAACAAGCACACGTCTATACATTGCAGGCAGGGTTATTTTCAGAACACCACATTCAGAAGTGCAAAAGTGTAGCTTTAAAAAAATAATATCATAATCTTTTTTTTTAATCCTCACTTGAGAACATGTGTTTTTATTGCTCTTATGGGGGGGGGGCGGAGGTAAAGAGAGAGAAAGAGGGAAAAAGAGGCAGAAAGACAGACAGAAAGAAAGAAAGTCAGAAAGATTGATTGGTTGCCTAATTTAGGTGCCCTTATTGGGGATCAAACCACAACCTGGGTATGTGCCCTGATGGGCAGTTGAGCTGGACACCTTTCGGTGTATGGGATGATGCTCCACCCAGCTGAGCTGGCCAGCTAGGACTTAATCTCTATTTTTGAGCACCAGTTCTGTCAAGTGATAGAAAATGTAATGTTTGTCCAGTCAAAGGAAACAAAGGCACTTCACGGGTTTCTCAGTTAACTGAGGAATTTCCTCTCTGCAGGACTGCCCTGGATTGTTCTAGATTCCAGAGGATCACACAGGGGCTGTGGAGGAGGTGGCAAGCCCTGGGTCAGGTCTGAACACACAGGCAGTGTGTGTACGGCAGTGTCTACTACCACATCTGGCTCTGGGCTGCTGCTGCCCATCAATCTTCCATATTGGTAAATGGTACAGGCCAGATGGCTAACACTGCATCTGCTGATGGTGTTGCCTCACATTGACCCAGATGTCTTAACTGGCTGCTGACTCTCTACAATAAGCGTGTCAAACTCAATGGCTAACACGGGCCAAATAAGCAAGGTTTAAGTTTATGTGGGCAGCAAAAAACCAAAAGCTTCAATTTTTATAGAAACGTAGGTTTATTTCGATAGAGACATGCTGAATACAAAGGGCTGAAATAAATGAGTAATCGCTAACATAAAATAATAAAAAATTTTAATAAAAATCAATATTTTTCCTTGAACATTAACTTACCAGACACTGAATAACTGCACAAATTAGTAAGCATAACGCAAATAAACCTATTTTTCTTGTCCTCCGAAAGCAAAGTAATTCCTGTTGCGCACACCAAACAAGTCAGTACAAGCCTAATGACATGGCAATTGGCTGCTAAAATATTTGCTACTAGTATTAGTGGAGAAAAATAGTGTGCCTGTGTATAATGTGTGTAAGGGAAATGAATGCAACATGATTATAGTAATTAGTCATAAGCGAATGTTGTAGTTCATTATTAATAATTATGTATAAGAGGATATTGAAAAAATTAAGTTATGCAATTTTTATTAAAACATTTCTTACATACCGTTATATTGGCTGGGCTGCAAAAATATTCATTGTGGGCTGCATGTGGCTCACAGGCCATGAGTTTGACATGCTTGCTCTACAAGGTACCTGAGGCTGGGTCTGGGGTCCCAGCCAGTGAAGTCACCCCAATCCCATCCACCTGTAACAACTTAAACTTTCTGGCTCTCCTCTACTATGTGCCATGACAGCAGAGGGAACTTCAGTGGGGCCCCAGACAGGAACCTGGGCACAGCTGTGCATTCTCCTGGATCCCCACACTCTGTGGTTCAGCTTAGGTTGACTCTCGTCATTGTATTGTTCCACCAGCTCTCCTCTCTCCACTTTTTTCTCTCCAGGAATATTTTTGTGTAGTTTAAAGCATGAAAATTGGCTCTTATATTAACATTCATTCTTTTCAAAGCTATTATTTAACCTATTGTCTCTGCCAGGTGTTTCAAAAGTCTTTTGAAACTAAAAAGTTTAAAATTGATTCTTAGGCCTTGCTCCCCTCAGGCCTGGGGCTGCCCTGGCTTCTGCCTATAATAGGTGGAAGGTCATAGCAACCCCAGTGATAGCTGGAGGTGAAGTGGGACTGACACATTATAAACACCGAAAAGGGTCATCCCACTATACCTACAGAGATCCTTTCTTTTGGGGGGGGGCGCACAATATAATTCCTCTATTTCTACTGTTCTACAGCTTGATTTTTTTCATTCAATGAAATAGCAGGGATTTTTTCCCCCCAAATCAATACAAGTACCTTTACCCCAGACCTTTACATGGTTGCATACTATGTAATTGTCTCAATATATAGTATTGCTTATTGCATTAGTCCAATATTGGTGGACATTTGGGTAGTCCCAGGTTTCAGGTTCTCCATCAAAGCAACAATGAGCATTTTTATAAATACATATTTGAAAATTTATATGAGATATCTGCAATATTCTTTGCTAGGTATAGAATTGCTTTATTACAGACTGTATCCATTTACATTTTGGTTCTTATTGCCACACTGTCTCTAAAAATGTGTACCAATTTATACTCCCCACCAAAGACACAGCAAAAATGGGGAGACAAAGAAACAACCCCCAAAGGAAAGGAAAGGAGGAATTGCCAGAAAATGAACGAAATGAAATGGAGGCATGTAATATGTCAGAAAAAGAATACAGAGTAAGTGTCCTACAGTTCATAAAATGGATGGATGAGAAAATCAACAACTTATGTAAGAATCAAGAGGAAATAAAAATGATATAGAGCTACAGTAAAAAACATAAAGGAAGGTTCCAACAGCAGACTAGAAGAATCAGAGGATCGAATTAGTGAGTTAGAAGATAGGGCAAAAAAAACACACCCAATCTAAACAACATTGGAGAAAAATAAAAAGAAAGCAGGAGGAGCACCTAAGGGACCTTTGGAACAACATGAAATGAAGTAACATACGTATAACAGGGTGCCAAAAGGACAAGAAGAAGAGCAAGGATTAGAAAAGATATTTGAAGAAATAATGACAGAAAACTTCCATGATTTGAGGAAGAAAAAATTCACACAAGCACAGAGAGTCCTAAACAAGATGAACCCAAAAAGACCCACACCAAGATACATCATAATTACAATGGCAAATGTTAATGACAAAGAGAGAGTATTAAAGGTTGAAAGAGACAGAGAGTTATCTACAAAGGATCTCCCATTAAATTATCAAATGCTTTCTCAACAGAAAAACATCAGGGCAGAAAGAAATGGAATGAAGTATACAAAGTGATGCAAAGCAAGGGACTGATTCTAAGAATACTCTATCCAGCAAGGCTATCATTCAAAATTGAAGGGGAAATCAGGAACTTTGCAGACAAAAAAAGGCTTAGGGAGTTTATCACTACCAAGCCAGCAATGCTAAAGGGACTGTTGTAAAAGAAGAAATAGAAAGAGAAGAAGGAACACGGCCATAAAGAATAAAAATGGCTACAAACAAATACCTCTCAATAATAACCTTAAACGTAAATGGACTAAATGCTCCAATCAAAAGATATCGAGTGGCTGAATGGATAAAAATACATGACCCATATATATGCTGTCTACAAAAGAACCACCTCATAACAAGGGAATCACACAAACTGAGAGTAAAGTGATGGGAAATTTTTCAGGCAAATGAAAATGAAAAAAAAAAGCAGGGGTACCAATTCTTATATCTGACAGAATAGACCTCAAAGTGAAGGCCATAACAAGAGATAAGGAAGGT
>NW_005370127.1:1625834-1626208 GCF_000412655.1 Myotis brandtii
CATATATGCACCCAATGCAGGAGCACCCAAATACATAAAAAAAAAAATTCTGGAAGATATCAAAGGAGAGATCGAAAGCAATATAATCATAGTAGGGGACTTTAATACCCCATTGATAAATCCTCTAGACAAAAAATCATGAAAGAAAAAGCAATCCTAAATGACTCACTAGACCAGATGGAGTTAATCACATCTTCAGAACATTTCACCCCAAAGCTGCAGAATATACATTCTTCTCAAGTGCACATGGGACAGTCTCAAAGATAGACCACATATCGGGACACAGGCAAAGTCTCTTCAAATTCAAGAAGATTGAAATAACAAGCATCTTCTCAGATCACAATGGCATAATATTAGAAATAAATTACAATAAA
>NW_005370127.1:1626854-1637321 GCF_000412655.1 Myotis brandtii
GGCCTGCGGACTGAAAGGTCCCAGGTTCGTTTCCAGTCAAGGGCATGTACCTTGGTTGAGGGCAACATCCCCAGTAGGGGGTATGCAGGAGGCAGCTGATTGATGTTTCTCTCTCTCTTATCAATGTTTCTAATTCTCTATCCCTCTCCCTTCCTCTCTGTAAAAAAATCAATAAAATATATTTTTTTTTAAAAGAAAAAAAATACTATGAACAACTCTATTCCAATAAACTGGTCAACCTAGAAGAAATGGACATATTACTAGAAAAAGACAACCTTCCAAACTCAATCAGGAAAAACAAAAAAATCTCAACAGGCCGATAACTAAGGAGGAAATTGAAGCAGTCATCAAAAAACTTCCAGCAAACAAAAGCCCTGGGCCAGACAGCTTCCCAGGGCAGTTTTACCAAACATTCAAAGAAGAGCTAAAACCTATCCTCCTCAGACTATTCCAAAAAAATTCAAGAGGAAGGAACACTTCCAAGCTCTTTCTATGAAGCCAGCATCACCCGAATCCCCAAACCAGAAAAGACACTACAAAGAAAGATAATTACAAGCCAATATCTCTGATGAACATAGATGCTAAAATCCTCAACAAAATTCTAGCAAATCAGATCCAGCATTACATTAGAAAGATCAGACACCATGACCAAGTGGGATTTATTCCGGGGATGCAGTGAAGGTACAATATCTGCGAATCAATAAATGTGATACATCATATAAACACATTGAGAGACAAAAATCACATAATCATATCAATTGATGCAGAAAAAGCAATTGACAAAATCCAACACCCTTTCTTTATAAAAACTCTCAGCAAAGTGGGAATAGAGGGGTCAGACCTCAACATAATAAAATCCTTATCTGACAAATCTACAGCCAGCATCATACTCAATGGGCAAAAACTAAAACCATTTCCCCTAAGAACAGGAACAAAACAGAGATGCCCACTCTCACCACTCCTGTTCACCATAGTACTGGAAGTGCTAGCCATAGCAATCAGACAAGAACAACAAATAAGAGGCATCCAAATTGAAAAAAGAAGTAGTAGAACTGTCATTATTCTCAGATGACATGATATTGTACAAAGAAAACCCTAAAAACTTCATCAAAAAAACCTACTAGATTTAATAAATGAATTAGGTAATGGAGCAGGTCACAAAATTAACACCCAGAAATCTATGTCTTTTTTATATACCAATAATGAACTCACAGAAAGAGAAACAAACAAACAAACAAAAAATCCCATTTACCATTCCAACAAAAAATTAAGATACTTAGGAACAATCTTAACAAAGG
Source organism: Myotis brandtii (assembly GCF_000412655.1). Taxonomy (NCBI): domain Eukaryota; kingdom Metazoa; phylum Chordata; class Mammalia; order Chiroptera; family Vespertilionidae; genus Myotis; species Myotis brandtii. Next base: position 1,628,153 of record NW_005370127.1, read on the forward strand.
AGGTAAAAGACCTGTATTTGGAAAACTACAGGACATTGAAAAAAGAGATAGAGGAAGACATAAACAAATGGAAGAACATACCATTTGGTATGTTCATGGGTTGGTAGAATCAACATCATTAAAATGTCCATACTACCCAAAGAAATCTATAGATTCAATGCACTTCCCATTAAGATACAAATGGCATATTTCACAGACCTAGAACAAACTCTCCAAAAATTCATCTGGAATAAAAAAGACCCATAATAGCTGCAGCAATCCTGAGAAAGGAGAACAAAGTTGGAGGGATCACAATAACAGATATCAAGCTACATTACAAAGCCACTGTTCTCCAAATTTCCTGGTACTGGCACAAGAACAGACATATAGACCAATGGAACAGAACAGAGAACCCAGAAATCCACCCAAGCCATTATACTCAATCAATATTTGACAAAGGAGGCAAGATCATACAATGGAGTCAAGACAGTCTTTTTAATAAATGGTGTTGGGAAAATTGGATAGATAGATGCTAAAAAATGAAACCAGACCACCAACTTACACCATACACAAAATAAAGTCAAAATGGGTAAAGGACTTAAATGTAAAATGGGAAACCATAAAAAACTTAGAAGAATCCATAGGCAGCAAAATATCAGACATATGTCATAGCAATATATTTACCGATACAGCTCCTAGGGCAATGGAAAATAAGGAGAAAATAAACAAATGGGACTACATCAAAATAAAAAGCTTTTGCACAGCAAGAGAAACCACCAACAAAACAACAGGAAATCCCACTGCATGGGAGAACATATTTGCCAATGTTTTATCCCATAAGGGCCTAATCTCCAAAATGTATAGGGAACTCATACATCTTAACAAAAGGAAGATAAACAATCCACTCAAAAAATGGGCAAAGGACCTAAATAGACATTTCTCAAAAGAGGACATGCAGAAGGCCAAGAGACATATGAAAACATGCTCAAAGTCACTAATCATCTGAGAGATGCAAATCAAAACAACAATGAGATACCATCTCACACCTGTCAAAATGGTTATCATCAACAAATTAACAAATGACAAGTGCTAGAGAGGATGTAGAGAAAAAGGAACCCTCGTGCACTGCTGGTGGGAATGCAGACTGGTGCAGCCACTGTGAAAAACAGTATGGAGCTTCCTCAAAAAGTTAAAAATGGAACTCCCATTTGACCCAGTAATCCCACTTCTAGGAATATATCTCAAGAAACCAGAAACACCAATTAGAAGGGACATATGCACCCCTATTTTTACAGCAGCACAATTTACCATAGCTAAGATCTGGAAGCAGCCTAAGTGCCCATCAGCAGATGAGTGGATTAAAAAGCAGTGGTGCATCTACACAATGGAAGTCTTTGCTGCTGTAAAAAACAAGGAACTCTTACCATTCGCAACAGCATGGATGGACCTAGAAAGCATTATGCTAAGCAAAATAAGGCAGTCAGAGAAAGATAAATATCACAATGATCTCACTCATTTGTGGAATATAATGAACATCATAAATTGATGAACAAAAATAGATCCGGAGACAGAAAAGCATCAAACAGACTGTCAAACCTCAGAGGGAAGGTATGCGGGTTGGTAAGAGATCAGCCAAAGGGCTTGTATGCATGCATATAAGCATAACCAATGGACACCGACACTAAGGGGGTGAGGGCATGTGCTGTGGAGTGGGGATGGCCAGGGAGAGGTCAATGAGGGGAAAAGGAGACTCATGTAATACTTTAAACAATAAAAAATTTAAAAACAAAAGTGCAAACAATAAAAAACACATTGTTTTCTTATTGATTTGTACAAGATCTTTATATGTGAAGGAAATTGGACCTTTGAATATGTTTCTTTATTTGATTTTTTAAAACTCTGTTTATGTCTTTTTCTGTATAAAAGGTTAAATTTTGTGTGGAATGAAATCTATCAAATCTGTTGTTTTTTTTACCTTTGTTTACATACTACTAGAAAATAATAAATGAATGAATATTAATTTATATTTTATTATGTTACTTTTTAAAATTTCACTTTATTAGAGTTTATTCCAGTGCAACGTATAAGGTATAAGAGGAAGGTATAATGTCATCTTTTTCCAAATGTTCCAATACCGTTTATTGAATATTATATATCTTCCTATTGTGCAATTTTCAGTAAAAAGTACTAAATTTAATTATATGATCCAGTCTGAATAATTTTTAAATTATCCAGGTTGTGGTCCCCGCTTCTTTCTCTTTTCCCTATATTTCTGATTAGCATTTCTTCCAGAAAGTAGGAAGAGGTGTATGTTGACTTTATGTGAGCCTGTTGAGGAGAGGCGTCTAAGGCAAATGACCCCACTTGACTGCCCTTCCTGCAAAAGGACAGGAGCTCCTATGAATGAATTCAAATGGATGCTTCCCAGAAAGGGCCTGCTTGTTAAAGGTGCACAATTTTTGTTGGCAGTGTTAGGCTTTTTGCTAAAGCTGAGGTGCTACCAGTGATGCCGCAGGCCATTCTGTTTGAAGGTGTGTGACTTCCACCGTGTCACAACCCTGAGCAAGTTAGAGCCTAAATGCCTCCTCTGAAAAATGCCCAAAACCTGCTTCTCTGGAAGATTGGAGTCCTGAACCTAAGGCATTTTCCTTCCTTCTTCGCTGATACTTTTTGAGCAGAGTAAGCAGGTGGTGGTGATGCCTATCGTCGCTTTCTCAAGAGTGGGAGTGAGCCTCGGGTTCAGCTCAGAGTTCCTTCACAGTAAATGCTAACCCCACAAAATTAACGCGAACATAAATGTTATATGGAATGTTTGAAGATGAGAAGTGTCATGGAAAAAAGCAAAGCAGAGTAGGGCATGCCCAGGAAGGAAGGATCAGGTTGAATTCTACATAGGGCTGTCAGAGTAGGCCTTATTGAATAGGTGACCTTTGAGTAAAGGTTTGTAAGAGACAAAGTTGTGAGTAATGAAGATTTTTGAGTAAAGAACGTTCCAGGTGGAGGGACCAGCCTGCGTGAAGGTCCTCAGGTGGGAGAGGCCTGATATTTAAGGTAAGCAAGGAAAAACAACGGTATCATTATTGTGTACTTTTCAGGAAAATGTACTAAATTTAGTTATGTGATCCAAAAGCACAGGAGCTCCTGTGAGGGGAAGATAGAAGGGGAAAAAGCCAGAGAGAAGTAAAAGTATGGCTGGGAGCAGATCATGTGGGGCCTTGAAGTCCTACTTTCAAATTATAGAGCTATCATGCCTCATTTTGATTTATTTATTTTTCATAGTCCAAATGACAAAATCTAAAAAACTATTCCATATAGCACTAAAATAATTCACATAAGCAACTTATGGAGGGTCAATAAAATTGGCAATTAATGTTATCCAAAACAGAGTAGGCTGAATATTTATAGTTAAATAATCCAATGTTATATTATAAATTAATTCAGATCAGTAAGTTTGTTATATTGCAAACTTAAAATCCAAATGAATTGTTATAAATATCCTATATAATAAAACCCTAATATGCAAATTGACTGAATGGCGGAATGGCAGCTGCCCCCTGGTGGGCATTGCGCTCCCATAGAGGGAGTGCTGCTCAGCCAGAAGCCAGGCTCACAGCTGGTGAGCGCAGCGGCAGGAGACTCTCCTGCCTCCACAGAAGCACTAAGGAGCAGCGAGCCCAGTGGTAAGGAGCAGTGAGCAGGTGGGTGGTAAAGAGCAAGGGATCCTGGACTGCGAAAGGGATCTTGGACTGTGAGAGGGATGTCCGACTGCCGGCTTAGGCCCGATCCCCAATCTAGGGGGATCGGGCCTAAGCCGGCAGTCGGACATCCCTTGAGGGGTCCCGAACTGCAAGAGGGTGCAGGCCAGGCTGAGAAACTCTACCCCTCTCCCCCCGCCCCAGTGCAAATTTCATGCAACAGGCCTCTAGTAATTCAATAAAATATAACTCAAATGAATAATTTTGTTATATTGTAAACTCACTCAGTTAAACTTATTTAAATGAAAACTACTTTTCAAAACTCTAAAAATATTATTAGGCAGGAAGAGAGAAGGAAATGGGCAAAATAGAAATATGCATGTTATATATAGCTTTTTCTTAATTTCTTTCTCACAGAACAAACAAACAAATGATTAAATTAAAACAGAAACAAGGAAATGACAAGAAACAATGCCTGCTGGCATTTTGTCACTTCCCTGAGAAATTTTATTTGCTTATTATTTGAAGAGGCACTATTGTCTTGGACCAGAGCCAAGAACTAGAAGTCAGGCTTGTATAAATGCCACTGAATCTTTGATTTCAACTCACTTGGTAGCTTTATATGCATGACTCACTTCAAGGCCTGTGTTTCCTCTTCAACAAAGAAAAACAAAATTAACTGTTTGGGACAAAGTGCTTAAGTATTGATAACCTAAAAATTTGGGGGGAGGGGGAAGATTTGAAAAACATAAGAAAAAATGTTGCATATATCATATTATAAATTTTTCTGATCATCAGTGCTAACTTAATTTATTCAGCAAATATTTATTAAGTGATACAGTAAGTGAAATAGAAGAACTTGTGAAGAGCCTGAAAGAGTGTGGTTGGACAGATAGGGGAACAGGAAAGTATCAAAGAAGCTAAGCAAGGAAAGGGTTTCAGGAGGAAGCAAATGTCCAACAGGTTTAAATACTGCAAAGTAATCAAGTGTGTTCAATGGATTTGGTATTTAGGAGTTCATTGGTGACTATTAAATAATGGTTTCCATTGTGTGTGGTGTTTATAAAGCACTCTCACATTTTATCATTGTATTAAATAAGTTCTGTCTGTTGAAATGCCTAACGTGGTTTCTGGGTTCTAGACTGGGTCCTCACTAATACAGCAGGGCATATCAGCTAGTCATGGTAAGTGTGAATTCACTGAGTAGGTGGAGTGAGGTGGTACCATCCCTGCCCACCCTGCTTGCATCACTGATTTGTATGAAAGCCAGGAAACTCCTGGATTGAAAAGTGAAATCTTGCTTCCACCTATGTTGTAGACATAGATGTAGATATACGGAGAACTGATGTGTGGGCGAATTCTGAAGGTAGGGGTTGTAATGAGAGGTGATAAATTACTAGAAGATTATGGACCCTGTGGCAGAGAACTCACTATAAAAGGAGTCCTCTCCAAAGAGGAAGAGAGTCTGAGAGTCAAGAGAGAGTGGTGGCCACAATATGACCAAGTCTCAAGCAAGCCAGACAATTTGTGCCCTGAGGGAAGAAAGCTTTGCATAAATCAAAAGAGGGACCTTAATAAACTCTGGAACACCTCTGCACCCAGAAGATATACTGTGGGATTCCTTTAACAGACCATTGGTCAAATGGAAGAGAGCCAACATTCATTGACTATGCTAATTCCTCCTAACACCATGAGCTTTGAGAAGATCTGCACCTTGGAAGGGCAAGAGCAATGTCATCAGCAGAGCCTGGCAACAAGCAAAGGATACAACCACTTGGACTGACCACAACTTCCTGGAACTACCTTCTAGGACCCGACTCCCCCCCGATCCCCCGCTACACACACACACACACACACACACACACACACACACACACACACACACACCAAACCTTTGGGAGAGCCAAGTAGTACTTTGTAAAAGGCTGAAGTTTCTGCCTGATTGGATGGACAACATAATCAATGTAATTTAGGTTACAAAGAAAAGACCACGTAATTGACTATATCTCAAACTAATAGGAAGGGAGATTTTCTGAGACTTGAAACAATAGAACAATTCTCAAATTTTGTTTTTTATTTCATATGTCAGTTTTAGATTTGAAATTTTCTCTTAGGTTTAAAAATTAGTGCATAAATTGCATATGATAGTCTTTAATTACTTTTCCATGTCAGTTATTATAGATCTTTCTTTATTTTAGACTAGTGGCCCAGTGCATAAAATTCGTGCATGGGGGAAGGGGTGGTGTCCCTCAGCCTGGTCTACACCCTCTCCAATCTGGGACCCTTCGGAGGATGTCCGGCTGCCGGTTTAGGCCCGATCCCTGTGGGACCGCTGGCTCCTAACCGCTCACCTGCCTGCCTGCCTGACCGCCCCTAACCACTCTGCCTGCTGGCCTGCTCGCTCCCAACTGCCTCCCATTGCCAGCCTGCTCTCCCCCAACTGCCCCCACCCTGCTGGCCTGCTCACCCCCAACTGCCCCCTCTTGCCTGCCTGCCCACCCTGCCAGGGCTCTATGATTAATGCTGGGCAGAGGGAAGCCCTGCCCACCCAGCTGGGGCTCTGCGATGGGCCCTCCCAGCCTTGGGGGCTTGCCTCGGCCCTCCCAGTCATGGCTTTGTCTGGAAGGAGGTCCAGAAGGTCTTCCGGAAGGTCTCCCAGTCTAATTAGCATATTACCCTTTTATTAGTATAGATTTTAAATTTGGTTTCTTTCTCTTTTAGCCACGTTATACTGGTGGTCAAATAATTTTAGTAACACAAAAACCAATTCTTGCTTTGGTTTATCAATAAAATTGCTTCCTACATTTCCCCATATGTTTTTGCTTTTATCTTTTATAAAAATCTATTTTTTTTCTACTTCTTGTTTCTCTGTGTTTTTATTCCAAAATTGTTTTTCTATAGGAAAAGAAGGAGATTAACATATCTTGAGCTGTCTGCAATGTACCAAGTTTTAGCACAGATTAAGATCTATGTTTATCTTTTAGTGTTAATTTCAAACTTTAAATTTAGCTCAGAAACAACTTTCACACTTCTCTTTTTGCCTTAAATTTTATAACAATAATACTTTACTAAAGGAATTTAACTATCTTTGCTATGATAGTTATCTAGATCATTTAAATTTACTGTCATTTCTGTATCTCCAATCTTTTGTAGTTTATTTTGTAGCTGCAGATTGTGTTAAAATATTCCTTCAAGCTCTGTGTTTGCAAAGGACTTTCTTCTGCCTTAAACAAAAACAACAACCATAACAAACAAACAAAACAACTAATATCCAACACAAACAGTGGTGATGGGCATTATGATGGTTGTGTAGTGAGAATCAAGTGTTTTTGAGAGATTTATGATGATTTTATTCTTAGGGCTTGCTTATGTTCTCTCTATGATAGAAATTTTAAAAGCTTATACTCTAAAATTTTGAATGATATCTCTTTTTCCTCTTTTCAATTAAATATTGAATGTTTCTGTAGTTGAAGAATTTGACAAGTAGATAGATATCCAGGGATAATTCTCCAGGTACTCAAGAGAGATTTCTTATTTTTTCTTAACTGAGGACAAGTTATTTTCAATGATTTCTCTCAGTATGCTTTCTTGTTCTTTTTTTTCTCTTTTTCTCTGACAACATTATTCACAGATTGAGTTGGAGAGATCTGTTTTCTTAGGTCTATAGGTATTCTTTGAAGCTTTAAATTGTAAAGCATATCATTCAGATTTGTTTTCTATTATTGCTGAACCTTTAAAGATATCTGCTGCTCTCCTCTTGTAGTGGGAGTAGGTTAGAGGAGGTCCCTGTGTTGTTTACTCTTTACAGGTTAATTTAGTGGACCAAGTGACAGTCTCAACTGCCAGTTCAAGAAAAGAAGTATTGTTGTATACTTTGAAGGAAACACTACTTCCTTGAGAACTATGACTTAACACAACAGAGCCTAAAGTTGCTGGGATGAGAAGCAAGTGTTTGTAAGTGGGTTCTTTCATGTGATGGTGATAGGAGTGAATCCCACCCCCATACCTTGATTCCTGGACCTGATATTCTGGTTATGGGAGAAACATCACCATGTAAATTGGTCACTTTGATCACTGGTTCAAAACGTGTACTCCATCATATAGGATAGCCTTCCAACCTTGAACCATTTCAGCATTCTCTAAAGGGCCACTAGATTATGGGGACTTGGTAAAATCAGTGACTTTCATAGGCCTGAGCCTATTGAACCATTTATTTTGCTGTTAAAATTAGTTCCTGGATCAAAAGCAATTCCAAAAGTGATTGTTTTCATTCAACTCCCTAATGTATCCGAATTCATTTTGGTGTATGGTATGAACTATGATTCTAAATGATCCTGGTAGTTAACTCGAAATTTATAGTTTACCAGAGAAAATAGTCTTTATCAGAAATAAGTTCACTTAGGCTCAGTCCCTGTTTCTTCTGTTGTCATCATGACAAAACAAAGCAAAAAAGATAAAGGAGGTGACAAAGAAATGTGAAATGTTCCGATTATATTCATCATTATGAGAGTATTGCTCTTTTTTCCAATTAGTAGCTTAAAATTTACTTGTTTGCCTAAAATATATTAAATAAATTAGCTAAGTAATCCTCAAAGTATTTAAAAGTAGAAATCTTAAAAATATTTTTAAAGAAGTTATAACTTTTCTATGCTATATAATAAAAGCCTAGGTGGTGTCACGCGTGACATCATCACAAGATGGCCACAACAACATGGCCGCCACAAGTGGCCGGCAGGGGAGGGCATTTGGGGGGCAATTGGGCCAGCAGGGGAGCAGTTAAGGGGCGATCAGGCTGGCAGGCAGAGCAGTTAGGGGCAATCAGGCAGGCAGGCAGACAAGTGGTTAGGAGCCAGCAGTCCCAGATTGTGAGAAGAATGTCCAACTGCCAGGTTAGGCCCAGCAGTCGGACATCCCCTGAGGGGTCCCAGATTGGAGAGGGTGCAGGATGGGCTGAGGGACACCCCCCCACCCCATGCATGACTTTCATGCACCAGACCTCTAGTATATTATAAAATGGGTACTTGATAAGTATAAATGTTTAGTACATGATTTGTTGGGTAAATTGATATTTGGTTATAATGGTTGGTTATATATGTGATATATAATGTATAATTTTATACATTACATATACATATATAGATTTGGTTATATTAATTAATTCTAATTATTTTATAATTAGAATATTTCTGCAATTAATAAAACCCTGTTAATAGTTTACTAGGTTCGAAAAAAATAAAACCAAGATGGTGGCATAGGTAAACACCGGAGATTGCTGCCGCAAACAACCACTTCAAAAATACAACTAAAAGACAGAACGGACATCACCCAGAACCACAGCAAGGCTGGCTGAGGAGAGATTCTTCAACTAGAAGGAAAGAGAACAGCATACCGAGGCTCAGAGTCAGGAGGGATCAGACTCTGAGCTCCAGATCCGGGCGAGTCTCTAGGGACTCAGACTCAAACGGGAGAAGCGGGATTGTCTGGCATCAGTAGTC
>NW_005370127.1:1638717-1639410 GCF_000412655.1 Myotis brandtii
GGGAGTGAGGGTGGAGGGTGGGGCGGGAACTGGGAGGAGGGGAGTTATGGGGGGAAAAAAAGAGGAACAAATGTAATCTGAACAATAAAGATTTAATTTAAAAAAAAATAGTTTACTAGGTTCAACCTTCCAAACCATTTTTTAAATGCATGTATATGTGGACACCCACAGGTTTTTGTTGTTTGTTTTATTTATTTATATTTTGTGTTAATCCGTACCCAAGGATATTTTTTCCATTGACTTTTAGACAGAGTGGAAAGAGGGGGAGACAGAGAGATGAACATTAATGTGAGAGAGACACATTGATTGGTTGCCTCCCACACACGCCCCAAGCTGGGCCAGGGATCAAGCCTGCAATGGAGGAATGTGCCCTTGACCAGAATCAAACCTGGGACCCTTCAGTCCATTGGCTGACACTCTGTCTACTGAGCCAAACTGGCTAGGGCTATTGTTTGTTTTAAATATGCCCTCATACTGTATGTATTATCCCATAAGTTGCTTTTAAATATAATAGGAACATCTTTAGATATATGTAACCATTGGTCACAAAACTAATTGCATTGATTTTATAGATCAATTTAGGTAGAATTTATATTATATTATACATAATTACATATTAAATATATAATATTTGTATTTTTATGTATTAGATATAAAAATATAATAATATAATGTATAATATAATATATTAGT
>NW_005370127.1:1639505-1650092 GCF_000412655.1 Myotis brandtii
TATGTTAATATTAAATATATAATAATGCATAAATATTAAGATATTTACATATTATGCCTTATTTAACTATATGTTATATAACATCATTATACATGTTACATATGAATATATAATGTAATGTTTATATATAACATTTAAATGTTTCTATGCAGGAGTAAGATATGTTCATATCTATTTGAATGTCCTTTAGCTAAATTTTATAATTTTCTTTATATAAACTTTACATATTTTTATTTACCCTACGTATTTTATATCTTTTGTTACTATTATGAGTAGGATTTTTAAATGTACAACTGATTATTGCTATTGTTTTTTGTAAAGAAATCTATAGCAGTAATCACAGGTATTTTTGTCTAATAATATTTGCCCAGTAATAGTAGGCAGTTGTTCTTTGGGCTTAGTGGATAAATGTCAACTGTGATATTTGCTAGTATTTGTGATTGATAGCCTTGTACAAGTGGGAAGTTTCCCTCTTTTCCTAGTGCATGCAGAGTGTTAAATGGAAATGGGTATTGAATTTTATCAAATGGCATTTTGAGATGATTTTTCAAATATTCTTATCAAGACATTTGATCATGAAATCCAATACCAGATTAAATCATTATATTTTAGATCTTCTTTTTAGTGGTGTGCAGTTGCAGTTGTAAAAAATTGTCATATTTATTAAAGAAGACCTTTAAAATCATTTTGATAAATCTTAAGATTAAAGCTAGTTATGTATAAATACCCACCTTATTGGTCAACTGTGCCTATTACTTGAATCAATTCTATTCAATTGACGGATAGAAGTCACTTGATTCTTAGAGAAGTCACACTGAAAATAAAAAACATGGTAATATGGAATTAAGACAGATTGTTTTTATGTTTCTTCCGACAAATGGCAAAACCACTTTATATTCATGCACAAACTAAGAACAGCTTTATGATCTTTACAGAGCATCTGCCAAAGTAAATTATAAATACCTCAGTTAAACTTTGAAATTATATTGGAAAATAACACTATGGTTAACAAAGATGAAAATTTATTAAAAGCATTTAAACACTTGTAAACTAGATGTGAGAAAAGTACAAGCTCCTAACCCTACCACCCGGGGTGAGAGGAGCAAAAAGAGCAGGAGAGTGGTTAGAAGGACTAAACAAGGCTGCCTCCAAATACCTGTCCACAGGCTAAAGGTGATTAATCTCCAGATGGCGCACAGCACCCCTGGGAGATGGATTCCTGACTCCTCAGGGCCATTAGAGGCAGAGAGTTCTTGCAGCCCTGATGCTCTGAGAACAAGATGGGCACAACAGCTAAACCTCTAGACACTGTTTGTTGTTCTTTAGCCTTTCTCAGTTCACCCAGAATGTTTGTGGATCACGTGAGAATATGGTATCCATTTGCTCAAAATCCTTGGTAAATCTTTTAAAACCACACTACTAGAATACATTGGACTTTGAGCTCTTCTTCCTTATTGCAGTGTCCAATAAAGATGCCAAAGTCAACAAACTTGCATCAAAAACAATTACCTAGCCCTGGCTGGTTTGGCTCAGTGGATAGAGCGTCAGCCTGTGGACTGAAGGGTCCCAGGTTCAATTCTAGTCAAGGGCATGTACGTTGGTTTCGGGCACATCTTCAGTGGGGGGTGTGCAGGAGGCAGCTGGTCAATGTTTCTCTCTCATCGATGTTTCTAACTCTCTATCCCTCTCCCTTCCTCTCTGTAAAAAATCCATTAAAAAAACAAACAGAAAAACAAAACAAAAAAAAATTACCTAAAATGTACATTTTAAATTACGGTATGATTTTTCTACATTTGAAAACATTTTGTATCTTCTTAAATAAACTTGTCTCTTCCTAAATGTTTTTATATTAAAAATACCTTTCTATTATGAAACGAGGGTGATGGTAGATAGTTTCTTTCTGCACAATTAGCTATTTACTTACAGTATTGTTCAATACTAAAGTGAAGTCATATAAGGTGCCATAGGAGCTTGTAAAGAGGGGTCAACCTGGGTCAAGGGGTCAGGAAAGGCAATCTCAAGGAAATGGCATGGATACTGGCTTCATTCAGGTTAGATCTATGAAATCAAAGTCTGATTACCAACATAAATGGAGGTTATTAGAATTAAGTGGGCTGGCATCTGGGAAACCTTCTCAACATACCCTTATACTCAGTATTTCTTACTGCTGGTGCCCCCTTTCAGGTACTGAACCATGGGCCCAAACACCTGGAAGCTAGAAGCAAACATGAAAATACAATGTAGCTATTCAAAGAGGAAGGGAAGTCTAGGACATTCCTTCCACTTCACATATATTCTTTCCTTTTCTTTCTCAGTGTTTTTCTTCCCTCCTCTTACCCCCTTAGTTTTGTCTTCCTCTTACCATCTGTCTCTTTCTTCTTGCTCTATTGAAGATAGTGAGCTTGAAGAAAAATACATTAATGAAAAACAAATTTCCAAACCATCAAGGCTAATGAATTTAATATTGTAACCATAAACTACTGGAGCAGTTTAACAGATTAGGTAGACACTTAGTAATGACACCTTGTCTTCATAGCAGAGATCTTTTCTGTGGAGTTCAGCTGTAGACCTCAGGGTAGGAATTATTCGGAGAGCAGCAGGGGACACACAGAGGAAGTGAGATGCTGTGTTGTTAGCCTTCGTGGAACTTGTCCAGAGGAACGGAGGAGGCTCTCTGCTGCCATTCTTATTAGCTCTGCGTGGGCAGATGTGGGATGGCATTTCACCTCATCGCATCCTTCAGTTATGTGTTTCTGAATAAAAATATCCATTTGGTCTTCTCTCTCCAGAGAATAACAGTCTTAAATAGACATGAATCTTTGATGTCAATTAACTGGAAAGAAAATCTGTTTGTTTTAAAATACTTTCTATTGTCAAAATAAAATAATAAGCAACTCTCTTAGACAAGGTTTGTGGTTGCAAACAAAAAAAAAAATCACTCCAGCTAATTTAAGCATACAAGGATTAATTAAGGAATATAGACAGCTTACCATGAAGGCTAAAGACATGAACTCTCCATATCACTCCCAGAACCACATTGCCGAACCGGCCTCCCAAGTGAACTGCCTCCTCTCTCACAATCAGGAACTTGTTCCATCGGAGAAGCCACCACCACAGCTCCTACCATGGACCACATGCTCGGACTCCTCCCCTGGAGCAAGCCTGGATCAGTCTCCTTGTGGGGAGAGGAGTGGGTCATAGTGGCTGAACCTCAGTCACAGGTCTGAAGCCTAGAGACAAGGGAGTCTGGGAAATGGAGCTTTGTGGATTTGACTATGGGAAGGAGGGCTTACAACAGGGAGGACTATCACACTGTGGAGAATGTATTTAAAAGATTTTGGGCGCTGTGAGTGACAGCTCTTTACTACAACATCCCCATATTAATCTCTCAGAATTAAAAATTTCTATGGTTTATGAAATTCCAGAGTCTGGGAACTATAGTGAGTGAATAATAATCTAAAAAGGATCATGGTGAAGCTAAAACACTGAAGGTTTGGATATACATTAAAAAGCTTGAACTTAATTTGATAGGGAATAGTGTGTCATTGAAGGAGCAGAGAAATGTCACTGGGATGCATATTTAGACTCCTTCTCTTTGAAGATGGGGTAGAAAATAATGTATGTATTTCCACAGACAAAATTAAAACTCTATCCTCTAGTCGGTTTTTTCCTTTATCTATCTGGTTTTGTCTGTCTTGCTTGCCTATTACCTGTGGCTGGTCACCTGCAATAATGGTGAAATTCCACATGGTCACTGTAGGCCACCTTCAGATAAACAGTGTTGGTGTGTGCGAATTTTGTTTTTTTAATAGTTAATTCTGTATGGTTCTAGATTGGTTGCCCCAGGTCATGCTCATTTATTCAGAGGGCAGCACGGGACACACAGAGGAAGTGAGATGCCCGTGTTGTTAGCCTTTGTTGAACTTGTCCAGAGGAACCGAGGAGGCTCTCTGCTGCCGCACTTATTATAATTCTACTGTTTTCCTATCTTTGCCAACATCTTAGATCCAATCCAGGATCAAGGAAGGGGCCTGGGTAATATTCACTGTGGGAATGCCTGTGACTTATCAGCAGTCTCTTTGAACTCTATTGCAAGCTCTCGGGTTTGTTCTACAGACCTCTGTTCTCTATAATTATGTGGGGGGGTAGTCAGAGAGGTGAGCAACAGGGCCAGTCTCACTGGGCTGTGTGGTTTGACAGCAGGACTCATGGATGCAAGAGAAGCTTAGATTGTGCCTACAGAGTTCAGGGTCCTGGAGTGGTAAAGTCCATCAGTGATCAGATACAAAAGAATAGGTGGACTTGCCACATAGCAAAAGTCATTTCTAAATGAGAAGATTTTAGACCATCAAAAATCTAAATATCAACAACATTACTTTAAAAATCCCTGTAATTAAAAGGCCTTGGCTATGGGACATCAAGTTGGTACAGAAACAGTAAGATGTCTTTGGTCGGCTGGACAGAGTGGCACAGGGTGTTACAAATGCACAGAGAGCTGTTGCCCAGGAAACAGTCTTAGCTTTAAACATGACCACGGAGCTGAAGGAGGAAAGGATCCGGAGAGGTGGTGGCTTGAGATCTTTTTGGTCAGGCTGGCCCCATGTGAAGGGGGGAACAGTGTGTACCTGGGTCTAACTGCTTTTCAAGATAGGGCCTGGAAGAAGTAGGGACATTTAACTGCTCTGTGATCAGAACTGGTGATTGGACTGAACGTGATTTATAGAGGCAGAAGGAAGATGTCAGGCAGGAACCTGGAATCCTGGGGAAGAGAGATCTCAGGTCCTGGGAAGGATGAGGTCCCTCTTGAGTGCTGTGGCCACAGAGACATAGCAAGATCATGTGGGGCCTCCAGGGGCTGAGTCCCCATCTCATGGGTTCTGGGGGGTAACTCCTGGGCACAAGTACAGGTACAGGTGGGCAGTAGGCTTTTGTAGGTATAGACAAGGTTTTTTCAGTGTTGTACTAACCTCCTCCCTCCATTGTTAAGACTGAACAAAAATCAGGGGAATCTTGGCCCCTATTCTGCTTTTCCCCTCTCCTCACTAGGAGTGAAGTGTGATGGGGGTGGACTCACACTTGCATACACTCAGGACACTGTTTTAGAGCACAGAGTGGTTGGAGCATTCCACTATGACAGCAAAAGCCGTGAGGTCCAAGCCCAGGCTCACATGCTCTTTCTTTAACAGTGTTCAGCTCTTCCTGCTTTCCCTTAGGGCTCTCTCTCCCTCAGGTATGTTAGGATTGACAGGCTGGAGGGTCCTTCCCCAACCTGAGAAGGCACCAGGAGGGCATCCTAAGCCAAGCAGTGTACTAGTAACGCGTATTGAAAAGCATAGACTCTGTTACTTACTAGGTGTGTGACGTTTCAGTGCCACAGTCACCTCATCTGAAAAGTGCCGGAAAAAAGTACCTGGCTCTAAGGTTGCTTTGGGGTTGAAATGAAGGCACACGTGTAAAATTTTTATTACAGTCTCTGGTTCAGAGTGGGTGTTATACCAGTGTTAGCTTTTAAATGAAGTATTCATCCAATAACAATTTAGGGAACATCCATTATGTGTTAGGCATGTAAATACTGGGAATGAAGCAGTGAACAAGACCAGATCTGTGCTTGCATTGTAGAAGGGAGGCGATTAATAAACAAATGAGCAAATCAAAAGACAAAATAATACTAGTCAGTGACAAGTGCTATGAAGACTATGAAAGAGGGCGACGTGATTGAGAGAGACTGCAGAACTGCTTTAGGTTGAGTGTTAGGCACAACCTCTTAAAGGAGATGACGCGGAATAAAAAGGAGCCAGCCATGTGCAGGATAGGGAAAGAGCATAACGGACAAAGGGAACAGCTTATTCTCCAAGGCAGAAGATGCTTGACATGATTGGGAACACAGAGGACAATGCGGCTAGAGCACAGAGAATGAAGGGAGAGTGGTCCGGCATGAGGTCAGAGAAGTCGGTGGGAGAGCAGATGAAAAGGATCTTAAAAATTTTAGAATGTTTGCAAGAATTTGATATCTTCAAAGTGGTGTGTGAAGCCATTAGTGAATACTAAGCAGATAACTGATATGATTTGATTTGTGCTTTAAAGAAACACTCCTATCTGCCATGTTGAACATGCATTGTACATGAAAGGGATAGTGGAAGCAGGGAGACCAGTCAGGAGATGGGTGCGATAGTCCAGTAAGAGTCCTGGTGGCTTACACCAGGCAGAAAGGAGAGACAGCTAACAATGGTAGGTTCATTTTGGAGGTTAATTTGACAGCTTACGAATGGATTGGTTCTGGGGGTTAAGGGTAAAAAGAACTCATTTTAGGTCTTTCACTTGAGCTACTCTGTGAATATTGATACGTTTCTGGGGAAACTGAGAGGGAAACAGGTTAAAGGTGAGATCTATTTTGGATATGTTAAGTTTAATATGCACATTAGGTACCTAAAAGGAGAGGGTGTGCGCAGGAGTATGGAAGAGATGGAGTTTGGGGAAATGTCAGGGTTGGAAATATAAATATAGGTGTCATCAGCATGTAATTGGAATGTGAAGTTATGAGGCTGAATGGGAGTCCCGGGGAAGGAGCAGATGGAGAAGGGAAAGGGCCTGAAATGGAGCCTTGGGTCTCATCATCATTCAGTTTGAGCAGAGGAGGAGGAGCCTGCAAAGGAGCCTGGGAAGGAGTGGCCAGTGAGCTGGGAAGAAAACAAAATCAGTGTAATTCCCTGGTTATTTGTAAACATAGAGGTCAAGAGAAGGAAGTACTTTTGAAAGCAGGGCGTGGTCAAGTCTGTTGAAAGGTCAAGTATTGTTGACAGGCTAAGCTAGAGGAGGACTGAAAAGTGTCCCTTGGATTTGTCAATGTGGAGGGTGCTGGTGAGCTTGACAACTGGCTTCTATGGTCAGGGAGGGACAGAGCTGGGTTCGTAGGTGGGTTAAGGAGAGGCTGGGAGTGGCGAAGTGGAGTTGGTTCTATTTTCTTTGGACTGCTCTTCCTCACCATTAGAGTAGTAAGGAAAGAAGGCAAGGAAAGACCAGTTTGTTTTTTAAGGAAGAAAGGGCAAGAGAGGTCTGTTTTTGGCTCCTGACTCTAGGCTTGCCTCAGCATACCTCAGCTCAGCAAGGGACTGAATCATGGTTTGGGACTAAGTCTCACTGTAATTCAGAGGCACACTGTCTCTGCATTTTTAAAAAAATCTCTGAAGAACCTTTGGGAGAGCAGGAGCCTAGGTTTCTGTCACAATCTATCTGTTTCCCTCTCTATTCACTGAGAAACCCGGCCAACACTTATCTTTAATACTGACAAGTATTAGAATATTAATTTAATTTAAAAACTTCATTGGGGGGGTGGGCAAAGGTGTTTAATGCTAATGACACTACCTTTAATCTCAGCTTTTGGAAAGCTTTTAAGCTTGTTAACTATATGCTTAAGCAAACTAAACAACATGACTAATTCTGTGGCCTAGTCACTGACTGATTACAACAGGAAATTTTTCTTTAGGGAAGTTTACTCTGTAGGTACATTCATCTGATGTCTAGTCATAGATAGGATATTCTTTAGACAGTGAGGCAAGAAATCATATTCTAATAATAGGCCAGTTCAACCTACAATTGTTTGTTCACTTTGATTTCTTTATTCAAAGCTGTGCTTTAAAAACTAAATTATAAGAACCTTGTGTTTAAAATAGGTTTCCAACCTCGTCCCCACCCCCTCCCCAAAGGGTAAAGCCTGTTCCAGCCTGTATTCTTTACTCCACCCTGGAGGAAACTGTTAATTTCTAGATCTTTCAAGATGCCAGACTGGTTAGTCAGAGGATTTCTAAGCTTGTTCAACATGCCTCCCTCTACACTTCAATCACCACTCCTATGATTCCCCACTCCTTCAGCCTCCATTAAAAAAAAAAGGATCATATATAATCATATGTATATATATCTATATATCTATATATATCTATATACCTATATATAGAATATATATATGAAAATAGAAGTCAGTCTTTAAAAATATCTGCTCTATAGTTCTGTTGACATAATATCAGAGTATTAAAGATATAGGATAATAAGTTGTTATAATCAAACCTCACTTGCCTTCCAGGAATTATAAGGATTAATTAATCAATCAAATGATGTGCTCACTGCTTGTTATTATCATTGTGTTAAAGATGTAAACACAGAAAATCTTTGCTGCTGTATTAAGCCTTTCATGATCTATTATGTGTTCATTTCTTTAGTCTCATCTCGTATTCACCACTTGTTACTAAATAATCATATCACAATTCTTTACAGCACTTCAAAGAACCAGCAGAGTTCTCTTTTGCCTCTTGGCATTTGTAAAGAATTAGTTTCTTCCCATAAGAATACCTTCCTTTCACCTCTCCCCTTTCTAATCAATTTGGTCTGGCTAATGAGTGAGAGTTCGGGCTCACTTTTAGATGTCACTTCCTCCAGGAAGCCTTCCTTAACTACCCAAGATTGGATTAGACATCTCTTCTACATGCTCCGAAACTCCCTGCATCATAGCACTTAGCATACTTTTTCTTTTTTAATCCTCACCCAAGGATATTTTTTCCATTGATTTTTTTTGAGAGAGAGGAGAGGAGGGGGGCAGAGAGAGAAAGAGAGAGAGATGAGACACATGGATTGGTTGCCTTCCTTACATGCCCCAACCTGGGCCAGGGATGGAACCTGCCACCCAGGTATGTGCCCTTGACTGGGAATTGAACCCATGACCCTCCGGTGCTCAGACTGGTCCTCTAACCACTGAGTACACTGGCCAGGGGTTAACATACTTTATTATTGAGGTACAGACACATCTCTGGTACCAAGCCTATGGAATAGTAAGTGCTCAATACATATTCACTGAATAAATGAATGAATGAAATAACTATGATTTTTAAGTAGTAAGAAATACTTTCCTTTAATACATTCAAAAAATTACAATGGTAAGTAAAACATTAAATAGATTGCTATTTTAACTTCAGTGTAATAATTTGTAAAGTTCTCAAAATATCACACCTGTGACCAGAGACACTTAGCTAATTTTAGAGAACATTTTAATGTGATTTACATGTTAATGATTTGCACAAAGTAGGTGTTCAATAAATTGATACAGAAATTGAAATGTAAGGTTTTGAGACACTTCTTGGTGGCACAAAAAGCAGAGGTATCCTCAGATGGTTTTCACATCCAACTTAGTAGCCCTATGACGTCTTCTCTGACTTGCTGCAGTGCACTCACCACGCACCTTTGTGAATATTAAACGAAAACAGCCCTGCCCTCTCCTACCCCCTGGTTTCCTCCTCTCCCCCACCTCTTCAGTCAGCACCCTTGTGACGCCCAGCCTGCTGCCAGCCCCACTGGACGCACGTGTATGAATGTCCACTGGGGTGGGGCTGCATAAGGAGAGGCAGGACTGGGCAGAAGAATGGCGTGTGCTTTGTTCTGGGCCCAGGTCCACCTGGAACCCACTTGTGGCAGAGGCATGAGGCAATGCTGGCTGGGTCAGACAAACCTGAGGTGCTGGCCCATTATCTGCGTGCGGTCATTCAGGTGGAGAGGCCAGAGTAGGGAAGGTGGAGGAGAGGAAGGGGCAACTAAGGAATGCTGGCCAGGTCCCTGGGCGGGCGGGCAGGCAGTACTACAGGAAGCAGAGTCAAAGGAAAGCAAATGAACAAAACTATCCAGGCGAGGGGCATCGTGGGCAAGAGGCTGGGAAAGAAGAGAGCCAGACTAGACCCGGCCTGTCTGAGACCTTTGTACTGAGGGCTGCTGCTGTATCCTGGGGCAACAGGAAAGAAAACACGTTTTAGTCCTAGATTCCAGCTTACGTCATCACAACAGTCAACCTTTACGGTGCGTTTCTCTTCCTTGACTCCTTTATTCCTGGCTCTGAAGAGACAGAATTCTGTAACCTTTATTCCTCACCTGGGCATCAGAACTTTCTCCAGGATTTAGGCACTTCAGTCGTTTATCTCCACTAGCTCCCTCCCACTTGCCTAAAAACATGTTTGCTTCCCTATGCTACAAAACAGCACTAACTTCCAACAAAGCTCTTGAAGTATGTGAGGTCCATTCTCCCATCACTCCTTCCTCTGTACCTCTGTCTCCTGATTCTTACTCTGCCTCTCTAACAGGACTCCTACGTGCTGAGCACCACACAGGGTGGCTCTGTTCTCACAAGTCTTCTGACCTCCAGCAAATTGCTTAATCCTTGAACCTTTGTCTCCTCATCTGTAAAATGGGGATAATAAAAATGACCTCATGCAGTTGTTGTGATGATTAAATCCAGTGTCACTTACTTAAAGGCAGTGGAAAACTGCTATGTGCACACTTTTGTAAAATTCATGGTTTTCTAATTCCAGTAACTGCTCATTTCAAAGATATATGACTTGCTTCATGAGGGACCGAGGGGCAATGCTTCCCTTCTAATTTGAGGGACTGATATAAAAATTTATTTAGGCAAGAATCACCAATGGGTGCTATAGCCAGTGGGTGCAAGTTGATTGGGAAACAGAATATTAACAAACTCCAAGTATCTATCTATATCTATATCTATATCTATATCTATATCATCTATATCTATATCTATATCTATATCTATATCTA
>NW_005370127.1:1650467-1659438 GCF_000412655.1 Myotis brandtii
GCCCTCAGCCCCTCACCCAGACTGGCCAGGCACCCCAGTGGGGACCCCCACCCTGATCCAGGACACCCTTCAGAGCAAACCAGCCAGCCCCCACCCATGCACCAGGCCTCTATCCTGGTATGACAGCAACTTTGCAGAGTGCCCTCTCGTAGTCCTGGACCCCTCAGGGGATGTCAGAGAGCTGGTTTCCGCCTGATCCCTGCAGGCCAGACCGAGGGACCCCCACCTGCCAGAAGGACCCTGCTCACTCCGCAGACACCCTTTGAGCCATGGTACCACCCCAGGTGCAGCTGGCCTGGGAGGGACCACAGGAGGTTGGCTCCAGGGCGTGTCTGGCCCTATCACCCAGTCCTGCCCTGCTGGCCACCTTCTAATTAATTTCCTTTCAATGTGTACAAATCCGTACACTGGGTCACTAGTTTTTTTTTAATAATGTATAAATCTAGTGGGAACCACCTAATCAAATTATCGAATTCTGCGTCCCTCTTGACATGACACAATGTGAATTGTATATTAATTATTATATTTGGACAAAAAGTCTAAACTGAAAGAGTGCTAGAAACAATAAAATGTGAATCACTAAAAATAGTGAAATGTAGAAATTAAAAATTATTATTTTTATTTAATTTTAAGTTGGTAGTTTTATGTTTGTGAGAATCCCTGTATTATGCCAAACATTTTTAGGACAATATTTAATATAGCCCTCAAACAGTGCTGAGAGATTGATGTCATTATGCTCTATTACAATGGAGGAAATAACTTGTTCGAGGTTGATAAGTAGAGGAACTTGAGTTTGACAAGATTCTCTATAACAGCGAATCCCATGTGATTTCCATTCAATGTTATTATACTTCAAATTACAAAGTGCTACACCTCACTCTCCTTGCCTTTATTTCTTCCTTGCATACTTTTCCAAAAGAAAATACTCCTAACCAGCTTTGAGAACACCAGTGAATAAATATATATTCATCCCTCAGTTTGTACTGGTTTTGTGCAAGTTCATTGCCCCCATCTTAATCTTGAAGGCCATCACTGACCACTGTTTCCCACTGTCTTCCCCCAGCCTCCCTGACTCCTGATTTCCATCTCTCTGGGGGCCACTGAGCTGGGTGCTGAGCTGCCCAGTCGGAGATCCTCCAGCTGTTGCCCCAGTTGCCGGCACTTTGCTTTGGCTTGGTTCCTGCTACTTGATTCCTCATAGTCCTGTCCCCAGGACCTAGAACTCTGACCTGGAATCCAAAGTGGCTGGGCCCCTGTCACTGCCCAGATGAAGTCCACTGAATGTATTCTCAGGGATCACAGAAGCTAGATTCCCCACTCTTGACTCTGCTCACTTGTTGGGAACCCCACAATTTGCTGTTGTTTAAATCACAACTAAAGTTGACACATTTTATTTTAACTCTAGACCCATTATTCACCCTTGTCTGGCCTAGAGGACAGAAGCTCTGTGTCCCTGCTATTCTCCCTTTTCCTCTGCCTCATTCCCCAGTCCCAAATATCTCTTTTCATGCATTTAGAGATTTACATTCCCCTAAATAGATTGATTTTTGTTCATTTAATTATGATCAATTATTAATAATTTCCTTCTCTCAAAAGCAATAAATGTTTATTGTGGGAAAATAAGAAGATCAAAGAACATCCATAATTCTACCACACTTCAAACAAGACAAGAAAGGACAATTACCTGGGATTATGGAATTCAACTGCCCACCAATAATCACTACCCACTTTGGGGTATATCCTGCCAAACTTCTTAATGCATATTTTTATAATGTTTACATTTTTTACACACTGTGTATTAAAACCTGCCTTTTAATTTATTGTATTTTTGGCATCTTTACAGGTAAATATCCAATTTTTAAATAATATTGAAGATTTTTCTCTCGCTTTTTAAAAAAAAATATGTTTTATTGATTTCAGAGAGAGAAAGGGAGGGAGAGAGAGATATAAACATCAATGATGAGAAAAAAATCATTAATCTGCTGCCTCCTGCACGCCCCACACTTGGGGGTCGAGCCCACAACCCGGGCATGTGCCCTGACAGGGAATCAAACCATGACCTGGTTCACAGGTCAACGCTCAACCACTGAGCCACCCCTCCAGGCAAAGTTTTTTCTCTCTTGATATTGTGTGAAATGAGGGCATTTGTGGAATTTGCACAAATTCTACAAATTGTGATAGAGATCATCACCAGAACCCTGCTGCCAGGAAGAACCATGAAGGACCTTTTTATTAAGACAGCAGGGATGACAGCCAATGTGACTCAAGGAGAATGGGGTTCGCTATGGATCTATGTGCACGTTCCACGTTACTTTTATAAAGTGAAACAAGAGCTGAAATTTCTATTTCTTACTTCAGGTACATTATTACAAAATACAATCTATTTTTAAAGTTGCTTCAAGTACAGTCCTTAAGTACAGAGTCTTATTGAATTATTTCTATGGGAAGGCTTGTGAGACTCCAATATGCTTCATAGACGATCCAGCTGGGCCCTGCACAGTGAGCTCAATGGTTAGAGCGTCGGACTGCACACCGAAGGGTCACAGGTTCAATTCCTGGACAAGGGTATGAACCTGGGTTGTGGGTTTGCTCCCCACCCTCAGTAGGGGTGTGTGGAAGAAGTAACCAGTTTCTCCCTCCCTCTCTCCCTGAAAAGCAATGGAAAAAATATCCTTAGCTGAGGATTAACAAACAAACAAAAAAAAAAAAGAAAAGAAAGAAAAGAAAACTAAAAAGAGCTAGCTGGAACAGTGAGATGTTGCAGCTCTTTGCTTCTCCGGTATGAAAACTCCATGCCTATATTTTAGTTGGCTGCATTCTCTGTGGACAATAACCCATGTTCTTCAGGTGCTGTGTGGGAAAGGACTATCCCTTTATATTTACAATGTAATCTGAGAATAAATCTCTGGGTGCCCAGAAACATGACCACTGAAATTTACTGAGGTATATACCATTGTGGTAGATTGTGTGTTCCAAAGAGGGTACATGAGGGTGTGTATTTCATCCCATTGTTCTTCCTACAATGTTTTTGGTAAGCCTCCAACTGACAAATGGTGTCTATGTTTCATACCTAAGGAAATAGGCAAGGTTTTGTGACAGCTCCAATCTAATACTTTGTGGAAATGATGCTGTATGACTTCTGAGGGGAGTTCATAATAGGATAAAGCATCCATGAGCTTGCTCCCTCAACACATACCTTGGGAGCCCTGATCCTACATATAAGAAGTCCATCCAGCTACCTTCCAGCCACCAAGCTGGGAAGAGTAGTGGAAAGGCCTCTTAGAGATAGAAAAATAGATAAGGAGTCCCAGCTGTGCCAGCCATCATCTGTTTGAGTGTTCTGGCATCCACTGCCAGATGTGGAAGTGAGCCAGGAAAATCTATAGGTCTTGAAAGAATCAAAAGTAACACCCCAGCCCTAACCGGTTTGGCTCAGTGGATAGAGCATCAGCCTGCGTACTGAAAGGTCTCAGGTTCGATTCCAATCAAGGGCATGTACCTTGGTTGTGGGCACATCCCCAGTAGGAGGTGTGCAGGAGGCAGCTGATCGATGTTTCTTTCTCATCGATGTTTCTAACTCTCTATCCCTCTTCCTTCCTCTCTGTAAAAAATCAATAAAATATATTTTTTAAAAAAGTAACACCCCATAGGGCATGCATTACTCCCATGGAATACAAGTCCCATTGAAGGTAAGCTCACTGTAAAACATTACAAAGCATGCAAGGAAGCACGCCACCACAAATATGACTCAGCAAGTGCAACAAATGGAAGAATTTACACTCTATCAACTATAGGAAATAGAACAATTTGAAAGAGACTTTTATATAAATATGTTTAAAATGGTCAAAGAGATAAAGAAAAGAATAGACTCTAAGATAAAAGTAAGATATTGTGAAAAAAAGAACAGGTACTTTTGAAAAAGTATGAAATGAAAATTCTAGAAATGTAAATAAATAAGCATTCAATAGACACATTAAAGGGTAGAAAATATAGCTGCAAAGAGAGTTAAGGAAGTGGATGATATACTTGAGAAAATTCTCCAAGATCAACACAGAGAAGTAAAAAGATGGAAAACATGAAAGAAAAACTAAGACATGGAGGATAAAATGAGAAACTCCAACACTTATCTAATGTGTTCCAGAAAGATAAAACAGATAAAAATGCATGAGGCAGGGCGTGGGGATAGGGGATATTTGAATTATGTAAAGGCTGAAAATTTTCCAAAACTGAAGAACTTTAGTTTAAAAATTCATACCAAGTCCTGAACAAGATATCTAAAAACAAAATCCACCTAGACACTAATCAGTAATGTAAACATCAAGTGGGGAAGAAATTTTAAGTTACCATAGAGAAAAAAAATCCATAAAGAAATAACGAGACTGACTGAAGACTTCTAATTGTCAACAATAGATGCCAGAAGGTAAGCGGGTGGTAACTTCAAGGTGTTGGTGTCAATAATGTCAACTTAGAATTTTTTAGTTGATAAAATTATGATTCAAGAATGTGAAAGAAAATAGAATGAGAGTGATATACAAAGACATAAGGAGAATTTTACTCACAGATATGATGGGGAAAAGAATACTAATGTATTTCACTAAGATACAAATTGATCCTGGTAGAAAAGAATGAGATACAAAAACAAATAGTAAAGATATACATTGATAAAATACTTTGAAAAAATTAATTAAATAATGACTATAAAAGTAGTAACAGTGATGATTAATTTAGTAAATAATTTAAAACAAATGGGGAATTAAAAACACTGGATAGCAATACATAGTTTATAGGAGAGAAACTTGGGAGTTAAGATGCTTTATTTATTTTTGTTTGTATAAGATTACCTTTAAAGGAAGGGAATGATGATATTGGCTAATCTTGGCTGTTAAGTATAAATGTTAATATTTTAAGGGTAACTGCTAAGAATTGAAATAGAAGGTATAAATTCCAAATCAGTAGAAGTGTTTAGAAAATGGAGTAAACTAAAGACAAATTCAGTTAATAGAATAGAAAGCAAGAAAGGAGAAAAACTCAGGTAAAGTAAAAGAAAGATAAATAAATATGACATGAAAGGGTGGTAATAAATCCAAAGGTGGTGATCATAATGTAACAGCGAATGCTAGTTTTCACCAGAATCTATTCTCATCTTCCATAGTAATAGTTCTGTGGTTGGGACATGGCTGCCTGGGTAGTGGCCTCATATTCTTACTTCTTGATCATAGATGTGACCATGTAAATACGTTCTGGTCAGTGGGAATGAGCAGATGAGAGGTGTGTCACTCAGGGCCTAGACCTTAAGAAGTTGGGCTCGTGCTCCTTCATGCCCTCTTCTCCTTCAGTGCATTGGGACTCCCTGATGAGTTTCTACCACATAAATAAAGGCAATGCCCTAGCAGTGGTCGGCAAACTGCGGCTCGCGAGCCACATGCGGCTCTTTGGCCCCTTGAGTGTGGCTCTTCCTAAGCCTTAGGAGTACCCTAATTAAGTTAATAACAATGTACCTACTTATATAGTTTCAGTTTAAAAAATTTGGCTCTCAAAATAAATTTCAGTCATTGTACTGTTGATATTTGGCTCTGTTGACTAATGAGTTTGCCGACCACTGCTAGGGCATGGAATAGCAATACGGAGCAAAGGAGTGACCCCACAACCTGGACCATGACTATTTCAAGAGACAGAAATTTATATTGAGCTTGGAGAAAGGCAGGGAGAAAGGACTTCTTTCTTATAATAACCTTTGTCCTAATTAATATAGATGATAAATAAAATGGATTAAAATAGACTACTAAAAGGCAGATTCTCAGAATGAGTTAATAACATTGAAAATCAGCTATTATTTACAGAACACACTTAAAACATACTGACTCAGAATGGTTGAGATTAAAGAGATGGAAAGATATATGCTAGGCAACCACTAACAAAAAGACAGCGATTGCATCAGACAAAATAGAATTTAAGCTGAAAAAAACCCACAATGAACAGATAAACATGTAATAAACTTAACTAGGCAAACTGGGTTATACTAGTAGTCCTGGATTTGTGATTTGGGCAAATTGCTTTATTCTTTTCTAGTTTCAGCTTATATCTCTATAAAAGGTGATAATATTGGCAGAATCAAAATTAAATGAGATGACGCATGGGAATCTGCTTTTCTACAGCCATAAATATAGTAATAAAATTTTATCACATATTAATACATTTACTGCGCACCTTCTATGCATCAGAAACTGTACTGAGAATTAGGAAAATGGAGACAAATCAGTTATATTTGTCATCAGAGAGATTATATGTAAAAATTAGTTTAATAGCCTGGCTGGTTTGCTCAGTGGTTAGAGCGTTGGCCTATGGACTGAAGGGCCTGGGTTGCCCACTCGATCCCCAGGTGGGGATGTGCAGGAGGCAGCCTATCAGTGATTCTCTCTCATCATTGATGTTTCTATCTTTCTCTCTCCCTCTCCCTTCCTCTCTGAAATAAATAAAAAAATATTTTAAAAAATC
This sequence comes from Myotis brandtii, assembly GCF_000412655.1. Classification (NCBI taxonomy): domain Eukaryota; kingdom Metazoa; phylum Chordata; class Mammalia; order Chiroptera; family Vespertilionidae; genus Myotis; species Myotis brandtii. The sequence continues at coordinate 1,656,963 of NW_005370127.1, forward strand.
TATAATAATAAAAGTGTAATATGCAAATCGACCGAATGACCAAACAGCAGAACGACCGTCTGGACGACCTTCTTAATGACCACACTATGACACACATTGGTGCCAGGTGAACCTAGGTGGGTGTGATGCGATTGGTCAGGAGGGCCCAGCCATCCCCACACCATCACCCCGCAGAGGGAGGCCCAGACGATGTGGTGATATGGTGCTTCAGTGGGTGGGCGGGGCCTCCCTGGGTGGGGCCTCCCTCTGCTGGACAATCAATCAGGGAGCCCCTTGATCAATTGCCCCACAGAGAGAGGCCCAGGCCACCCAGCTGGCAGCGACAGAAGGAGGCCCAGGCCACCAGGCAGGCAGCGCTATGGCAGATGGGCGGGGCCTCTCTCTGCGGGGTGATTGATCTGGGGGGCCTGCAATCGATCGCCCTACAGAAGGAGGCCCAGACCACTGGCCAACGATGCTGTGGTGGGTGTGCAGGGCCAGCCAGAGATTGTCCTGCAGAGGGAGGCCCAGGCCAGCCAAGTGATTGCACCCCACGGCTGTCGCCCATAGAAGGAGGTGACCGATGGCAAGCAGTGGCAGCTGGGGGAAGGAAAGCCCCGATAGGAGGCCCGGATCGCTGGCCAGGCCTAGGGACCCTACCCGAGCACAAATTTCGTGCACTGGGCCTCTAGTAGTTTAATAAAGTCTTCTAAGGCATTATGGTGGGGAGAGGGTACATTTAGTCTAGAAAGAGTGGCCAGTTCTAACCTGCAGCAGGCTCAAAAGATTTTATCAGGAAGGTGACTCTCAGGCTGAATTTTGAAAGATGAGTAGGTGTTTGGACAGGCTGGAGTAAGAGAAAGGGCATTCCATGAGAGAGCACAGAATAAAAGTGGCTTGATAGGGAGCTATCAGGACTTCATCCTACAGGCAATGGGGAGCCATTTGAAGGGTTATTGAGGGAATGACTCCCTTGGTTTTGTACTTGTATTCTAGAAGTTCAAAATGTAAGAGATGGCAGGGGTAGAGGTGTCCCTAGGTTAGAGGCAGTGAGACTAATAAGGAAAATAATACAATGTTTCAGGGGTTTGAAACAAAGGACCTGAAACCAGGAAAAGCAGTGAAATGGGGGGAAGGAGATAGAAACATGTGGAGTGAGGGAGAAGGAGGAGCCGGGGACAATTTTCAGATTTCTCCTTTGGGTGTCTGGGGGGATTGTGGAGACATTTTACTGAGAGAATGAGACTAGAGAGAGAAGCCAACTGGCAGGAAAGTTAACTTCTGTTTCAGTTAACTTTCTGAGGTTAAGGCCCCTGGGATGTCTGGGTAGAAATTTCTGGAAAGAAGTTGCCTTTCCAGAACTGGAGATCTGGGATAGGAATGGGAATTTATGAGTTAGCACATGGTTGGTAGTTGAAGTCATGGGTGGACTGGATAGACCAGGCAGCATTAGAAACAGATCAAGGGCAGACTATTTGGGCACTCCAACAGGGAGGGGCGGCAAAAGGGGCTGAGGAAGAAATGGTTAGAGGACTTGGAGACTGATTTGTCACAGGAGCCAATGGAAGGGATAGTTTCAAGGATAAAAGTCTGGTCCCTAATGGCAAATGCTGCAGATAGGATAACTAAGAAGAGAACTGAAAAAACAAAAAACAAACAAACCCCAAAACAAAAAACCCCCACAAACTCCAAACCCAATGGTTTAGAACATTTTCAAAGCCACAGATGACCTTTGTCAGGGTCTCCTGTGTAATAGTTGCCGCAGAAGTTGGGTTGCAGGGAAGAATGAAAGGCAGATTAAGAAGTGGATGTGAGATTAATAACAGGAGTTAATCTCCCAAAGAGCTTGGATATGAGGAGGTGAGGCCTGTGGAGGCAGACTTGATTCAACTGTTTTCTATTTGTTTTTAAAATGTGATTAATTTTTGACATGATTAGGGGCCATGGGAAGGTAATGACAGAAAGGGCCCTGAAAGTCCAGGAGAGGAAATAACCTGTGAAAGCCCATCTTGGACAGGAATAGATGCAAACAGACTCAGATACCAGAAAGATGATCGGAAAAGCTATTGTAACGCTTTCAAAGGTTGGGGGAAGGTGACTTCCACGTATTGAGCATTACACTGCGAGCCAGCCCCTTGCCCTCGCCTGAAGGCACTGCTCGAATTGGAAGGCAGATCGACTCCTTAGCGGGTTTTCTTTTCAGGAAACCGTTAATGATGCAAAACGAATTCAAAGAAGCTCAAGCTTAACCCCACTTGCAGAAAGGAACCGATCTGCAATATTTTTAACCGCACAATGAATAAACCGGCCCTGGCGCAGTTGGCTCGAGAGCGGCCCTGAGTGCATTTTCTCTCTTGCTCTGTTCAAGTCGGGTACTGTCCAGTGTGATTTCGTCCGAGCCTCAGCGCCCGGAGGCGAGGAGGTGCCTGTCGCGTGGGCAGCCGGCGTTTGGAGTTGGCGGCCGCCGGGAGCGGGAGAGGGGAAGAGGGGCGCTGAG
>NW_005370127.1:1660306-1667443 GCF_000412655.1 Myotis brandtii
TGACGACGGCCCTGGGAGGACCGTTTCCGCGCTTCGCCGATTTCTCAACTTTGAAAGTTGGTTTTAGAGCGTCGTGGGTAGGGAGGAGGAGAGCTGAAGCCCAGGCTCTGGGATCAGCGTGTGGGGCGCGGAGCCTGTTCTCCGCTACCGAGACCGCGCCCTGGCCGTCACCTGGGCGCGCAGGTTCCCGGGGACGGGCGCTCGGGGAGGCTGCTCGCAGCTGGCAGCCGGGAACCACGCCTCCGACTCCTGTGCGCCGCTAATGCCCCGGGCTTTGCTAGGGTTCAAGGGTTTTGTCAGGGATGAAGCGGGCAGCTAACCTCGATTTCTCTGCATATGCAACGCGGAGGTTGGGTAATGTTAGGGACCGAGAGTAGTGTATGCGTGTTCTCTGTGCTAGGGTGGATAAGGAGGAGGAGACGGGGGCGGGGGGGTCGGCTTTGGAGTTCTTCCCTCTAACTCCTTCAACTTCCTTCTTTCTTCCAACTGAGACAGTCAGAACCACCTTACAACCCTCCAGGGATTCTCTCCCGAAATCCCCGTTTCACTCAGAGCTCTGTAAACCTTCGTGGGCTGCCTTTACCCTGGCATCGGATTTTGCCTCTCCATGCCCTGCTTACTCCGTCTTAGTTGAAATTCCTGGACCTCTTTGAAAAGCCTCGTCCAAATTTCTGGCCTCACCCGTGTTGTTTTCAGCAACGTGTTCAAGTTGCTCTTTTCCCAGGGACTCCGCGTGTCTGCTCCCGGCTGGCCCCCTACCTGCTGAGAGCGTCTAGGTCAGGTGCCAGGCTTGGTTCTCCTTTTTCTTTGCGAATATGTACACTCCCTGGTCCTTTGTCCCGAGTACGATTCTCTGCCTCCTGTTTTCCGACCTTTCATAAGTGTCCTTGGACTCTGATCCTTCTGTATCTGCAGCTGTCTTTGCTTTTGTAAATTTGAACATGTTGTTAGGTTGCCCATCTGCTCAAATTCTATTGTGATTATCACTGGAGATCAAATTATTCTTGAAATTAAACATACGATGTAGTTTTGAAGTTTAAGTCAAAGATCACTAAGAACTAAACTGAGGGACTGACCTGTTTTTGATACTTGTTTATTTTTAAACTTTCCTATATGATGTCCTTTTTGAACCTGGATATTTTAAGCCATCACCAATTACAATGAAAGATACCCAGTTGTATTTATTTTACTTTAGGGTGCTGATGCCAGAACTACTTTTGTGTCTAGAATTATACAGAGAAACTTTTTTTTGTTTGTTTTACATCTCAAAATGACAAACATGTAATGCTCATATATTAGCTTTTAAAACTCGAGCCCTAACACAAATGTGTGAGTGAATTGTGACACTTTATCCAGATTGCAGGACTCTCCTTAAAAGTTAGATTTATTTTCTTTAAACGCTGAAGGCCTTTTATCTATTCAACAGATATTTTATCCAACACCTACTATGTTCCAGGACTGTTGGATGTAGCAGTTAACAACATAGACACAAATCCTTAAATCCTCACAGAGTATACATCTTAACTAAACAGTGTCTTGTTTCATATGTGTTAATGGTTTACATCAGGGGTGGGGAAGCTTTTTTCTGCCAAGGGCCATTTCGATATTTATAACTTCATTCTCCGACCATACAAAATTACCAACCTAAAGATTATGTTGCTATTAAAAAAAAAACTCCTAGATTTATTGAATTTTGAGTCCCACTGCGGTTGGCTTGGCAGGACCAGACCAAATGACGTTCCCCACCCCTGGTTTACACTCAGGCCAGAAAGCACCTGCAGAGATCTCAGGTATGTGGCATAAAAATGACACTTTTGACAAAGTGGTTTTATTTGAAACTGTGGCCATTCGTCTATGATTACTGTCTAAGAACTAATAAAGGGAATTCTCATTTAATGTGTTAAAAAAAATAAAACAAATTATTGAAAAGTGACATATATAAGAAAAAGGAGGGATAAATTTGGGGGGGGGGAAGAGTAGAGTATTTTAATGTTAATTATTTCAGTCATTTCAAGCTAAGAAGAAACATCAGTTTAATTTAAATATGTTTTGAAGGAATACAAAATTGATCAAAATTAGGTATTCTTGAACTTTCCTTGAACTTTGAAAGGGTAAATCAATGATTCTTAAGAATCCAATCAAAGCCATGGACTCTGTTTTACCCCAAAATGTTCCTATGCAACATACATGTAAAATTTTAAATAAAACTTTAGGGGAATCACAGATTTCCTGAAGCCCAATCTGTGAACCCTCAAAAACCTTGGGTTAAAAATAATTTACTTTGACTTGGACCCATTTCACAGTTATTTTAAAACCAGAGGCCTGGTGTATGACATTTGTGCACTGGTGTGTGTGTGTGTGTGTGTGTGTGTGTTGGGGGGGTCCCTCAACCCAGCCTGCACCCTCTCATAGTCTGGGACCCCTTGGGGCAGTGATGGCGAACCTTTTGAGCTCAGCGTGTCAGCATTTTGAAAAACCCTAACTTAACTCTGGTGCCGTGTAACATATAGAAATTTTTTGATATTTGCAACCATAGTAAAACAAAGATTTATATTTTTGATATTTATTTTATATATTTAAATGCCATTTAACAAAGAAAAATCAACCAAAAAAATGAGTTCGCGTGTCACCTCTGACACGCATGTCATAGGTTCGCCATCACTGCACTCACCAGCCATGAGCCCTGCTTCTGGCTGAGCGGTGCTCCCCCTGTGGGAGTGCACTGACCACCATGGGGCAGCTCCTGCGTTGAGTGTCTGCCCCCTGGTGGTCAGTGCATGACATAGCGAATGACTGGTCAGTCGATTTGCATATTAGGGTTTTATTATGTAGGATTTGCTTTTAGAATTCAAATATAGTTAACTTTAATTCTTTATTATAAAAGTATATGCATTTATGCTTATGAAAAACATACAAACAGGCAATGTTCACATTACATAGATCCTGTTGCATTATCCCATGTTGCATATAACAGCATACATGTAAGGATTTACTGTCATTTTTTTGATGGAATCTGAAACGTTATGATTCTACATGGAACTATTCACAGAAGAGTAAATAACCTTGGGAATTGATGCTGAGTGATAGTAAAGAGAACATCACTTCTTGTGTGAAATGTATCTATGACTGGAGCTGCGAGGCATATGTAGGACTTCATGACATTTTTGTATTTGAGGGTGAAATTTATTTAGTTAAGTGAGGGCATGTAAATAAACTGCTAGCCACATCATTACTCCAGCTTGGACGTTAGGCCTAAAAGAAATGTTAGCATTCAGGTATCTGTATATTTTCTTCAATGCTAGCTTCAGAATGTAACCAAGTCAGTGGAAATAGCAGTATTACCTAAATTTCTAATCAATTAAAAAATATTTTGGTGACGGGAATAGGTAGGTAGGAAGTAGTTAGCTGAACAACCCTTACTCAAAAAATAGGCAAAAGTTAAAAAGTGTGGGGGTATTTGCAAAGTAGTTCTTAGACAATGGAGTGATACTAGGATATATTTACCAAAATTTGTTTTTATTTCCAAATGACTTTTATATCTAGTTTCATAGGCTCTGATGAAACTATTCAGAACTAACAGAACATTAGGAGGGAAGAGTTTCAAAGGAAAAAGGGCCAACATTTAAATGAGAGGTTATAAGTATATGTATGCATTAGATCTAGATGAAGAAAGGATTTTACCTAAGGTGCAGGTTGACCATATGTACGTGCAGTTGATGTCACAATTAATTTCAATCTTTTTTATTCAGGTAATAACTGAGGCAACTTTTATTAAAGATTTGAATATTAAATTCTAAATATGTAACAGATAGCATATTACAGAAGTAGTTCTGAAGTTTGGATGAAAGCAGGCCTATACTTGTGCAACCTGCAGTGTTCTCTGCTTGATTCCCATTGGTTAGGAGTCGGAGTCCTAAAACATGACTGTTTTTCAAGTGCCTACGTGGGTTTTTCAAGACATAAATGTAGACTTCTACATGTTTATGATATAATATTTAAGATAAAGCCATAAAACATACAGGATTTAAAAATCCCAAATATATTTTAAACCTCTTTTGTTATAAGTAGTGATCAATAATATAATTCAAAATATTTATAAATTATAATATGCTAATATTCATAAATTGGTATGGGCATGAGAATTGGCTGTTCCTTATATATATTCAGTATAATAGCTTTGTTTTTTTAAAAATGGGGCAGGAAGCCTTATCAATAGAAACCTAATTTAATGGTAGTTTTATTCCCATTTTATCCTGAATGCAGCATCTACATGGCTTATGTCCAAATTTTTAATAGTGTGTTTGTGATATGTTATGTTCCAGAGATTTCAAAGTAGCAATAATAAAAGAAATATGTGAGACACATCTAAGAAATTGTTTGAAAATCTGAAAACACTAAGTGAGGAAAAAAGTCAAAGAAGTCTTGTAAATCAAAGAAATAATGTAATATACCACATATATGAAATTTATTCAGTTGCCATTTTGAGCTATATTAAAATGGTTGAAAATATTGAGCTCTTGACATTGCTGTTATATTTTAAGGGAAGTGGAGTGCATTTCAGATAAACAATATACAGATTGAATATTCATTCTGGAAACTTCTAATTTACAGATAAGACCTGAGAAGAAGCTAGTGGTTCAGGTACCTTAAATTAGGGATTACTTGAAACATTCTCTTCAGTAGAAATGATGGAAGAAAAGAGGTTTTTTCATAAGATGCCTTTTATGGAAATGAAGTGACATTCCATCCTATACAGAATTATCACTCAGCATCCTATGTGCTGGGGAAATTGTAGAGCAGGGATCATTTATTAGCTTGAGCAGGCAAAGGCTGGCTGTGCTTTCAAAGTCACAATCAAGTTTTAGAACTTATTATAGGAGTTTTTGAAGGGCAGGGATAACTGAGGCTACATTTTCATGAAGTTATGAATACCTTTACTTTGAGGTATTAATTATCCAGCTCTTGCACTTGAAACTATTTAAAAAAATTTTTTATATAGATTTTAGAGAGGAAGGGAGAGGGAGAGAAAGGGATAGAAACATCAATGATGAGAGAGAATCATTGATCGGCTGCCTCCTGCATGCCCCCCACTGGGGATGGAGCCCACAACCCGGGCATGTGCCCTGACTGGGAACCGACCCCCTGGTTCATAGGTCGATGTTCAACCACTGAGCCATACCAGCCCGGCTTAAAACTACAAGTATCTTTACGCTATCACTATTTGAATCAGTGAGAAATGTATTCAGTTTTCTTCTTAAGATCACAGAATGAATAGGCATGGGCCTTAAACAATTGCCTTTCAGTTTAATCATTTTCTCTCTGGCTGGATTCTGGAAAAATGTTACTATATAAAACTTGAAAGCTTAAAGTATGACTAGAAACATTAATAGACTAACTTTTGTTATATAGAACATTAGAATAGTAATCATATGATTTTTGACCTTGGTCCCAGCTTATGATCTTGGGCCTCAATTTCTTTACATTAAAAGAGGTTTGAACTAGGTTTATTCTTTCAAAAGACCATTTACTAGGTGTTCTTGTCTGCATTGCAGAATCATTGGACTTAGCAGTGAGCAAACAGCTAGGTTGGGATAAAGGCCATTATTTTGATTAGTTCTTGTTCTCTTAAAGAATTCCGTTCACGGTAATGTTCTTTTCGATACAGAATTACATATTTACCTTCATAAGGTCTCGAAGTTTATTTTCCCCAACTCCTTCCTGGACTAAAGAGGACAATTGAAGCGGAAGAGGTAGCCTTTATCAATTAGTATTACATGTCAGCAATCTCCTGCCTTTGAAGATTCAAACAAACCAGCACATATTAAAGTTTAATGAATTTCATCTATAATGTGTACATACAGTATTGGGATTGCACATTATTTCTTAAAAACTACGAGAACTGTTAGTTTTTTGACACAGCAATCAAATTATTGAAAGTAGTATTACAACTAAAAAAAAAAACCCCAATAGATTCTTAGTTTGGACTACCATTAAAGGTTATATCAACTGAAAAAATAGGTCATGTCAACTGAAAAAATACAAATGGGTACTGAAGGCCCATGAACACCTTAGATTGATTTTACTGAAGTGTTAAGGGATTCCAGTCTGGCAGGGACCCTTTTTTTCTCCCCGGACTTTAAAATTTAGCTAACACCAATTTGGAATTTTCTGTGGATGACAAGAGGAATCTGTAGTTTTTTTGTATTTTCTCCCCCAAGAGCTGCCAGCCTCCCACACCTGCACCGATTCTTTGAAGCTGTGCGTGCACGACCCACCCTCAAGGCTGCTATTCCCTCGTGTGCGCTCCAAACGAGTTTTGAGCGGTGGCTGCAGCCTGTTGATCCCATTTCCTCCTGCACTGGTTCTGGTTAGGGAGTGGCTCTCCCAGGACTTCCACTGTTTTTGTGCTCGGGCACCGGTATGCACAGGGCTCCAGTGCATTGTTTTCTAATAGGCAGGCGCGGGTAGCGCTTCAGCTTAGTAGACCTTTATTTTACATTCTTTCGTCTTGGGCTGCATGTACTCTCTTGTTTCTGCGCGCTCTCCACGTCCTTCCCAGTTTCCTGTTAGCTAAAGGGATTGCTCTTTCGGAACGAAAAGTTCTCAGGGCCGAGTGGAACCTCCCGGAAAATGCTCTTCTCTTCCGTGTGCACCGGCTGGGAGTGGGGGTGGGCCAGCAACTGAAAGGAAGGACCCGGGTCCCAGGCTGCGGCGGGAGAGGTGTGGTTCGTTGGAGAAAGGCTGAGGGGTGGCGAGGCAGACCCTGGGCAGCGTCCTTGCATCCGGGGGCGGAGGGAACTTCTATTCAGCGCCAACTGTGCGCAGAGGCCCAAGTCTCTCTGGGGAGATCTGAGCCCGGGAGGTGGTAGGGTGCACCCAGGGGGGCCGGGAGGAATCCAGGTTCCCTTTCTACTCCAGGGGCCATTCTTGCTCCTGCTGCCCGTGAACCGGAGGAAGGAGCATCGCCACTGCCAGGCGTTGGGGGTTGGCTGCTGAGGTTTCCTGTCCTCGCGGCGCTCGCGTCCCTCCTGGAGACTCCAGCCCCCGGGGAGGCGGGAGGTGTCCGGTTCCCGCTGTCACTCCCAGCCTCTCTTCCCACGCTGCTCGCCTTCTGGGTCCGGACCCCTGTCCATCCCG
>NW_005370127.1:1667946-1687808 GCF_000412655.1 Myotis brandtii
CGGGGGCGGGGCCTGGGAGCAGCTGGAAGGGATTCCTGGGCTGGGCTCCCTTGCCCGAGGTGGGCTGCTCCGGAGATCTGGGGGCAGAGGTGCAGGAGATGCAAGCTTCGCCTGGCGGAGGCGTGGGAAAAAGCAGAGGCGCTGTTGACAGTTTCCACCAGGGAACTTGAAAGAAATGTTTTCTTTTTTGTCCTCACTGCCTAGCAAAGGTTTGGTAGAGTGTGTGTGTTCTCAGTGAGAGGAATGCAGGCTGAGGAGCCAGGGCTGCAGGGCCCCGCCACCTTTCCTGACCGGCTCTGAGAGGGAGGTGTGCAGGTGACCCTTTGCCTTCTGCTGCGGCTTGGAAGGCCGGCGACACCACTAGTAAACGATGCAGACCGTTATCCGCACCCTGCTAGGCGCATACAGCTGCAGGCCAGGTTTTCTCCTCCTAGTTTCCTGCTAAGTGCATAGTTCAAATTTTACCAACATACCATATGGTTATTTTTAACAATGAAGAGTAAGCTCTTTGTATTATATGGAGATTAGCATGTTGTTATTCTTGTTATGTAGCAGGTACTATTGATCTGTGACAGCTCAAGGTTAAGAGCTTTAATTTGATGGTGAACATATACATAGCAAGTGCTTATGACTCAATGATATACTAGTGACCCGGTGCATGGATTCGTGCACATTGAAAGGAAATTAATTAGAAGGTGGCTGGCTGGGCGGGACTGGGCAAGAGGGCTGGACATGCCCTGGGGCCAACCTCCCTTGGTCCCTCCCTGGTGTCGAGACGCACCTGGGTGGTGCCGAGGCTTGAAGGGCATCTGCAGAGTGAGTGGGGTCCCTTCGGCAGGAGGGGGTCCCTCGGCCTGGCCTGCAGGGATTGGCCGAAACCGTCTCTCCAACATCCCCCGAGGGGTCCTGGAGTGCGAGAGGGCACTCTGCAAAGTTGTTGTCATACAGGGTGTAGAACACAAATGCAAATGTGCAGTAAACCAGATTCAGGGCTGACAATACCCCAGCAACAACATAACCCATGGTCAAAGGTGGAATCCCACAGTCCCGTGAGGAATTGGGCTCCCTCCTCTCTGTTTTCGGGGTGTGTCACCGAGAACTGCTGCCAAGTCACTGCAGCTCATCAGCTCCTGCATTGAGCATCTGCCCCCTGGTGGTCAGTGCATGTCATAGTGACCGGACAGAGGGACACTTAGCATATTAGCCTTATACATATATATATATACTAGAGGCCCAGTGCATGAATTCATGCATGGGTGGGGTCCCTCAGCCTGGCCGGCAATTGGGCCAATTGGGGCTGGCTGGGGGGGAGGAGAGCGCGGGAGGTCAGCTGGCCGGCTGTGGGAGGTTGGCTGTGGGAACTCACTGACCACCAGGGGGCAGCTCCTGCATTGAGCGTCTGCTCCCTGGTGGTCAGTGCGCATCATAGCGACCGGTAGTTCGGTTGACTGATCATAATGGTCACTTAGGCTTTTATATATATAGGTATATAGATTCTAATATATATAGATTCTAATTTTCATTATAGTTTAAAAACCATCACATGGAAAGTTTGTTATCAGTGGGAAATTTTAATGAGAAATTTGAAAAATGAACTAATAAAATCATTGGATCTGTGTTCTTTAAAAATAAATTTGCAAAAGTTAATTTATTCTATATTTTTATGAAAATTTGTTTTCTAAGGTCAGTAAAGCCCTATATTAAAATGTAACTTTTATTATATGCCTATGGACTAATGTTTTATTATTAGCCTGCTTCCTTTTTTTCTAAAATAACTAAGTGTAAGCACACACACAACTGTTAACATGGCAGTTAATAAAAAGTAAAGGATTGCTTTAATCATTTTTTAAGAGCACATTTTGTAATTCCTTTTAATAGTGACATTTGAATTTTATATCATTGGTGATAAATTAAGAATGTGGGGTTTAATATGTTTTTAGAAGATTAAAGCTAAACAAGATAGGAACTTTCCTAAGAGCACCTTTAACATTTGAAATTTTAGTTTTTAAAAAGTTCATAAAACTGTTAATAATGGGCAAAATGGCAAGTTTTTAAAAAATAGTATATTTTGTATATTTATATAAAATGGTTAAAATTCCTTGCATATTTATATTAAGGTTATCCAGTAAATTTATACAGTTTGAAAGAAACTTTAGAGATGGCTCTAATTTGAATTGAGTAAAGTCAAACAACAAATTTATTGGAAGTACCACTTAAATTTGCATATTTCACGAACTCATAGTAATAACTAAGATTGCCTTATTTAAGTTCAATATTATTTATGATTTGGGGTAAAGCGTGTTTATTGGAACTAAGTAAATTAAAAAAGCACATTTATTGTTAGTTTTTCATTTAATTTTCTGATAAAAATATTGAGCACATACATTTTGTTGTGAATATAGATGATTAGTGATCATTAAATGAAATGTTCTTTAAATATCCCAAGATGTATGTAATTTCAGAAGTTCTGAATTTTATTCTAGCTGAACATGAACGTGAAGGAGGTTTTGTTTGATTAACATATAAGTTAATCAGCATTTTCACATACAAACACCTGAGATCAGGGCCTAAAACTGCTCAGGCCAGTGAGCCTCAGCCTCCCTGCCTCCCCCATTCCCCATTCCCCATTCCCCATTCCCCAATAGAGACTGTTCATATACGCTACAAATCTCATCAGTTACATTTCTTTAGCACATATACTGATTCTCAGGGAAGTGAGTGAGGGCAGTGAGGGAATTCATAGAATGAGAACTGCTAAATTTAATATTGGTTCCCAGTCTTTAATTATGATCCAGATAATAGTTAAGGGAAAAGATCTTTAGAAAAAGACAGACATTAGGTTGATCCCCTTCACAGATATAGAAGATTGGGAGATCCTGGAGGAGAAGAGGTCCAGGATTCGCCCAAGGCCTAACGGTTTTTAAGACAGCGTAGCAATTCTTGCCAACATCCTGAACATAGACCAAAGGACCACCAGGTCTGACAGGTTGTGATTACTTGTCGCATTTTTGACCCTGGTTCAGTAGCAGCCTGGGATGGTGTGTGTGGTACATGTACACATACCTACACACATATACACAGGCTTATATATGTTTGCATATATGTGCTCTTTATAAAGCATTTATGTATAGATGTACAGAGGGCCTACAGCAGAGTGAATTACAGGTAGAGATAAAAAATTATTAAATAAGTGACTGTACATATTATATACTTACATATAATGCTTTATATATATACGGATATTATTGTTAAAACATAGTACTTATCTGAGTTGCCATTAAGATCCTTAGGGTCATAAAGCTATTTGGTATCTAGTTTGGATTTGGAGTAAGAAAAGGCCACTAACTATAGGTAATTACCTTATTAGAAGTGTTTTTCTGTTGTAAATACTTGTTAATGTTTTAAATAATTTGAATGTCAGTAAAGAAACAGTGTAATGTGGCATTTGAAAAGTGTCCAGACTTTTCTTAATTGAAAAAGTAATTCATGTATATAAGATGACATTCAAACAGTGGGAGAGGTTATTTGATGGCGGGAGGATACCCAGTGAAAAGTAGTCTCCTTCTTACCCCAGAACTTCTAGCCTCCGTCTCTGAGGGCATTGTTTTGGTGTGCTTCTAGAAAATTTTTATGCATATACCCATCTTTCTTTTAAAACTACTCATGGGAGCATTTGATACACATGCTGTGTCTTGTTTGTTTGAAGGTATAATGTAGAGATCATTTCTTTAAAAAAAAAATTTTTATTGATTTCACAGAGCAAGAAAGAGGGAGAGAGAGATGGAAACATCAGTGATGAGAGAGAATCATTTCTTTTTAATGATGGCAAAGTATTCCATTATGTTAGGTTGAACCTAGTGCAGTTACTATTTCAGTAGGCCAAAAATGGTCAACGGTCAATCAAGTAGGACGGTGATTGATGGGAGGTGTCTGTCAAAAGGTACAAACTTTCAGTTATTAGATGAGTAAGTTCTGGGGATCTAATGTACAGCATAGTGACTATAGTTAATATTACTGTATTGTGTACTTGAAATTTGCTAAGAGAATAGATCTTAAGCATCCTCACACACACAAAAAGGTAACTAGGTAAGGTAATGGATGTGTTAATTAACGTAATTGTGGTAATATTTCACAATGTATATGTCTATCAAATTATCACATTGTATACTTTAAGGATATACAATTTCATTTGTCACTTGTATCTCAATAAAGCTGGAAAAACTGGTTGAAAATGGGAAACTTCATATGGTTCAACTCAATATGGTATATCATCATTTAATTAACCAGTTAGTTCTCTATGGAAAGAAATAGGGGTTATTTTAGGACAACACTAATCTTAGGGTTGTTGTTTTTTCACAGTGCATATGATGACTTTTTAAGCAACGAATTAAGACTGGCATGCTTTTTAAAATTCTATTTTTTATTTTTTTAATCCTCACTTGAGAATATTTTTCCCATTGTTTTTTTTTTTAGAGGGCATGGAAGGGAGGGGGGAGGAAGAGTAGGGAAGGAGAGATAGAAACATCAATGTGAGAGAGACACATTGATCAGTTGCCTCCTGCACCTGCCCCGACCAGTGCTGGGGATCAACCTACAACCCAGGTATGTGCTCTTGACCCAGAATTGAACCTGAGACCCCTTGGTCCATAGGGCAGACAGGCATGCTTTTAAAATTAGTTTGGTTTAATAAAACCCTCATGTACTTTTTAAAAAAAAATTATCTTTATTATTGAAAGTACTACAGATGTCCCTTTTGTTTGTTTGTGTGTTTTTATTATTGACCCTTCTCCCACCCCACCCCCACCCCTCTTTGGCTTATGTACTTTCTAGTACTCTCCTTACATCTCCATATTATATATTTCTTTTTTTTCCACTTTTTCCCTGGTTTCTTTGTCTTAGATGTCCTTTCTACTATTATCTTTCTCTGTTTCTCATTTGATTCCTTCCTCTTTATCAGGTTAGTGGAATTTAGTAATCTCATCTAGGTACCCAGGTGCTAAACACCAGATCATTTTATGGCTACCCCTGCTTCCCCAAAGGGAAAAAAAATAACTTATATACAAAAGTGGAAATAGTGCTGATGTGGGGAAGTCAAAGGGAGCTGTAACCTGTCATCTCTCTCTCTCTCTCTCTCTCTCTCTCTTTACTCTTGGTTGTTATTCTTAAAGTCTTAATCTTGTCCTGGAGGTGGTTGATTTTACATTCTGATTTATGATTGTAGAGAATTTCACAGGTATTTCCTGAGAATGAGACATTCTGAAACAACGTTAATACAAACTCAGACCAGCTTGATTTTGAACATGAATGTGAAGGAGGTTTTATTTGCTTTTGTTCACCCATGAATACTGTAGCCTTTCATCTTGCAGGGAATGGCTGAAGGAACCTTGGTCAGGTTTATGGACTAGGATTATTCACCCATCATAAGCTAAATATAAACAAACTAGAGGCCCAGTGCATGAAAATTCATGCACTCGGGAGAGTCCCTTAGCCCGTTAGTGGGTCATGATGGTTCACAACCAGCATTTGAAACAGAAACAGTATAGATTAGAAAGTATTATTTAAAATGTTAACCCACAGTTCTGGGTGGAATCATTGGAATGGGTAATGATCCCAATAGGATGAGAAAGCAAGACTTGGCTAGAAGATGGTTAAGAAATGGAAATAAAGTAATAGTGAAAGGTTTATTTTTCAGAAACTCAGTATGATATGAGAGGCAAGTAGGAACGTTTACATTTTGATAGGTGATGAGCTTGAAGATATCTTGAAAAATAAGAAAAACATTCATCTAGGGCAGAAGTTGGCTAACTTTTTCTATGGAGGCCACATAGTAAATATTTGTAACTTTGTTGGCCATAAAGTCTTTAGCAAATCTACTCAGCTCTATAGTTGTAGTGTAATAGCAACCATAGACTGTACTTCAGTAAGTAAGTGGGGCTGTATTCCAATAAAACTTTAAGGACACTGAAATTTGAATTTATAACATTTTCATGGGTTAAGAAATATTCTTTTTTTTTTAAAAGCCATTTACATATGTAAAAACCTTCTTAGCTTGTGGCCTTACAAAATTAGGTGTCAGAAGGATATGGCCCATAGGTTTGGCTTATGGGAGGCAGTTTGCTGACCCCTATTCTAGATGATGGGAAATTGGGTTTGCAAAGCACTGTGGAGTTAAGGTGCTGCTGAATACAATCAACATTTAAGGGACCAAATAAAGCTAGATTTCAATCCATTTAAAAATCTCATCTTTGTAGAACATTTTATTTTTAGCTTGGTTTGCGTCTTTGCTTCCATTTTAATGTGCACTAAATATAGACTGGAAACTTTGAGTCTTGGTACAGTAATATATGGTATAACAGCTTTCTTTCCATTTTGATTTCCAGTTAAACATGATATCCTATTATTAAAGATAAGAGACATTATAAATAATTTATTAAACCTTTACATATAACTTAAGATGCATTATTTGAAAGTACCTAAATTTAGAAAGCTTTCACTTAGTTTAAGGTTGCATGTTTGCTATTGTGGTGGGAGTTGATGAAAGGTTATATGAAACTATGAAACTACTATTGTAAACGACTCCGGGCTCCTTTCTGTTTCCAGGGGACAGTGTTTCACTCATATTGGATTTGTTAGGCTTTACTTACTCAGGAAATGTGTTTATAAGCAAAGGTTTTAATTAAAGAGAGTTTGTTTTATGTCTAAAAATAGACCTTTAAAAAAGACCATAACATGTTAGAACATTACATTTTCCCTTGGCAAATTTGTTTCGTCTTGTTGAGTACCCAGTATTTTTCACTGTGAATATTTTGTTACTTGAATATACATTTGTATTTTTGATTTGGATAACTGGCTTAACATTATCAGTAACCATTATTGATAATAGCCTTAATTTCACTGCTTTATGAGATGTAGTTTCAGTGTACATTGTTTCTATTTTAGATTGCTGCTTATTTTTTCAAGTGATTTTTGTTATGAAGATAACAAAATGACTGTTAGGCTCTTGTTTTATACCAACGAAATAAGATTAACTTTATCATGTTAATCCTAGCTGGAATCTCTAATCTTCCAACTATGCTGTTTGAATACTAGGACATTTTCAAACCACTAGAATATAATCCTATAGAATAAAAGCCTAATATGCAAATCGACCAAATGGCAGAATGACTGGTTGCTATGATGCTCACTGACCACCAGGGGGCAGATGTTCAATGCAGGAGCTGCCCCCTGGTGGTCAGTGCACTCCCCGCTCAGCCAGAAGCGGGCTTAGGGCTGGTGAGTGCAGTGGCAGTGGCGGGAGCCTATCCTGCCTCCGAGGCAGCGCTAAAGAGTAGCGAGCCGAGCCGTAAGGAGCAGGTGGGTGGTAAGGAGCAAGGGCTCCCAGCCTGGGCTGAGGGACCTCCCCCCTCCACAAGTGCACACATTTTTGTGCACCGGGCCTCTAGTTCAGTATAATAAATCTTTTTTATATAAGCTTGAAGCATTTATGTCAGAAATTTAAAAATACCTTTCTACTTAGATTATATTGCTTACACAGCAGTTTTATATACATGATCTCATCTAACAGTGGCGTGAATTTATCTGAATTTTACAAATGATAGCACTGCAACTGAGTTTGACTATCTGCTGAGTAAATGGCAGGGCTGGAACTCAAAAGCAGGACTTCTAACTACTGTACTGTTACCCCTTGGCACAGTGGATGCAATGGATGGGTTCCAAATGCCTCCTTTTAGTAGTCCCATGGGCTCCCTGGATTTTCAAACTTTACATCTACAGTGTACAAGTATAGATGTATACAGGCAGTTTCTCACTTCTCTTTGTCTCTCCCCTCCCCGCCTCCCTTAAATTCATTCCCCTTCTCCTCTCCCTTCCCTTTCTCCTCCTTCCTGCCCTTCCTTTTATTAATTTTTTAAATCTGTGAGCATGTCTCTCACCACTGTTGTAGGTTTCATAATGCCTTTTTGCATTTGAATCCCATTTTTGTGTGTGACATGTTTAAGAGTATATGTTTGAAAAGTGAATTTTGGAATAAAAAATTTCAGCTGAAATTTATATTAATTTTAATGACTGGTAGGAAAATCTTGAAATTCTTGGAAAACATGTTTAGTACACATTTAGAAGAAATCCTTATAGGTTTTGAACTCTTCATATAGATTTTCAAAGAAAACTGTTAGTTTCACTTCTATAGGTAAGATGCTATTTTTAAAAGGTCATGATATTTAAAAGTGTTAAAATGAATTATATAAAGTGATTTTCCATTTGGCCTTTGAAGGCATAGTTGAAGAAAAAATATGAGTAAAATTTATTTTTAACTACCTAAGGAATGAAAAGAACATTTTGGGGCCTAGCTTTCTCCATCTCACTTTTATTTAAATAAGAAAGGGTGTGAAGGTGTATACCTGAGCAGGCATACTATTGTGAGTTGGATTATATGAACAAACTTATATAGTACTTTAAAATTATGAATATATAATATATCTGTAATTTGTGAAGCACAATGAGCCCCTGTGAATCTGCTTCAGAACCAGAACATTCTCAGTACCATGTAGCTACCCATGTACTTCTCTTTTTTACTCCTTTGTTGCCCCTCAGTTCATTCAAAAAGATACTTACGGTGTTCCAAGCACTGTCATAGGTTCCAGGGATAGAGCTATAAAAACCCCCAAATAGACAAAAACCTCTGCTTTCATGTAGCTCACGTTTTAATGCAAGAAGAATTTATAAATGCAGAAATATGTAAAATGCATAATATGGTAGAAGGTGAGAAGGGCTATAGGGAAACATAAAGTGAGCTGGGAAGGAGAAGGTCATCCTGAGCATGATGTTGCGGGAATGAGCCATGCAGACCTTTGGGGGAAAGCAGTCTAGGCAGAAGGAACAGCATCTGCTGTTTCAAGAGACAGAAGCCACAGCAGGAGATCAGTGGGGCTGAGGTGGGGGTGGGGTGGGTGTAGAGAGAGCAGGTAGAAAGTGGGGAGCAAGTTAATTGTGTCAGAAGTAAGGTATTATACAGAAGAGTTCATGCATTCCATAGGATGGGTGGGGTTCAGAAGGGACCTCCGATTTTATGTCTATGTGTATGCACCTCAGAAGGCAAAACCACTGATTTGGAAAGGGGAATTGCAGAACAGACAATAAAAGATGAAAACAGTGTTGATGTGGACTTCTGAAACGTCTTGAGGACACTTTTGACCATTGCTGAGATTGCACCATGTATCTGGAGCTGTTTTTTGTGTGGAGAGAGAGCCGTGGGGTATCCGGAGGGTGAGTGGAGCAAGCAGAGGGAAAAGCAAATGTAAAGGCCCTGAGGTGAAAACACACCTGACAGTCCAAAAATGTTAGGATGCAAGAGTGGGTGGAGCAAAGTCAGGGAGATAAGTAGAAGAAAAAAGGTCAGAGAGGCCAGGGAAATAGCAGGTAGGTTGTTGTGCTGATTTCTGTGAGATAATACATTTGTAGCTCAGTAGCTGGCACATAATTAGCACTTAATAGATGCTAGTTATAGTAATATTAAAGGGAATATTGTTGTAACAGCTAGTTTGATCTTCAAACTAAAATCAGCATCTAAAACAAACTCTTGGTGAGAAATGGAGCAATAGCTAGAAAAGGGCCTGGGGGTCAAATGAGGACATTTTTTATGTGAAATGATTTTTTTTTTCTTTTAGGAGAAAGAAGGATATGCTTATGGTATGAGGACAATAGTCCAATTGAGAAGGAAGACTAAATAATGCAGAAAATAAAGGAAAATCACTGGAACGATGTTCTTAAATATCTGAGGCAGGATGATCTTTGGAGGAGCTGGTCTTTCCTGGGCGCAGGACAGTTTAGTCAGTGCAACAGAGGCAGGTTAGGTAGGTTCTTTTGAAAGTTCTCTGATTTTCAGGTCCCTTGGTGGAACGAGCAGCTAGGTCATCAGCCGAGAAACAGCATAGAATACAGTAGAAATTTGAGGAGAAAGGGAAAGGTGTGAAATATTTGAATAGGAGAATGGAAAACTGAATGCAGTAGAGAAATACAGTGTGGATTTAGAGCACATGAGGTGAGTGACCATGCATTTAAGATCAGCACTGTCAACCTGGCTATGGGGCCATGTTCACTTGCATGGGTGAAGGCACAGAGTAAGTGGAGAACTGGGGTAAACCAGGGTTATGGGATTTGTAATTAAGAATGGCAGAACCAGAATGGACAGGGAGATTGAAGGTGGGTACAAAAGAGAGATTAAAATAACAAGTTCTGGAGTTTATTTTGGGTAGAGAATGAGCTCTTGAGATGGATTGGAGGAAGTGAGCAGCTGAGGAAGGGTGGAAGAGAAAATCATTGCATGGAAGTAAACTGTAGTCATTCAAGTGAAAAAAGAAGAAATAGAAGAGATTACTAAAAGAAGCGGTACAGTTTTAATTACTTTAAATATGCTTTACATACAGATACATGAATAATAGGTTTTGCTGGGGAAATCTCTAGATCATGTATGCATAGCTGGTGTCCCTCCATCATTGAAATACAAAGAATATTTTACTAAGAACATGAAAAAGAAAGTTCCTCAGAGAAATAAATAGATCTGGTTTGGAATTTAAGAAAAACATACAACTGAAACCCTAATGTGCATACGTAACTCATGAGTCCCAGTTCCAGTTCTTATTGGTTAAATCACAGAACCTGTTTAAGCCTTAGTTTCCTCATAGGTACCTGTTTTAAGGCTCTTGTGAGGATTGAAGAGATAAAATCCTTAGCTCAA
This sequence comes from Myotis brandtii, assembly GCF_000412655.1. Lineage (NCBI taxonomy): Eukaryota > Metazoa > Chordata > Mammalia > Chiroptera > Vespertilionidae > Myotis > Myotis brandtii. The sequence goes on from NW_005370127.1 coordinate 1,678,679, forward strand.
TGCTGGACAATAAATGCTAGTAATTGTTAGCAATATATTCCAGAATCTTGAGGTAAAGGGCACTTTTCCTAGAAGGTTCCCCTCTACGTACAAGTATGCAAGTGGGTGAGGTGCTATTGAAGTCTTTGGCCACAATGAAAACATCCCCATGCTTATTCTGCCTTTGGCAGGCCAGAAATCAGGTTTGATTGTAAACATTTTGGTCGGTAGGAAAGTTGAAGGAGACCCAACTTGCTCCTGGTAACACTTATACCTTATCACCCATACATGTCACAATTCTCAGTTATTGCCATTTGAGTGTTCATGGTCTTTTATCTCTTCTGTTTTTTTTTTTAAATATTTTTATTGATTTCAGTGAGGAAGAGAGAGGGAGAGATAGAAACATCAATGATAAGAGAGACTCATTGATCAGCTGCCTTCTGCAGGTCCCACACTGGGGATCCAGCCCCCAACCCGGGCATGTGCCCTGACTAGGATTCAAACCATGACCTCCTGGTTCATAGGTCAAGGCTCAACTACTGAGCCACGCTGGCCAGGCTCATGTCCTCTTCTTAAAGAAGAAGTACTCTAACATGTTGGGTCAGCTCCTTCATTTGTATTGAACATGAGAGTGGACCTAATGAAGGGACACGAAAAAATCATTCTACAACATTATTATCTTAAGGGCCTTAGTGTAGTGGGGTAATTGAGAGGCTGGAATGAACAGGGGAAGTTACATGGGCTAGACTTTCATGTCAAGGCAAACTGTGAGCATACTACCTGAGACATTCCCTGGGAAATAGGCGGCGGAGGAGGACTGGGTTCTATGTGAACAAGTAGGAGAAACAGTAAATTATGGCTTATTGTTGTCATTGTCACCTCATGTATACCTCAGACTGATGAAGCCTGGGAAATGATGTACACTTTAACTATTGAAAGTACAACAAGAGCACATAATATATAAAATATTTAAATTATAAAGCAGTTGTATACTCATGTTCATAGAAGCATTATTCACAAGAGCCAAAAAGAAGAAACAACTCTAGTGTTCCTTGACAGATAAATGGATAAACAAAATGTGTGTACACACACATACACAGTGGGATATTATTCAGCTTTAAAGAGAACAGGAATTCTGACACATGCTACAACATGCATGAACCCAGAAAACTTTATGCTAAGTGACATAGTCCATCACAAAAGGACAAATACTGTATGATTCCACTTATATGAGGTACCTAGAGTAGTTAAATTTCAAAGAGACAAAAAGTAGAATAGTGGCTTCCCGGGACAGGGGAAGGGGGGAAGGATGGAAAGTTAGTGTTTAATGGGTATAGACTTTTCAGTTTTGTGGTTGGATGGTGGTGATGGCTGCACAGCAATGTAAATGAACTTAATACCACTGAACTGTACATTTAAGCATGGTTAAAATGGTTAATTTTATGTTATGTGTATTTTACCACAATTAAAACAAGTATTAATATTAAGCAAGCTTCAAAGGAATGGCCCAATATACACTCAAATCCTATATAATAAAAGGCTAATATGCAAATTGTCCCCTCAACCCGGGAGTTCAACCGGGAGTTTGACCAGGGGGCGGGGCCGGCCAGCCAACTTCCCACAGCCCCTCCCCCAGGCTGGCCTCACCCCCAATTGCCCCCCCTCCCTGATCCTGGGTGGGACCAGCTGGCCAACCTCCTGCATCCCCTCCCCTCGGCCAGCCAGGCTCGATCAGCCCCTATAGGGGCGAGCTGGCCGGACCCCACCTGTACATGAATTCATGCACCAGGCCTCTAGTAATATTATAAGATTTCTTTAGTGAGATAAAAGTGAAAAACTTAAGAAATGTGCAAAACATCAAGACAACTATGAAAACATTAAGAAAACTATGAAACTTTGCTGAGGGACAAAAAGTATTTGAATGAAGGCTAAAAGTTTTACCTAATTTATCTGTACATTGCTCACAATTATAAATATATTTGCTATTGTAATTTTGGTTAACTTACTAAAATGATCTGAAAGGTCATGAAGTAATATCTAGTTACATTTTGAAAAGGAGAATAAGACAGAGTGTCTTAACCAATAAGACATAATTAAACTTTGCACAAAACTACAAAAAAATGAACGTGGCTTTGAATTAGGAATAAACTGAAAGATCATTGGAACAGAATACAAATTCCAGAAACTTGCCCATTAATACATAAAAATATATCTTCTAATACAGATAATGTTTCAAATCAGTGGCGTAAAGAGGGATTACTCAATAATCCTCTTGAGGCAACTGGCTCACCATTTAGTTTTAAAAAATTGGAAAACCAATCCCTACCTCACACTATGAACTACATAGTAGTTCCCAGATGGATTGAAGATAAAAATTTATAGTAAGTGAATCATAAAAATACTAGAGTAAATATAGGTGAGTAATTGCATAGTTTCAGGGTTGGAGGGAATTCTAAAATGTGACACTAAAGAAGAGGCCAGAATGAAAAAGCTGATTGAATCCTGACAGTTGAAATTCATCATGAACCAATTTACAAAGCAAACAATTTCCCCAACTACTCGAATGCTTAGCTAGAAAGATTATTTCTCCTTCCTTGTTTATGATACAATGTTTGACTATAAAGCATTGCTTAAATTCATATTCTATATCTATATGAAAAAATCACTATTCCATCAGGCACTCAGTGCCTGGCAAGCAAAAGGTGTTCAGTGTGTACTGAGTAGGTAAGTGAAAAAATAAATAAATGTTGACATGGAAAATACACTGTATTGGGCAGAAAAAAGAAATTATAATACCATGTATAGACTTTGAGCCTCTTGGAAGGAGATAACAGAGCTATATTGATTCTCACTATATTACGGAATTATGGGTATTTTCTCCTTATATCTATTTTTATTTTTATTTTTTTTATAGGTTGCATGTTTGTGTTGTAATAATAAAACCTTTAAATTTGGTTTTTAAATTTGGGTGTAACTCATTACAGAAAAAAGCAAATAAAAATTTTGAATTCTCATATACTAAGGGAGTTCAAATACCACTCAGTTTGTATCTGATAAATAGATGGCATCATACTTCATATTTCTGAAGGTGGATTAAACATTTCTGTAGGAATAATCAAAGGTGGATGGAATTATCCTCCTGGAAGCATGCATTAACTGCTGTTTCTATGTAAAGTGATACTTTAATAATTTACCATTTCTGTAAAAGCAAAAACAAAAAAATCCCTACAGGTATCATCCATACTTCCATACATGATTACTACCAGTATAAAGATGTTATTGAGATGTTAGAAGCTGAAAGTCTGCATAGCCTAATATTTATTATAAGCAAAGGGTTAAGTATTGATAATAAAATTAATAGTCCCTAAGAAAGGTTGTTAAAATTTATCAGATTTTTAAATAAAATAATATGGGTGGTAAGCTGAATTTACCTTAAACTGACCTAAGTTTTTAATTAGTTTCTTAAAGAAACTAAACATTAACTCTTAAACATTTGGATAATAAAACGCCTTAGCTATCGGTAGCATTACTAATACTTATTTGAACAAAAAATACTTAACATATTATAATGTACTAGAGGCCCGGTGCACAAAAATTTGTGCACTCGGGGTGGGGGGGGGTTCCCCAGCCCGGCCTGTGCCCTCTCGCAGTCTGGGACCCCTCAGGAGATAACGACCTGCTGGCTTAGGCCTGCTCCCGGGTGGCAGAGGGCAGGCCCAATCCCTAAGTGCAGCCCCTGGTCAGGCTCAGAGCAGGGCCGATTGGGGAGTTGGGGCGCCGCCCCGTCATGCACAGAGCAGGGCGGATCGGGAGGTTGCAATGCCACCCTCAGTCACGCTCAGGGTAGGGCCGATTGGGGGGTTGGGGCACCGCCCCCTGTCACACTCAAGGCAGGGTCGATGGGGAGGTTGCGGCGCCACCCCCTGTCACGCACAGAGCAGGGCCAATCAGGGTGTTGGGGTGCTGCCCCTGTCACTCACAGAGCACGGCCCATCAGGGGGTTGGGGCGCTGCCCCCTGTCACTCACAGAGCAGGGCCAATCAGGGGGTTGGGCACTGCCCCCTGTTCAGGGTGGGGGTCCCCACTGGGGTGCCTGGCCAGCCTGGATGAGGGGATGATGGCTGTTTGCAGCTGGTCACACACCCTTCAGGGTGGGGGTCCCCACTGGGGTGCCTGGCCAGCCTGGATGAGGGGATGATGGCTGTTTGCAGCTGGTCACACACCCTTCAGGGTGGGGGTCCCCACTGGGGTGCCTGGCCAGCCTGGATGAGGGGATGATGGCTGTTTGCAGCTGGTCACACACCCTTCAGGGTGGGGGTCCCCACTGGGGTGCCTGGCCAGCCTGGATGAGGGGATGATGGCTGTTTGCAGCTGGTCACACACCCTTCAGGGTGGGGGTCCCCACTGGGGTGCCTGGCCAGCCTGGATGAGGGGATGATGGCTGTTTGCAGCTGGTCACACACCCTTCAGGGTGGGGGTCCCCACTGGGGTGCCTGGCCAGCCTGGATGAGGGGATGATGGCTGTTTGCAGCTGGTCACACACCCTTCAGGGTGGGGGTCCCCACTGGGGTGCCTGGCCAGCCTGGATGAGGGGATGATGGCTGTTTGCAGCTGGTCACACACCCTTCAGGGTGGGGGTCCCCACTGGGGTGCCTGGCCAGTCTGGGTGAGGGGCTGAGGGCTGCTTTCAGGCTGGCGGTTGTTGACTGAAGCTCCCAACCGCTCCTTTTTTTTCTCTTTTTTTTATTTTATTCTGGGCCCGCTTTAGCTTTGGCTCTAGCTGTGAGGCTTCCGCTGCTGAAAGCTGGTATCTGGTTTGTTTGCCGTTCTATAATCGAAACAATGTATAACTTCAGCTCTGAGATCCCGGCAGGCTGAAAGCTGGTTTCTAGGGTTTTGTTTAGCTTCTTATTTGCAACATAGTACATAGTTGCTTAGAGTTGCAACTCAGAGGCCGGCAAGTGAGGCGGGGAACGTTGGAGTCTGCAGTCACTGGAGCAAGCAAGCCTCATGTTCGCTTCCAGCTGCCTGGCTGCCGGCCGCCATCTTGGCTGACAGTTAATTTGCATAAGGATATGCTGATTAGCCAATGGGAAGGGTAGCGGTCGTACGCTAATTACCATGTTTCTCTTTTATTAGTGTAGACTAGAGGCCCAGTGCACGAAATGCATGCACAAAATGTATGCACGGGTAGGGTCCCTAGCGGCTGCAGGCCAGGGCCTCCGTTCCCCCGGCTGCCTGCTTTCACTGCTGGCCAGCAGGGCCTCCCTTCCCTGGCTTCCGGCTGGGGCCTCCCTTCCCACCAGCCTTAGCCTGGCGCTGCCCGCTCACCTACTCCACCATCTTGCCATGGTCCAGCTCTCGTCAGGGCCGGCAGTGCCTCTATTGCTGCCTGTTGCCAGTGCTGTGTTGCTGATGTCTGCCATGTTCTGCACCACCCCCTGGTGGTCAGCATACATATAACTCCTGGTTGGTCGAACTCCCGCCCGTAGGAACAATTTGCATATTAGCCTTTTATTATATAGGATTGACAGAACACCAATAGGAACTTGTTTGATAAAATGTATGCCTTTTATGAAAAATCCCCTTCTTTTAGCCCCTGAAACAGAGTATAAACATGTCTACTATAAATGCTTCTGATGCAGAAACCATTGAAATTTATTTTGATATTATAAAACAAAGCACGTGGCCCAGCAGTGGTGACACACATCAAATGACAAATGTCAGTGAAATGCCACCTTTGCATCACTTGAGGTCAGAAGTCAGACCTTCAGGTGTCCAGCAACCTTTAGGTTCAACTTGTTGACATTGTGTAACATAGCACTAAAGTATAGTTTTTCACAAACTAATACTACATGCAGGTACTTAATATTTTATATAGTGGATCCTCATTATTTGTGGATTCTAATTTGCTAATTTGCCTACTTGCTTAAGTTGTAATTCCAAAATCAATACACGAGGTGCTTTTGTGGTCATTGGCAGGCACACAGAGTGGCTGGAAATTTGAGTTGCAGCATGTGCATGTTCCCAGCTGAGGTTGAACCAGGTGACAACCTGCCTTCCCATATAGTAAACAAGTGCCCTTTTTGTGATCTATATAGTGAGACATTTTTCAAATTTTTGTGCTTCCTGTTGGTAGTCTCCATGTTTGAAATTGGCCCCAAGCTTAAATGCTATCTAGAGTTCCTAAAAGCAAGGAGGCTAAGGGTGTGCCTTATAGAAAAATTGTGTTAGCTAAGCTGCCTTCAGGTGTGAATTATAGTGTTAATTGGCCATAAGTCCAATGTTAATGGACTAACAATATATATTAAACAGAAACACACATAAAGCAAGGTTATGTATTGACCTGTTGATGGAAAGGCACACAGGAACTTAACCCTGCATTTCCCCTAGGAACTATGGCTCACTATTCTCCAATTCAGTGCTCACAGTGACTTTTTTTGTGTTTTTTTGTTGTTGTTGTTTTGAGATATCTTTTGTTGTTGTTGTATTCAGTTTTAGTTTAAAATTTTTTTATTGTTTTACAGAGTGGCTGCACCAATTTAGATTCCCACCAATAGTGCACAGATAAGGGTTCCCTATATTCCACATCCTTGCAAACAATTGTTTTTCCTTGTCTTTTTTATACTCACCACTAGAGGCCCCATGTGGGATCCGGCCTAAACCAGCAGTTGGACATTCTCTCACAATCTGGGACTGCTGGCTCCTAACCGCTCGCCTGCCTGCCTGCCTGATCGCCCCCTAACCGCTCCCCTGCCAGCTTGATTGATGCCTAACTGCTCCCCTGCCGGCCTGATCGCCCCCAACTGCCCTCCCCTGCTGGCCTTATGGCCTCCAACTGCTCTCCCCTGCTGGCCTTATGGCCCCCAGCTGCCCTCCCTTGCTGGCCGGATCACCCACAACTGCTCTCCCCTGCTGACCATCTTGTGAAGGCCATCTTGTGGTGGCGTCGTGTATGGTGCCATCTAAGCTTTTATTATATAGGATTCTAACAGGTGTGAGGTGATATCTCATTGAGGTTTTGATTTGCATTTCCCTGATGATTAGTGGTGTTGAGAACCTTTTCATGTACCTGTTGGCCTTTTTTTTTTTTTTTTTTAAATTCTCACCCAAGAATTGAGAGAGAGACACAAACACATTGATATGAGAGAGAAACATCATCAGTTGCCTTCTGTATGTGCACTGACCAGGGATGGAACCAGCAACCTAGGTATGTGCCCTGATCAGGAATTGAACAGCCAACTTTTTGCTGCACGGAATGATGCTCAACCAGCTGAGTTACTCCAGCCAGGCATCTGTTGGCCATCTTTATGTCTTCTTTGGGAAAATGTCTATTTAGATCTTCTGTCTATTTTGAAATCACATTATGATTTCTTACATTTAATGGCTATTGAGTTATATATGAATTCTTGGTTTTTATCCCAGAAATATCATAAAAGCTTGAAATGACAAATACATATCATTGCCTGTGCTAACACCAACATTTTACATTAGTTCTTAATCTTTAGGTTTAATGATTAATTGTTGCTATTAGCTAGGTATTGCTACAATGATCTAGCAATCAGTAATATATTTCTCACTTCTGTATTGGTTTAATTTAAAAGGAACAACTATGAGACTAGAGATGTTCTTAGATACAGAAGGATGTAGTTAACTTCAGTTACATTTTACATTCTTTTCCTTAGCATAATGACCCTTCTGGGATCACTATTCACTGTGTTTATGTAATAGATTCCTCGAGTGGTCTTTAAAAGTAGGTGCTTTATTTTGTTTCTGGGAGTTTATATTGCTTAATGTCTGAATTGAACAAAAACTTTTGTTATGAGGTCTCCTTCCTTAATAAGTTTGTATCTGAACAACTAATAAGCAGGTATATTGAAATGTTATGTAATATAACTGCTCTTACATTTGAGGCAGTAGAGTGTTGTGGTTAAGATTCTGGGCTTTATTTTTTGAGAAAAGTGTCGTCTTAGTTGGCCTATTTACTGTCTTTAAGTGACTTTTGGAAAATTACTTAATCTCTCTAAGCCAGTCTCATTAATAAAATTGGGATAATAATAGTACCTACTTCAGAGAGTTGTTATTAGGATATAAATGAGATAATACAAGTATTTAGAATAGTGCCTAGAACATAATTCATACTTAATAGAGGTCAGTTATTAGATTAATATTAAAGGGATATAGATATTGTACCATAGCAAGTTTGAATTTTAAAATAAAGCATGTAAAACAAGCATGTAATAATCAAGAAAAAAAAAGTTTACCTCGCAAACAAGATATAGATAGATCTGCCCATTGTCATCAGGCAATGACATCCCATTAGTTCTGTTTTAAATGTTTTCTAAATTTACTAGATTGTGAAATCTCCTTAAGAAAGCCTAGACAGGGCATTGTCTTTTGGAGTTTTGTTTATAATCAACAACTTACAGAATATAATGTTTTTAACCAATGAGTTTTTAAACAAAGGAAAATGTATCTTCAACTAATAAAACTCCTCCCCCGCTTCCCTCAGATGCCACCCTCTCAGCGAGACCTGCCCTGGCAGGGCTATGTAGAATTGCACCCCCCACCCTGAGCCGGGCATGCTCCATCTCCCTTCCTTCTTAACCTTTCCCCGATCACTGATCACTGATCACTGTCTAATACTATATAGTCTGCTTATTTATTTTCTCTTTTGTCCATCTTCTTACACTAGAATAGAAACTCCATGGGGCAGGGATATTTGTCTGTTTTGTTCCCTGCTCTACCTCCAGTGCCTAGGACACTGCCTGTCCCATAGCACTTGCCTAAAAAGTATTTGTTGATTGAATAAGGGATCAGTTTTTTAATAAATTTTAGTTGTTGTGGTGATATTCATCCTTCTCTTTGATATCGGTGTAATAAGAGTAACTCAATTCTAGACCAGTATCCTGCCTGGTAGATACTCAATATTTTATAGCTGGGTATGCAGCATACAGGGTGGGGCAAAAGTAGGGTTACAGTTGTGAGTATGCGAGACAGTTTATTCCTGTATTATTATTTATTAACTAGAGGCCCGGTGCACAAAAATTTGTGCACTCAGGGGGATGGGAGGGTCCCTCAGCCCGGCCTGTGCCCTCTCGCAGTCTGGGACCCCTCGGGAGATAACGACCTGCTGGCTTAGGCCTGCTCC
>NW_005370127.1:1689248-1693246 GCF_000412655.1 Myotis brandtii
ACTGCCAGCTCAGAGGCCGGCAAGTCAGGCGGGGAACGTTGGAGTCTGCAGTCACTGGAGCAAGCAAGCCTCATGTTCGCTTCCAGCTGCCTGGCTGCCGGCCGCCATCTTGGCTGACAGTTAATTTGCATAAGGATATGCTGATTAGCCAATGGGAAGGGTAGCGGTTGTACGCTAATTACCATGTTTCTCTTTTATTAGTGTAGATTACCTATTATTTTCTATATGAATAACAAACTAACTTTTGCTCTACCCTATAGTAATACCTTTTTTTTCTTTGCTATTTATTAAGGGTTTATTCTGTGCTGGGATATAAAATTAGTAGAATGCAGTCCATTTTTGTAGCAGGTAGCCAGCCATGTATACAAATATATATGGTAATGGATGCCAGCTCTCAGAGAGGCTAACACAGATGGCTTTCAGAGGAGGTCGTGTTGAACTGAGTCTTGAAGAGTGAATAATAGAAGTTGGGCACAGGGAGATTGGTGTTCCAGCAAGCTTGAACTGCACAGTGGCTTTTCTCCTAGTATTCTGCTTTGAGTGCTTTGTTACCCTGACCTTAAAACACTTTTTTAGTCCACTGAATTTGTGGAACTTTTTAGGGGTTCTCATAGAAGAAATTACCATGGTGTTTTTGTTAGACTGCCTACAACAGGAAATGCTAATTAGAAAATTTAGTAAGTTCTTTTTATACCCTTTTTATGATCTAAAATATGTTTTTGAATTAAAGTTATTATGGTTTAAAGTACATGCTAGAAAACTAACAGTTTAAGAATGCTGATTTTTTTTTTTTTTGCATCTTTGTGTTTTGGACATAAAGATTTATCACTGAGGTTATGTGTATTTTTTAAAGAGTATTTTAGGCATATTAAGTAGTTCTTTAGAACATGATCTTTGCCATTTTAAATCCTGTTATTCTATAGTTTTATGTCTTCTGTAAGGTCACCATATTTATGAAATCTGTATTTCAAGGATGATAAAAGTTTAAATATCTTACTCAAAAATAAGTTGTGAAAAGCACTAAATTTCATCTTCCCTTCTTCCTTTTTTTTTTTAATTCTCACTGGAAGATATGTTTTTTATTTATTTTAGAGAGAGAGGAAGGGAGAGGGAGAGAGAGAGAGAAACATTGATGTGAAAGAAACTTCGATTGGGTGCCTCCTGTACTAGCCCTGACCAGGGACCCAACCTGCAACCTGGGTAAGTGCCCTGACCAGGAATTGAACCCATAACCTTTCAGTATATGGGATGATGCTCCAAACAGTAGAGCCACATTTGGCCAGGGCTTCCCTTCCTCCTTTTAATAAGTTAAACAAAGTAATTCAGAATTTGATTTTTGCCACTTTTAAACCCTGTTATTCTTACATGTCTTGTGGAAGGTCACCACATTTACAAAAATCTCTGTCCTGTGGATGATAAAAGTTATCAAAAATAAGTTATGAAAAGCACTAGATTTCATCTTCCTTCCTCCTTTCAATAAATTAACCACAGTAAATATTTTCAACTTTTTATTCATCATTGATATTTTGTCCTTCCTTGGCATGTGGGCTACAATATAAAGGTATATCTCTTAACTCAGATAATGTTTCCAAACAGGTTACTGTGAAGTATCCATCCATGCACTTATCCCCTAACATCTAGAACATAGGTACTATCTTTGCACTGGAATTGCAAAGATTAATAGAATACATCTTCAGTATTTTAGCTGTTCACTGTCTGGTGTGGCTTTCTAATGTTGAATAATACCTCAGAACTTCTAATAAATGCATAGTTGGATTTAACGGAACAATTTTTGGAAAAAATAGAATTGAATATTTGAAAGTATATGCCACTCTTGAAATTAGTACATGGTAGTGCTTTGTTTCACATTAAGCATTAAAGCTGTGATGTATGGTAATGGATCAAGTTAAGTTTTTAAGGCATATTGGACCCTTCTGCCTCTTATACTTATTAGCTGTATGATAGTAGATGAGTTAGTTAAAATCTTCAAGCCTCAGATTCCTTTATTTTTTAATTTTTTCAGATTCCTAATTTTTAAATTGAGATAATTATATTCACCTTCTTGGTTTGTTATGAGGATTAACTGAGATGAGAAATGAAAAAATGAGCTTTGATCTTGCTTTCTGTTTTTTCTACTTTTTTCTGCTTTAGGTCATATTCCTGCAATTTAAGTCACCTTTAAATTTACCAGCAGTATTTCAAGGCACAGTAATGCCTCCAATTTGACAGTACGTTTAGAATATTAATTTTCAGGCTGACAGATTTGTGGCGGTCGTGTTGCTGCATTGCTTCTCACTGTTCTAAAGCGAAAGAACTTTATAACTAAAATATTTACTTAATCGTGAAAGTGTGTCTCTTGGGACTAAGGACATCAATGAATATGAGATCTAAGTGTAAAAGTGCAGTAAGGACTTGGCTCAACTTCCACTATCATTAATTTTGCACCGTTGTTAATTTACAAATAAAATTTTATCGTTCTGTTTCCTTAATTTGCAAATCTTTAGAACTCCCTTTGAAGTTCAGCCCCTGAAAGATGTTAGTTCGTCTCCATTGCTTTTGCCCATTTTTTAGACTGCTTAAATGTTACTTACTAATGTCTATGAGTTGCTAGAGCCAGCAACTGAAATTTAAGGCGGGTGAAGGTGGGGAGTCTCTTAGGCCTCATGCAGTGAATGATGGATGCTCATCCTTTTATCGCGGTTACCAACTAAGCATTTGCTGTTACCTGTCTCAGCAGCTTCCTCCTACTCTTTTCTATTTTCAGACTGATATCTACAATTTGCAAACTCATTGTTACCTCATTTCTATCAGCTTAGCTATTTCCATCCTTGATGTCTATGCTCCTAATTGAACCTTTCTATTTTTATATTTAAAGCTCTAAATCTCCTGAATAATTTTAAACAACATATAATATAGTAAGCTTTCAATCTCATACAGTAATAGCTTTTTCCTTTTAATATGAGGCCCCTTTGAATGTGATCCCACTTTCTACTTTGGATCATTGCATATAATCCTCTTATAACCTTCTTCTGGAAATTGCAGATGGTGTTTATAAATATTGGACAATACTTGTACAAATGGTTTTTATAAATAAATTTCTCAACATGTAGTCTATGACTTAAAATAAAACAACCCAGATCTCTAGCCTCCAAGACACTAACTTAAAATAAGTTTAAAAATTACTTGACTGATAAAAATTGTTATTCCTGTTGTTTATAGTCTGTGTCAGAGACTTCTGTGTTGGAGAGGAAACAGTTCAATTCTTCATTGTACTACAGAATAAAATAGTTACTGCTATAGACTGAGTGAGTGTGTTCCTTCCAGAATTCTTACGTTGAAACTAGCCCCCAGTATGATGGTATTAGGAGGTGAGGTCTTTGGAAGGTGATTAGGATGTGAGGGTAAAGCCCTTCTGGATGGGATTAGTACAGTTATAAGAGGGTCACCAGAGAGCTCCCACCAGGAGAGGACACAGTGAAAAGATAGTCATCTCTGGACCAGGAAGCTGGTCCTCACCAGACACCGAAGCTGCTGGCACCCTGATCTCAGACTTCCCAGCCTCCGGAACTGTGAGAAATAAATTTCTGTTGTTTATAAGCCACCCAGTCTACAGTATTTTGTTTCAGGAGCCCGGACACACTAAGACAATTATTACATACTAGAGGCCCGGTGCACAAAAATTTGTGCACTCGGGGGGCGGGGGGAGGGGGGTCCCCCAGCCCGGCCTGTGCCCTCTCGCAGTCTGGGACCCCTCGGGAGATAACGACCTGCTGGCTTAGGCCTGCTCCCGGGTGGCAGAGGGCAGGCCCAATCCCTAAGTGCAGCCCCTGGTCAGGCTCAGAGCAGGGCCGATTGGGGAGTTGGGGCGCCGCCCCGTCATGCACAGAGCAGGGCGGATCGGGAGGTTGCAATGCCACCCTCAGTCACGCTCAGGGTAGGGCCGATTGGGGGGTTGGGGCACCGCCCCCTGTCACACACAGAGCAGGGCCAATCAGGGG
>NW_005370127.1:1694191-1701466 GCF_000412655.1 Myotis brandtii
CTGCTGAAAACATAGATACAATGTTGAGGTCTGAGCCCGGCTGAATGGAAGCCCTTTTCTGGGGTTTTGTTTAGCTTCTTATTTGCAACATAGTATATAGTTGCTTAGAGTTGCAGTTGAGAGGCTGGCAAGTTAGGCGGCGAACGTTGGAATCTGCAGCAAGCAAGCCTCCCTGCTCGCTTCAGTGCCTGGCTGCCGGCTGCCATCTTTGCTGACAGTTAATTTGCATATACTCACTGATTAGCCAATGAAAAGGGTAGCGGTCGTACGCTAATTACCATGTTTCTCTTTTATTAGTGTAGATGAAAAAGAATTTAATGTGTGGTATATTTGGACGTATAAGCTGTGTTAACATAGTAATTTATTTTATATTGTCTGCCATGGGAACTTTCTAACTCTCTGCACTGGCCTTTTGATCAATAACCAACTAAAGAAAGAAGAGAAATATCAACCTTCAACATATTTATATCAGTAAAGTGTTATGTGAGAAAACATAACCTTCCTTTTTCTTTTTAAAAATAATCCTCAACTGAGGATATGTTTACTGATTTTAAAGAGAGGGGAAGAAAGAGAGAGATTGAAAGACACAAACAGACGGACAGACAGACATAGGTGTGAGAGAGAAACATCGATTGGTTGCCTCCTATACTTGCCCTGACCAGGGAATCAAACCTGTGACATTTTTGGAGCACGGGACGATGCTCCAAGCAACTGAGCCATCTGGCTGGGCCTGTATCCTTACTTACTACCCATTTTCTAGAAATGTTACTGCTAATCACATTCAGGTTAATTGTGTTTTCTCTACAGATGACTCTATTTTAACTTTGCTTCTATTTTCTGTGACCATAGAATTTTAACATATAATGTTGAGAGTTTATTTCATCATAAGTAGTTTATGGCTCTTTTCCAAGAATACATAAGCAATAGAATATGGGTTTAAAAAATGTGCCATTCAGATGTGACAGTACAATTCATTCAAGTGTCTGCTAATTAAAATAATTTGGTATTGCTTCAGTTTCTATAGCATTGAGAAAGAAGTTATAGGTTATTAGAATTTTCTGTGTTTTAAAGTGTATGTACATGTAGTTGGTTTTTTAAAAATCCTTACTTGAGGATATTTTTTTTCATTGGTTTTTAGAGAGAGTGAAAGGGAGAGAGGAAGAGAGAGAGAGAGAGAGAGAAACATTGATGTGAGAGAGACACATTGGTTGCTTACCGCATATGCCCCAACCGGGATCAGGGAAATCTGCAACCCATGTATGTGCCCTTGACCAGGAATCAAACCCATGACCCTTTGGTCTGCAGGCTAATGCTATAACCACTGAGCAAAACTGGCCAGGGTGCATATAGGTTTTGGTTTTGGTGGTTTGTAGCTGAGACTTTTATCCTTAAAAAAAAAAAGCCCCTAAAGTTTTATTCTTTATTATAAAATATATTTTTCCTCTTTTTCCACAGTGTTATTCACTCTTTTTGGGCAGTTCATTCAGTTCAGACGTAATAATCCCTCCACTTGATCATTTAATAAATACTGTAGCATCGCCCTTGAGAATCTGGAAAGTGGGAAAGTGTATAGAAAGACTAGAAGGTGCGTCATTATTCCGTCCATATTATGAATTTAACACTTCTAAAAATAACAGACTGCTTTTTTTTTTTTTCTGATGTGGTTTAGATCACCACTTCATTAATACTTAAGAGGATGGTGTTGCAAACTTCACAGTAGAAATACATCATTAGGGAAAGTCTTTGGTCAGGGCCTTTGAAAGCTTGTGTGAAACATTACTATCCATTATCACAGGCAGCACTTGGCTTACTGTTGCAGTACTAAAAGAACAAAATCATTGACTCAAGAAATAAGTGTATTAATATATTCATATAAGGAATGACAAGTATAAATTTCTGAATATTGTTCCTCTGAAATGGAATTAAAATTGGAAACTTGTACTGTCTTTGGCCCTGTCTTTGAACTTTTATTTGTTTAATGGAAATGTTAGGGCGATTTAGGTCAGTGTGTTTAGAAACATCATAGACTAGTTTGACTTTGGGTTTAAGGCATTCATCTGTTCTTCGGGCTTAAGAAAATAGAAGGAACTGCTGACTGTCCACAGATTTAAATGTTATCTACTTCTATTTCAACCAAATAGAATTAGGATAAAAATATCGATTTAGAATGTGGGCTGCAAAGTAGTTTAGGATTATTCCACCACCATTTTAAGTGGTTTTCCTGATTCCAGCCTTGCTTCCCTCTAATCCTCTCTCCACAGCTAAAGTGAACTATTTATTTCTTTAACAGAGAAATATTTTTGGGACTGCGAATTAAAAAAGTAAAAGATAATAATAGCCTTTCATATTCCCATCATGTGGAGTTAGACGCATGAACATCTTGTCATGCTTGCTTTCCTTTTTTATTTGCTTGCACTGAAATCACTGTATCGCTTTTGCAAAAATAAATGATACCAGCAATTGTAAAGAATCAAAATAAAAGCAGTAAAGTACTGTGTCAATAAGGTTTCAATGCAGGAAATAAAACATTCTAGACATTTTAGGCAGAAAGGGTTTTAATTCAGGAAATTGGGCCCTTAAAACATCCCTGAGAGGTTGGGGGAGTAAAGACCAAAGGCACCACCACTGGACTGTAAGTGTTAAGGTGCCACCCAGGGTCAGGAAGTGCTGCTGTTACTGAAAGCGCCTCAGCTGCTGCTGCTACTGCTGCCACCACAGTTGTCTCACACCTACAAATACTTGCACAAAGGGCTCATGGGTATTTTTTTTAGTTCTTTTAGGTTTGAGAATATCTGACTGTTGCCTTTTTAGGTGAATAATTTGACTGAATATAATCTCGAGTCCCATTGTCCTTCCCTCCAAATTTTGTTCTATCGTCGTCTTCTTACTTTTTTATTTGGGAAAAATCTGAGAATGGCTTGATTTCCCCACACTGCTTTTTCTGTCTGGATGCCTGAATAATTGTTTCTTTATACTTGAAGTTAAATAATGGCTTAATGTTCACTATACCCAAATAGGAAATTTAAACTTCTATTTAACAGTGTTATTTAGATTTTTTTAATCCTCACCTATTGGTGCTCTTTTTCCTTATGCTTCTTGACATAGTGCATTCCATACAATAACTAGTGTTTCTCAGGCAAAATGTGAGACTATTGGAAAAGTTTTTCAGTCCAAGTTTACAGTGTATCTTAGGAGACGCCCAGTCTCCTACCATACAGGCAGATGGGCACTCGAATGAGATGAGCTTCTGTCCTCCAGGACAGAAGGTTGGAAAATGTGACCTCTGAGTTCCCGTCCAGCTAAGATGTTTCTTTATTAATATCTTTGTGACTTCCAGTATCAGCCCATCTAATTAGGCAGTATTTTGGTGAAATTCTTTGGTAATTATGTTTGATGTAATAAAAATGAATGAACTAGTTCAGTTTTTGATAATCTTTTAAAAACTAATTTCTGAATCAACTTATCTTTCAGAAACCTTCCTCTAAGAGTTTTAGATTCTGGGAAGACTACTAAATAGAATCATTTATGACTTTTTTTTTCATGCCCTGCATTTTTTTTTTAAGTCTGAAAGCTCCAGATTTCTGAGCATTTTCCATTGTCTACCCATTTTTTTAACTGGTTTGGCTCAGTGGTTAGAGCGTCAGCCTGCGGACTCAAGGGTCCCAGGTTCGATTCTGGTCAAGGGCATGTACCTTGGTTGTGGGCACATCCCCAGTAGGGGGTGTGCAGGAGGCAGCTCGATGTTTCTCTCTCATCGATGTTTCTAACTCTCTATCCCTCTCCCTTCCTCTCTGTAAAAAAATCAATAAAAAAAAATTAAAAAAAAATTCTCACCTGAGGATATGTTTATTGATGAAAGGGGTGGGGGGGTGGGGAAGCGAGAGAGCGGTTGCCTCCTGTATGTGCCCTGACCAGGCATTGAACCAACAACCTAGGTATGTGCCTGGACCAGGAATTGAATCTGCAACCTTTTGGTGTATGGGATGACACTCCAACTAACTGAGCTACCCAGCCAGGGCATTAAGCCTACCTGTTTTAATTATTTAAGATTTTTCCCTTAGAAAATTTTATTCACAAGTTATTTGTCTGAATTTTATATATGTGGCTTCATGTAAGATTTTTTTCTGGGAAACAAAGGGGCTTTCTTGAATTTAACAGTTTAGAATCATGAATTTAGTTCATATTCCTTTACAGGTGAGGAAAGTAAGAATCAGAGAAGTAGCTAAGAATTAGGTATAGCCTGTATTTCAAAGAGTTTAACTCCTAATATCTACACTTCTACAGCCACACAGTGGGAAACTAAAGCTCAGATCACTCTTCAAAGTTTACCATGTATATATGCATATTTAAAAATGCTAGGGATAAATTTTTCTTTGAATAGTGACTATGGTATTTGCCAAATGGATTTTCTAATTTCATCATTCTTCCTCTACAGGGTGGGGCAAAAATAGGTTTACATTGGTTTATATGGAAAAATAATACAATAATTAATAAGTAAGAATACAAGAATAAATTCTGTGTTTCACATACTACAACTGTAAGCCTACTTTTGCCCCACCCTGTGTTTATTAGTTGCCATTCTACTAAGGAAATGCTTTTTTTCCTCTCCATTTATTTATGTATATTTTTATTGATTTTAGAGAGAGGAAGGTGTTGGGGAGAGGAGAGAAATAGAAACATCAATTGGTTGCCTTCTGCACATTCCCCAACCTGGGGTCGAATCCACAACCTGGGTATGTGCCCCGACTGGGAATTGAACCCTCCACCTTTTGATGTATGGGACGACCCTCCAACCAGTTGAGCCACACAGGTTAGGGCTTTCCATTTATTTTTAAGTTTATTTTTGTGTGTATCAGTGTGGACTCATGACTTCCTGTTTTACGCAATGGGTTGTATGCCATTACTGTTATTTATGTCCAAACCTAAATTATCTTAGATTACCCAGAAGGTGCCTTTTTAAGCTAGTTTCTGTGTTCTTCTGATATGTCCCCATCATTCTTAAGCACTATACTTTCTGGCATAATGAAATATCCCAGGTTCATTTCTTCTTCTTTTTTTTTAAGCATATTTTTATTGATTTCAGAGAGGAAGGGAGAGGGAGAGATAGAAACATCAGTGATAAGAGTATCATTGATTGGCGGCCTTCTGTACTCCCCACACTGGGATCAAGTCCCCAACCGGGGCATATGCCCTGACCTGGAATCAAACTGTGACCTCCTGGTTCATAGGTTGATGCTCAACCACTGAGCCATGCCAGCCTGGCTCCCAGGTTCATTTCATCTTGTTCTTTCCTTTCTCATGCCTTGAAATAAGCCCTTTCTCCAAGGCGTCCTAGTTCCTTCAAATGGAGAAGAAACCAAGATCTGAATGTTATGTGTGCTCATTGCTACTGCAGTGACACTATTCCCAGCCTCCCTCAGTGGCCAGAACTACATATATATTTACATCTATATTTCTGTTTTTATTCATATTGAAAACAGTGATTTCACATGGATACCCTTGACTTCAATCCAATACTACAGGTTTGTTTAACTTTTCTCCCTTCTCAGACAGTGAGAAACCTGGTTCCTATTATTCTCAATCTATTTACTTATCAAGTCAGATCCCTTTGTAGGTAACTGGTCTTTAGATGCCTCTATCCCTTCTTCCCCAATGGTTGTTGTCCTCACCTCATTCAGGCTCCAACACCTCATGCTGGCTGGGCTTCACACATCCTTCTCCTTGCTCTGCTTACGCTCTGATGCTCCGCACAAGGCTGGGTGGAGACAGACCGTCACTACCCTGCCTGATCACCTGCTTCATTACCCTACGCTTGTCTGCCTTGCTCAGCCCCACCTAATCAGCTTTTGGACTGAGTTATTAAAGAAGGAAAGAAAAGCATTTAGATTTTTACTAGAGGCCCGGTGCATGAAATTCATGCACTCAGGGTACCTCAGCCTGGCCTGCACCCTGTCGCAGTCCGGGAGCCCTCAGGGGATGTTCGACTGATGGCAGTTGAAAGGAGCGGGCCTAAGCTGACAGTCAGACATCCTTAACGCTGCTGTGGAGGTGGGAGAGGCTCCCGACACCGCAGCTGCGCTCACCAGCCATGAGCCCAGCTTCCAGATGGGTTGTGCTCCCCCTGTGGGGACACACTGACCACCAGGGGGCAGCTCCTGTGTTGAGTGTGTTCCCCCTGGTGGTCAGTGCACGTCATAGTGACCAGTCGTTCCGCCATTCGGTCTGTTTGCATATTAGCCTTTTATTATGTAGAATTAGTAGCAATAATAGCACAAGTTAAGCTACTTTTAAAAATATTTTTCTAGACTTTCCAACTATATTTTTAATGACCTGCCCTATGTTCTTAGGATTTTCATATTCCTTAATATTTTTCTTGTTTTGTTTGCTTTACTATCTCAAATTATGCCCAGCTATCAATTTCTATTTTATTACTATACATTCCCCCGCCCCCCAATGTTAATACATTTCCAAGGCAGAGAACCAGTTTTTCAAACTTTATGGAACAGTGCTTTTATCTGATGACATGAAATATTGTATCTCAGTGTTTGTCCTGTAGTAGAATTAATGAATGTAAAATAATGCTAGAGTGTTCCAAGGAGTCACATTTCAAATCATTTCACCAGGTTCTAGAATGCTGTCTGTTTAATTTGTTAAGAGAAGGACACTCCATGTTGCTATTTCTCAGATGGGGTTAGGTGTCCCTGCTATGGAAGCAATAGAACTCTGTAGTCCTCTTCTCTTTACACTTACAAATTGTATTTTCTGTTGATTTATATTTGTTTTCCTACTAGAGCCCCCAGACTTTGTTTAAGTTTCCCTGGGGACCAGCATAGAGCTTTGTTAAAATACTTTTGAAATGAACTGAAGAGTGTGAAAATGAGCATCAGTTCTAGGTCTTTGGGATAAGGGCCAGTTGATAGGGTTTATGCTAGAGGCTCTCCCCAGACTCTCTTCCTAATTTTGGTCTAGAGAAAAGCCTAGAAACTTCAGCTTTAACTAGAGTAATATTAGTAATTTACCTGAAATCATGTAGTACGTTAGGGCTCTGGCCCTATAAAAAACATAGCTGTTAGGATCATAGAAATTTAGAAAAATAAATTAATTTAAATAAGTGTGTTTAAAGATGGCACTCTTAGTAAATATGCTGTCAGTTGTCAGTATTTAACAATGAGAAGCTTATAAAAGGAAAAAAGAGATTTGGTTTTTTGCTTCAAGGAACTTGCATCTTAAATGGGGTGGGGGGTGGAATCTTGGAAGGAGTGGTGAAACCTAGCA
>NW_005370127.1:1701831-1712129 GCF_000412655.1 Myotis brandtii
TCACTGAAACTCTGTTCCATTTGTGAAATATGTCAGGCCATTCTCTTTCTATTTTTTAAAAAAATATTTATTGTTGAACATCCTCTTTCTATTTTATTCAGCTGTGAGATTCAAATGGTGGAGAAAGAGTTATACAAATGCAAGGTTGGGTTGTTTTACCATGGGGAGTGCGGGCAGTTCCAGGTGCATCCCAGTTCACAGCATCATCTCACCGGGTGCTGTCTGGCAGGGGTGCCCTGTGGGAGCGGCATGGAAGTGGGTGCTGCCAGGCCCAGGGACTCCCCCAAGGTGGAGAAGTGTGTTAATCCATCCGGCCTGGAGCCACCAGAGGTAGGGATGGGCCCTGGCCCTCTCCCTTATAGGCTCCTGTGGGGTGTCTATGGCTCTCTGAGCAACTAGTTGTGAATCCATGGCTGGCCCACAAACCCACCTCCTTGGTATGACAGCAGATTAAGGTGAAGCCAATATAGAAACTGGTAACCAAATTTTAATAACAATTTTTTTCATAGTGATAGAAGTTACCCATATTTATATAAATATTTAATATAAAGCACAACATAGACACTTATACGTATGTGTACTTTATATGTTTATAAATGTTGGCACCATAAAATGTTTCAACAAAAAAATTTTAATTGTTTATTCACGGGTAGCTCTTAGAAGTTCTTTGCTGTTCATCTTATTGCTGTCCAAACAGAAATAGTACAATCTGTTCTTTTTCTCTTTGCTACCACATCCTAGGAAATGATCCCATCTGCTATTCAGTGTTGTATATAAGAGTGCTTGTGTGTTTTTAGCTTAGGTGTAAATATTTAAAACTACCAGGATTTTTTCAGGAAGTTATTCACAATAGCCTCATTCATCTAAAAGAATTTTACTATTTTAAAAAATTGACACCAAGGTTAACTTTATATAAACATAATAAGATACAGTTACCTTAAAATGTATGTTAAGCTTTAGGAAAGTACAGCATTGCCTATGTTCTTTTCATTCTGAACAAATATTAATCTAGTTATATTTGATACAACCAATATATTCTTTGAATATAATTTTATACTTAACAATATCCTGTGTAGGCTGTAGAGGGATAGTTAATGGTTAGATGTTTCCCCTCCCAGACTGGTAGTTTAAACATGCAGATTTCTGTTTCCTGCAATATAACTATAATAATTTGGGTTGACAGAGTTCTGACAAAATGACAAGGACTTTGTAAGTATCTGAGTTCTGAATGTAATGGAGGAGTATAGCAAGTTTGGGAAACAGATATTGGGGGTCATATTCTGCTTTATTAACCCGGTGAGTGTTTTCATAATGCTTGTTTTTTGTTAGTGTAAAGTAATACTTAATCCCCTTAATGGATATTGTGTATCCACCCTAGATTTCTGTTTTTGCTCATGGTGCTTTATGTTGCTATTTTTAATCCCTACTTTTAAACCTAGCATTCATCCATTTGACTGGTCCATTTTACGGATCGGACATATGATGCAAAATTAGAAAAATGCAGATTTAGATTATATTAATATAAAATGATATGATAAAAATTTTAGATGAGTCATGCTGGATCATTAACTGAATAAAAGCTGTGGAATACTGACCAACACTACATTTATAGGGCATATGGAACTTCTGAGAATACAATATTTATAAATCATAATATTATATTTCATATTTGTAAAATGTATTTGAACAAAATAGTTTCAAGGATCCCCTTTCTATCACCCCATCCCCAAATAATGGCCATTCTGCTTCCATAAATTGCCTGGGATAGCCATGGCTCCATGGAATACGCTTTGAGATACATTGATAAACGGGGAAAAGTACGGAAATTGTGATTTGGAGTCTGTGGCAATCAGTAGTTTGAAAGCTCTGACAGTTCTCAAAATAGAAGTAATGAGCTGCTATGAAGCAGCAGATATACATCTTGATATGTTAAAAGAAATGGTTTAAGATGGAAGTTTAGTAGCAGAGACAGTCCTTTATGAGGATGGAATGGATTGTTTTTGGGGAAAAGTGTAAAGTAGAATCAAGATTTTCAAAGAAAACAAAACAATGCCAGGATTTAAGACTCTGAAATATAGTCCTATGTTTTTTTTCTTTTTTTAGACTTGTGTAGGCAGCAGAGTTTTAAAATTGAAACTGGCTTTCTAAATTGAAGGGTCGCAGGTTAGCTTCCTGATCAAGAGTATGTACCTGGGTTGCAAGTTGGATCCCCAGCCTTGATCAGGGCTCATGCGGAGGCAACCAATTGATGTGTTTCTCTCACATTGATGTCTCTCTAACATCAATGTTTCTCTCTCTCTCCTCGGGTGAGGATTAACAAAAAATAATGGCTTTTTAAAAATTATTTCAATTATTTCATAATTTTAGGTATATTTAAAGTTTGTAGTCTGATTTATGTCTTTCCTCTGTGAATTGTAACACTTAAGAAGTACCTTCCCAAATATATTTACTGCATAGTGATGTGTATATGTGAGGTCTATATTTTTAGCTCACATCTTAGACTTTAAGTTTCTTGTAAGAGGAGTAAGGACAGGCACCTTTCATGTACCTTTTTATCAACATTAGTGCCTAAAACATTGTCTTAGATATAATCAGATATTCATTCATTAATGAATGAATAAGTGGGCAAATCTCCCTTGCCATTTCTCTTTCTTTGTGGTTTCCACAATATTTAAATATAAGGATAGGCCTGACAACTACAATAATTTTATTGTTATACAGTCAATCAGAAAATTGTTGTTTTACTTTTTTATGTTTTTAGCCACTGAGGAAAAAGTTACTCTAATATGTATTCTTCCAACTACATTTTCCTCAAGGGAACCTTAGTTATAGTATGTTCCTTTAAAATTGATTTGATGCAAATAGATGTTTGAAGAAATGAAAAAAAAATCAATAGCAAGTGTTAATGTAAAAAAAACCATTGAAACCTGTAAAGAATTTTTGTGAGTATATTTGAGCCAAACTGTGGACATATGCCGGGAAGCAGAACCTCAACGAATTGAGATAATGCTCTGGAGAATGGTGGGTTACATCTGTATTTATACATTGCAATCAAAGGAAGGGACCTAGGGGTGTTATATGGAATTCTTCATTGGTGGATTAAGAAGGTGGGATAAAACAAAGCAGAGGAAACCCCTGGGATTGGATAAAAAGTAAAATGATGGACACATACTTAGGAGGGTGCAGGAACAATTAACATGATGAATTTGTGATATCGGTCCTGGCGCCCAGCACATTAGGTTGTGCCCCAGAGGGTCCAGAAAAAGGGAAGTTACATGTTACCCTAACACTTCAAGGGTATGTTATCATAGATGCAAAAAGACACATAGACTCAGTTAAGGTAAAGGTTGACCTTGTCAGTGAAGATACCAGGCTAGGAGGTGACTACCCACCATAACTGCTTTTAGTTCAAGTTCAATTTTAGACCATCCTTTGTGGTTACTTTAGGTCTCTGAATTTGCAAGACTGCCATGCAGGCCTTTCCTGAGCTTATCAGGCCAGCATGTAGCCCCTTTCGTCCACACAAGAAAACAGCTCACTTTTGGCCATGATGAAGTAACAGAGTCTTCCTGACTTAAACAACTATACTAAGCAATGGTTTTCAAACAATAGACAGCACATGACAGGGTTACTTAGAGAACGGGGAGGACATGTGTGGAAACAATGGTGTGAGCACTATGATTGCACCAACTTACTGCCTAAAAGTTTTTAGGTCATATGCTAGCTTAGTTGAAGAAGCAGGGTTCAGAGTTTGAGGGAGTATTAGGATTTGGGGTGGGGGGTGAATATTAGAGAGGTGGGAACTGTATAGATAGAAAGCTGTAGAGATATGCTGGGTCCCCTTGAGTCTTTAGCCAAGAACTAATTTGTACATGCACAAGATAAAATTTTCTGAAGAAAAAAACATCAGAAAGGAGTAGGCAGAACAATTCTCGTAGCTCATACATAGCTGGAAGTGGCCATTTTCTCACCGTAGAGAGTAGAAAGACCTTATAATACACAGTTCATCAGGTAGAATCCCCAGAAGGGAATTACCTCAGTAGTGAGGACTAATTAGCCCTAGACTAAAGACTGCTCTGGACATGCTATAATGAAGATTATAGGTAAGCATCAAATTAATTTAACTGTATGTCACTACAAAGCTGAATAATGTTTAAATGAATACAAAAATTCCAGACCCCAGCAACATAAAATTCATAATCTCCAACATCTAATAAGAAATTACCAGGTACATAAAAGCAGGAAAATTCCACCTATAAACAGGAGAAAAGTAGAATAAAAACTGAATTACAAATGAAAGAGATAATAAAATTGGCCATAAGGGTCATTTAAAACAACTACAGTAGGACAGTGTATACAGCTTATACAGTGCCCAGCTCAGATTACTGGGAAGCTGAGCCATTGGACCCTACAAGACACCTATTACACAAGGCCACTCTACTAATTCCAGGAAACATAGCAGCTCTACCCAATACATAGAAACAAACACAGGGAAGCAGCCAAAATGCGGAGACAAAGAAACATGTCACAAATGAAACAACAGGAGAAATCTCCAGAAAAAAAAACCCCACTAAATGAAATGGAAGCAAGCAAATATCAGATACAGAGTTTAAAACAATGGCTATAAGGATGCTTAAGAAACTTAATGAGCATAACCAATAGACACAGACATTAGGGGGGCAAGGGCATGTGCTGAGGGTAGGGGTGGCTGGGGAGAAGTCAATGGGGGAAAAAGGAGACATGTAATACTATAGGTAATACTTTAAACAATAAAGAATTTAAAAAAAACTTAATGAGAACTTCAAGCAACTTAGTGAAAACTTGAAGGAGCTTAGTGAGATCATCAACAATATAAAAAGGACCAGTCAGAAATGAAGGATACATTACAGAAATGAAGAATAATTTACAGGGAATCAACAGTAGAGTAGAGGATGCTGAGAATCAATGCAGTGATTTGGATATGAGGAAGCAAAAAACACCCAATCAGAATAGCAAAAAGAAAAAAGAACCCAAAAATGTGAAGATAGTGTAAGGAGTCTTTGGGACAACTTTAAGCATACCAACATTTCCATCATGGGGGTGCCAGAAGGAGAAAAGAGGAGGCAAGAAATTGAAAAACTATTTGAAAAAATAATGACAGAACACTTCCCTTACCTGGTGAAAGAAATAGATATACAAGTCCAGGAAGTGCAGAGAATTCCAAACAAGTTTGATCCAAAGAAGTCTACAGCAAGACACATCATAATTAAAATGCCAAAGGTTAATGATAAAGAGAGAATCTTAAAAGCATAAAGAGAAAGCAATTAGCTATCTACAAGGGAGCACCCATAAGACTGTCAGCTGATTTCTTAATGGAAAAATGGAAACTTTGCAGGTAGAAGGAAGAGGCAAAAAATATTCCATGTGATGAAAAACAAGGACCTACAACCAAGATTACCCAGAAAAGCTATCATTTAGAATTGACGGTCAGATATAGAGCTTCCCAGACAAGAAAAAGCAAAAAGAGTTCATCACCACCAAACCAATACTACATGAAATATTAAAGGGTATTCTTTAAGAAGAAGGAAAAAAAGGAAAAAAAATATGAACAATAAATACAAATCTATCAACAATTGAATCTAAAAATGAAAATGAACAAGCAGAACAGAAATAGACTCATAAATACAGAGAATGTTTTGACAATTGCCAGATGGGAGGAGGTTGGAGGGATGGGTGAAAAAGGTAGAGGCATTTAGAAGTACAACTTAGTAGTTATAGTGTAGTCATGGGGTGTAAAGTACAGCATAGGGAATATAGTCAATCTAATCTAATATTATATTTCAACTGTAATTGAAAAATAAAAAAAGATTAAAAAACAACAAAATATGTATAGATGCTATGTTTTTGTAAAATAATTTTTAAACTATTAACATAACTTAAAAATTATATTTTTATACTTAATCAAAATTATCTTCAACTTTTAGAACAAATAAAAATCCAGTTTGAATTTATTTTTTAGCCATTTTAAATAAGTGAAAATACTTTATACTTGATTTACCCTGAGGTCTTTTTTACAGTTTCTTCTTCATGAAAAACAAATTCAAAAGTGTATTCCAGCACTTAGGAATATACTTGTATTCCTGAAACATAGCTGGTACTCAATGTGTCTTTGTTAAATGAATGAACATTAAGTATTTAGTAGAATAGTAAACTTTTTCTGAACACAATAAGTTACACAATATCTTTGTGTGCTTTAGAAAAAGCTTTTTTAAATCATATGACTAACTTAAAGGAAATGGAAAAAATGTTATCTCTAAATATAAAAGAAGTATTTAAAAAAAATTCAGAGCAGTCATTAAAGATTTCATAAACATACATACACTTTATTTGCAAACATAGTATGGAAGAAGATGAACATTTTCAGAAGGAAGTTCCATGTATATTGCTGAATTAACATAGAGGGTGGGGCAAAAGTAGGTTTATAAGTTGTATGAAAAATAACATAATCTACACTAATAAAAGAGAAACATGCAAATTGGTGTCACTCCGCTATGCCCACCAGCCAATCAGAGCGACTATGCAAATTAACCCAACAAAGATGGCAGTTAATTTGCATATGTAGGCACAGAGCGAAGACTGGAGACGCCAAGCCTTGCTGCGGCTGGAGGGGAGAAGCCTAGCCCTTGACCTTGGCTTCTCCACTGCGGCTGGACCAAAGGCCTGGTCAAGTATAAATACTTTATACTTGATTTACCCTGAGGTCATTATTGTATTTATTGTTCTTTTCCCAGCAGGCAGGGGAAAGAAGGCCTATTGCGCGAATTGCGAATCTTCGTGCAACGGGCTTCTAGTAATTAATAAATAATAATACAAGAATAAACTGGGTACTCACAACTGTAAACCTGCTTTTGCCCTACCCTGTATATCCATAAAGCAAAACACCCATTTTAAGTGCTTAATATCCATTTAATAGAGTTTTATAGGAAAAATCTGAGCAATACAGGTTCAGTAAATTAAGATCACCTTACTCAATTGTTTTTCTTGTATTGAGCAAAAACTTGAGGACTATTACATTCTTTTATAATCTCTATCTTCCCATATTTTCCATTTGTGGTTCGTGATGTTGCAAAATGTTATAAAATTGCATATATGTGTGTGTGTGTGATCTTTGTTTGCTCTTTGCCTTAGACAGTGTGGAATAGTGGGAAGATAGTGGGCTTGTTTTGAATTCTGTCACTTATTATTGGGCAAGTCCCTTAAGTTTTCAGAGCTTCATTTTTCTCATTTATAAAATAGGCTAATAATGTCTAGTCCATATTGTGACCAATAAAGTAAGGGATAAGAGCATAGGCAAGTACCTAAGACACATAGTAGGACATTAGTCAATTTCTTCCATCATAATTTACAAACTAATGATTTATGGCGAAAAAGCACTAGAGTTGAAATTTTGGTTCCTCCAGTTATCAATTGTTTGACCTTCAACAATTCACTCCTCTGAACTGAGAGATAATCCTGCCTCATAAAAAATAATAACTACCTCATAAAGTTTAGGAATTAAAGGTAAATGCTGAAAGCATTCAGTGAACTTCAATTATTATAAATTATTTAAAAGTAGTTATAGACACAAAAATCAACTCAAAATGGATTTAAAAACGTGAATGTGAAACCTGAAGCCATAAAACTCCTAGAAGAAAACATACGCAATAAGCTCCTTGACATTGGCCTTGGCTATAATTTTTTTGGATTTGAAACCAAAAGCAAAGGCAATGAAAGCAAAAATAAACAAGTAGGACTATATCAAACTAATCAGCTTCTGCTCAGCAAAGGAAACCATCAACAAAATGAAAAAGCAGTCTACTAAATGGGGGAAAATATTTGCAAGTTATATATCTGTTAAGGGGTTAATATCTAAAATATATAAAGAACTCATACAAATCAATAGGAAACCCCTAAAAATTCGATTAAAGAATGGGCAGAGGAACCTAATAGACATTTTTCCAAATAATACCTAAAGATAGCCAACAGGTACATGAATGGGTGCTGAACATCAGTAATCATCAGATAAATGCCTTAATGAGATATCACCTCACACTTGTTATAATGGCTGTTGTCAACAAGTCAAGAGATAACAAGTGTTGGTGATGATGTAGAGAAATTTTAGAATCCTTGTTCACTGATGGTAAAAATGGATGGGAGGTAGCCACCATGGAAAACAATATAGTTGTTCAATTACCATATGATCTAATAATTCCATTTTTTGGTACATACTCAAAAGAATTGAAAGCAGGGTCTAAAAAAGATATTTGTACACCCATGTTTGTAGCAGTATTATTCACAATAGCCAAATGGTGGGACCATTTTAAATGTCAGTCAATGGATGAATGGATAAACAAAATGTGGTATATATATGAATATTATTTAGCCATAATAAGGAAGGAAATTCTGACACATGTTACAACATGGCTAAACCTTGATGACATTATGTTAATTGACATAAGCCAGTCACAAAAGCAAAAATTGTATGATTCTACTTATGTGAGGTATCTAAACTAACATCATAGAAACAGAAAGTGGACTGACTGGTGGTTACTGGGATTTGGGGGTAGAAGAGAATGAGGACTTTTGTTCAGTGGATATAGTTTGTTTTGCAAGAAGAAAGTTCTGGAGATGAGTTGCACAACACTGTGAGTGTAATTAATATTACTGAATTACATACTTAAAAATGATTAAGATGGTAAATTTTGTGTTATATGTATTTTACCACATTTTTTTAAAAAAGCTTACAGAAACTATATAAAGGTGATTGTTAAAATAGTGCTCAGAAAAAAATTTATCTGATTTAGTTATACTTCTAGATATTAAGCACCTTTAAGAAGCAGAGTTTGACTCAAAATTTGTAGTACAATATTTATCTTTAAATATATATTTTTTCCAGTCATAAATTGAGTTGAGTTTGGGGAAATAAAATTTAGTATGGGTCTGTGAAAGTGCCACAAAGTTCACAGAGATTTGTCCTAGTATTATTGTAATAATGCTGTGTTCAAATTTTCTTCTTCATAAAGGGTTTATATTTTTCCTTCCTGTTTTTCACAGACTGATCTGTGTAATGAACTGAGCCCTACCAGTTGGATAGAGTTAAGAGGCAAATGTACAACAGTGTGCCATTTATAAATTTTATTTAAATATATATATTTCTAAATAGGTATAGCTGTATATATCTCATATTTTCCTTCCAGGTTTTTAGTAATTGTGATTTAAAAGAGAACCCTTGGAAAGGTAGCAGAAAACAGGTTGGTAGTGTGAAGTGTATCAGCTGGTGTGCAGACTAGAAAAGCCCTTGAAATTGGCAATAAACTTGATAAAGTAGGGAGAGGAAGGGACACTGAGAAGTAAAAGACCATTGAAAGGTAGGAAGGAACATGGAAGGGCAAGTGTGCTGTCCTACGACATTGTACCTACTTCACAATTTTGTTCTATTTTGACGAAAGAAAATATTGCTACAGTATTCTCTTACATGTAGCAGTTGCTCAATAAATGTCAACTACTTTTAATTAGTGTGTAATATCTGTAGGAAGAACTAATTAAATGTTGGAGTTAGGAATTATGTTTTTAGTAGTGTTTACCAGCTGTTTAACTTGAATTGTTAGACATTGATGATTAGTAATTTTTATACTCTCCAGTTTTCTTCTGTATTCTTTTATCTTCAGAGAAAAACTGAAGAAGCTTATTCTTTATATTTTTATTAGACTAAATTTAAAATTTCACTATGTCTCTGAGTATCTACATATGAATATATATTTATTATACATCTAGCTTCTTTAAAACAGCATTTTCTTTGATACCTATGGATAACAATCAGCTTAATCTATATAATAAATAGCCAGGGTCGTAATGACTGAAGGCTGGACCAGACTGGAAGTCAGTGCTGGGTTGCCGTGGTGACCCAGCACTTATTGGGGCCGATGCAGGCGCCCTTTCCGAGCACTGACTGCCTAGGGAGCTGTGGATCAGGCCCGGAGGGAGGCCTGCAGAGAGAGGCAGGGTCTGATCTGTAGCCTCTGTGGCAGCCGTTGATCAGAACTTGCCTCTCTTTCTCTCCGGCCTGGCCAACAGCTGTACCTCCATTTCTCTCCAGGCCTCCAAGGAGGCTGCTGATCATCCCCACCTTTCTGATCAGGCCCTGTTGATAGGCCCAGAGATGCTGACTGGCATAGAAACTGACAAATCAGAACCAAATCTGGGTGAATGTAAGGAGCCAATGGCTGCCTAGGAGGCAGAGCTTTTGACTCTGACTGGCATAGAAACTGACCAATCAGAAC
>NW_005370127.1:1712327-1727417 GCF_000412655.1 Myotis brandtii
TCTGCAGCCAGGCACAGAACTCTTGCATTGCGAAGACTCTGACAGCAGGGAGGAGGAAGTCCTACCCCCACAAAATCAGCCAGAATCAGCCGTTGGTCAGATAGCTCTCAGCAGCCTGACAGCCAGGACTCTCATTCATCTGCATTTCAGACTGCGACAGCAGGGAGGTAGGACTATGTCTAAAGAGCAACTACTGATACAATATAGCTCTGCAGCTGAAAGAAGCCGGCATTATCGACAGAAAATGTCTGAAGACCGATGTGTGTCTGATCTTGAAAGATCAGGCAGGCAGGCAGAGGCAGTTAGGAGCGATCAGGCAGGCAGGCAGAGGGGTTAGGGGCAATCAGGCAGGCAGGCAGGTGAGTGGTTAGGAGCCAGCAGTTTCAGATTGTGAGAGGGGTGTCTGACCACCGGCAGTTCCCAGATTGTGAGAGGGTCCCCCATTGGAGTGGGTGCAGGCTGGGCTGAGGGACCCGTGCATGAATTTTGTGCACCGGGCCTCTAGTATTGTCATAATTAACAGAGTTTAAATAAGGTTATGACCTGATTTCTTTCACTAATTGACAGGTAACTATGCATTGTTGGTATTCTGGTTTGAAAACATTGATTTGCCCAAATGTCTAAGTTTAGAGAGCAGTGTACTTGTAAATGTTTTGTTGATTTCTATGTTGTTACTTTTTTAATAGAGTTTAACATTTTAAAAATTTTATGAATAATTCTGTTTTGACTTGTGTAAATTCATTAGTTTTAGGTCATGGAAAGTAGTTTTTGAGTCTTCAAATTCAGTTCAGATACCATTTATGTGGTAAGCACTTTGCAATCATTATTAGTCTTGCTTATTCTATCCCATCGATGAATTTCAACAATGTCTGTTCAATAATGTAATGCATTGCACATTCTGCTATGCTTAGTGGGATTTGCAAGGATGAATAAAATTGCTGCCTACTGGGAGAGAATGTTCCTGTTACCTGACTGAGAATTGTTTCAAGGGGCAGGAGCCACTTGAGGTGGAGTGGAGGAAGTCACATGACAAAGGAGAACATGCCAAGGTCATTCAGGGTCTGATGATAAGTCTGAGCACAGGTGGGTTTCATGTTTGAAGATGATTCTGTTTTTCTACCACACAAGATTAATGGTTTGGCTGGGTTTAGATTTATAGTTTGGAAACCATTTTTTCTTCAGAATATTGGAGGCATTCCTTTACTGTCTTTGAATTCCCAGAAATGAGAAATCATTTATAATCTGGACCTTTGATACTTTTTATACCTTTCCCCCTTTTCTTTGGAAGCTTGCAGGATGTTCTGTTTTCTTTGGTAATTTGAAACTTCACAGTGATATACACATAGGTTTATTTTCTTCTATGTGTGGGCTTTTTGTATGTCTTTTCAGTCTTCAGTTCTGGGTAATTGGCTTGAATTATCTCTTCCCTTCTGTTTTTTCTGTTCTTTTTGGAATCATTATTATGTAGATGTTGGACCTTCTCCACTCATCATTTCATTTTCCTATTCCCTTCACTCACCCCATTGTACATCTTCTTGTCTTTTCGTTCTGCTTTCTTGGAGATTTTCTCAACTTTATTTTCCAACTCTTCTGTTTTATTTTTATTTCAGAAGGAGGGAGGGAGGGAGCGAGGGAGGGAGGGAGGTGGAAGGAAGGAAGGAAGGAAGGAAGGAAGGAAGGAAGGAAGGAAGGAAAACAAACCCAGGAAACTGACTGGACTCTGTGTGTGCAGAAGAGGCTTGTCAGCTGTGGACTTCACTATGTAACAGGCTGGCCATTTTGTTGGTAGCCCTTGATACCACTGTCTTTGTTTTTCCCCTGCACTTTGTCAGATGCCCCAGAGAAGCCTCTGCCAATGGACAGTGGTAGTCCTGGCTGCAGCGTGTGGGAGCCCAGTTGGGAAGAGAGCCTGGGGAGCTCTCAGTGTTCAGCATGTAACGTTTTGTAATTCTCCTGTTTTTAATATTACAGCCCCACCTTCAATTATGCCTGGGTCTTATGTTCCAGACGTCCTCTGTGACTCTCTCTAGAAGAAACTTCCCATCTTATTCTAGGGTGTGGGAGGGAAGTTGCTAGGCTATACAAAGTTGAAGAAATTGAGAGTGGAGGTGGCAGGGGAATGAAAAGAAGGGGTGCTTAGTTATTAAAAAAATATATTTTAACTACTTCCTTTCAGCTTCACCTTTATCCTGACATCCAGAGGTCCCTGATGCTGCCACTTCTTAGGCCACTTTGGGGTTGTTTGTTCAAGTATGTTGGTTTTTAACTTTTCCCCATTGCTGTCTTATGATTGTGCTAAGTCCATTCACACTCATCAGTCTACTGTATAACATAACATTTTCAGCTCTTGTCTTCTCTCCCATTTTGTTTATGCAGTTTTCTGTCTTTTTAGAAATCTTTTTACTGGAATTTTGAAGTATTGGGAATGAGTAGAGCTAAAAGCACATGATCAGCCCTGCTGGTGTGGCTCAGTTGGTTAAGCATCATCCTATGCACCAAGTCCCAGGTTCTATTCCTGGTCAGGGCACATGCACAGGTTACAGGCTTGGTCCCTGGTGAGGGGCATGTAGGAGGCAGCTGATCAATGATTCTCTCTCATCATTCTTTCTACCTTACTCTCCCTCTCCCTCTCTCTGTAAAATCAATAAAAACATATTTTCTTTCTACCTTACTCTCCCTCTCCCTCTCTGTAAAATCAATAAAAGCATATTTTTATAAAATCAATAAAAACACATTTTTAAAAAGCACATGATCAGTTAACCATTTTTAATTGGGAATTTTGGAAATTAAAACTTTATACAGGTGGTAAATGAATTAATATCATAATTTAAAATATTACTTAAAGGCTTGAACTATAGTGGCAGTTGAACTATATTTTAAGACCCACCCCTTTTGGTAATAATCCCAAAGAAATCAGAAGACTCTCCAGTGTATGATTCCTCAAGTCTTCATCTTCTCTACATTTTTAGTGTAATGTTATTCTCTTTGTGATTTAATGATGCAGTGAATACTTCAGAAGTATAAATAATTTACTCTTAAATTTTTTAGTAATATTTGTCCAGTGAATTATATTTTAAAAATCCAGTAATTCAACAAATAATTGAGTGTTTATATGTGTTAGTGCTACATGAGATATATTCTTAAGGTAAAGTCAATGCTTCATAGCTACTGTTATTTGAGAAAAATACTTTTTTATATGAAAGGACACTTTCCAGGAGCATATCAAAGTACATAAGGAGTCAGCAGAAAGTGTTCTTGTTGGAAAAGTTACTGATTCATAGGAAACATGATTAAATGCCAAATTTTATATTAGACTTAGGTGTTAGAGAAGGTCGCAATGGAGAGAAATCAGAATGGGCCAGAGTAATAAAAGGATGCTTCATCTCTGCCTGGATACCCTTTTGTCACATGTGCATGTTTAAAATCCAGCTCCTCATCCACATTGACTCATAGAGTTACAGAGGTTTGTGAGTAACCGTAAAGGCACCCAGCTCACTGGCCCTTTCCTGGGCCTGTGGGGTTACACCTCACAGCCTCACCACTAAGTGCTTTTCCTGCCTCTGCTTGCACATTGCAGTGCTCGGGCCACCCACTCAGGTCTCCTTTTGGGTAGTGGCAGTACCAATTTTTCTATTCCCGTCTCTCCTTTACCCTATCTATACACATGATCAAGTCTTGATGATTCTTCCTTTGCAATATGTCTCCAGTTTGTAATTCAGTTATACCATCTTAACATGTTTATTTAAGCACCTAGTATGTGCCAGGAAGTGTGTACAGTGTTGAGGCTGAATAAGGGCCCTAAAGGAGCCTGTACCCCTTCATGGATGAAGCAGACATGGACATCGAAAATTTGGGAAAAACATGGGCGAGTTAGGAAGTATATTGCATAGGACCCTACCGGCAGCCTGGAGGGTTGATGCTAAACCCACTGGGGGAGAAGGCCTGACACAGCACGGGATGCTAGGGCATAGTTGAATGCTGCAGAGTAGACGGTGCTGAGGCTGGTCTCACTGCAGGTGCAGCAGCACTGTAAGCAAGGGTGAAGGCCTGAAAGATACTTTATTCATCATTAAATAAATATTTATTGTGTCAGCTATGTGCCAGGCAACTGTTTTGCCATTGAATGCAGCTGGCAGCCTGGAGGGTTGATGCTAAACCTACTGGGGGAGAAGGCCTGACAGCACGGGATGCTAGGGCATAGTTGAGTGCTGCAGAGTAGAAGGTGCTGAGGCTGGTCTCACTGCAGGTGCAGCAGCACTGTAAGCAAGGGTGAAGGCCTGAAAGATACTTTATTCATCATTAAATAAATATTTATTGTGTCAGCTATGTGCCAGGCAACTGTTTTGCCATTGAATGCAGCAGTGAACAGAACATGCAATATCAGATATAAAAGTAAATCACATAGAATCATATAAAAAGCATAAGTGTAGCAAGTAAGTAGATTGTGTAGGATGTTTTAAGGATGCTAACTGAAGGGATGATGGAGATGGGCATTGTGGACCTGTGGCCGAATAACTTTCACACTGTTTCACTGAAACCCAGGGGCTGCAGAGGTGAAACATTGATTGGTTGCCTCCTGACTGGGGCCTGGGATTGAACCTGCAACCCAGGTATGTGCTCTTGATCGGGAATCTGGCCGACACTCTAACCACTGGGCACACCAGCCAGGGCTGATTTTATTTTTAATATGTTTTAAAACTCTTCAAAAACAGTAATGAGAGCCCAGTCAGCCTGGCTCAGTGGTTGAGCGTCAAACTATGAACCAGGAGATCACAGTTCAATTCTTAGTCAGGGCACATGTCCAGGTTGCAGGCTCAATTCCCAGGAGAGGGTGTGCAGAAGGCAGCCAATCAATGATTCTTTCTCATCATTGATATTTCTCTCTCTCTCTCCTCCCTTTCTCTCTGAACTCGATAAAAATGTAGTTTAAAAAAAAAGTAATGAGAAACAGCACAGGCAAACAAATACATTATGTATGATGTTTTACGCAGTAGATACCACCAAAGCATTAACTTTACTCATGTTTGGAAAAGGTCTGGATTGCAAAAACAGTTTTTTTCATATTAATTGACTTCATAACATGGACTTACATCATTTATTGGACTTTGCTTTATTGTGCTTCACAAATACTGGGTTTTTTTTGTTTGTTTGTTTTTTTTTACAAATTGAGGTTTATGGCAACCCTGTTTTCAGCAAGTCTGTTGGCATGATTTTTCCAACAGCATTTGCTCACTTTGTATCTTTGTATCACATGTCAGTAATTCTCACAACATTTCAAATGTTTCATTATTATTATTTGTTATGGTGATCTCTGGTCAGTGATCTTTGATGTTATGAACTGTGTCTGTTTAGGAAGGCAAACTTAATTGATCAATGTGTGTGATCTGACTGCTTTACTGACCGGCCTTTCCTTCCATCTCTCCTTCTGGTTGGGCCTCTCTTCTTTCCCTGAGACAGTATTGAAATTAGAACAATTAATAACCGTATAATGGTCTGTAAGTGTTCAAGTGAAAGGAAGGATCATATGACTCTCACTTCAAATCAAAGGTAGAAATAATTAAACTTAATGAGAAAGGCAAGGCAAAATAGGCTGAAAGATAGGCCTCTTGCACTGAAGAGTTAGCCAAGTTGTGAATGCAAAGGAAAAGTTCTTAAAGGAAATTAAAAGTGTTGCTCCAGTGAAGAAAGCAAAACAGCCAATTATTGCTGATCTGGAGGAAGTTTTAGTGGTTTGGATAGAAGATGGAACAAGCCACAACATTCCTTAAGCCAAAGCCTAATCCAGAACAAGGCTCTAACTCTCTTCAATTCCATGAAGATTGAGAGAGGTGAGGAGGCTACAGAAGAAAACTTGGGAGCTAGTGGAGGTTGGTTCATGAACTTCAAGGAAAGAAGGCATCTCCATAGCATAGAAAGAAGTTCAAGATGAAGCAGCAAGTGCTGATATAGAAGCTGCAGCAAATTTTCCAGGAGGTAATTAATGAAAGGTGGCTACTCTACACAACAGATTTTCCATGTGGTTGAAACAGCCTTCTATTGGAAGAAGATGCCATCTAGGACTTTCATGGCTAGGAAGGAGAAGTCAATGCCTATCTTCAAAGCTTCAAAGGATAGGCTGACTTTCATGTTAGGAGCTAAAGCAACTGGTGACTTTAAGTTGGAGCCAATGCTTATTTACCATTCTGAAAACCCTAGGGCCTTAAGAATTACCTAATTCTACTCTGCCTGTGCTCTATAAATAAAACAACTAAGTCTGGATGACAGCACATCTGTTTACAACATGGTTTACTGAATATTTTAAGCCCACTGTTGAGACCTACTGTTCAGAAAAAAAATATTCCTTTTAATATGTTACTGCTCATTGTCAATGCACCTGGTAACCCAAGGGCTCTGATGGGTGGAGATGTACAAGTGTAATGTTGTTTCCATGCCTGCTAACCCAGCATCCATTCTGCAGCCCATGAATCAAGGAATCATTTTGACGTTCAAGTCTTATTAGTTAAGAAATACATTTTGTAAGGCTATAGCTGCCATAGAGAGTGACTCCTCTGATTGATAGGGGCAGAGTCAAATAAAAACCTTCTGGAAAGGATTCACCATCCGAGATGCCATTAAACACACTTTTAATTCTCGGGAAGAGGTCAAAATATCAACATTAACAGGAGTTTAGAAGAAGTTGATTCCAGCCCTCATGGATGACTTTGAGGGGGTTCAAGACTTCAGTGCAGGAAGTAACTGCAGATGTGGTGGGAAGAGCAAAAGAACCAGAATTACAAGTGGCGCCTGCAGATGCGATTGGATTGCTGCCATCTCGTGATAAAACTTTACAGATGAGGAGTTGCTTCGTGTGGATTTTTGCAGTGGAATATACTTGTGAAGATGCTGTGAAGAGTGTTGAAAGGACAACAGAAGATTTAGAATATTACACAAACTTAGTTGGTAAGGCAGCAGCAAGGTTTGAGAGGATTGACTCTAATTTTGAAAGAAATTCTGTGGGTAAAATGTGATCAAACAGCATCACATGCTACAGAGAAATTAAATTCTTCATGAAGAGTCCACTGATTTCAGCAAACTTCATTGTTGTCTTATTTTAAGAACAAGCCTTAGCCACCATAACATTCAGCACCAACCATCCTGATCAGTCAGCATTCGTCAACTCGGGGCAAAACCCTCCATCAGCAAAAAGATTACAACTCTCTGAAGGCTCGGATGATAGAATTTTTGAGCAATAAAGTACTTTTTAAAAAATTCTCAACTGAGGATATGTTGTTTTCATTGATTTAGAATTTTTGAGCAATAAAGTACTTTTTTAAAAATTCTCAACTGAGGATATGTTGTTTTCATTGATTTTAGAGAGAGAGGAAGGGAGAGGGAGAGAGAAACATTGAAGTGAGAAAGAAACAGTGTAAACACCACTTTCCTATGCACTGAGAAGGCAAAAAATTTGTGTGACTCTTGTTACTGAGATACACACTTTATTGCAATGTTCTGGAACTGAACCCATAATATATTATCTCTGAGGTATTTTCCCACTTAAACCTAAAGTTGAATTTACTTGAATAAAACATCTCACTTATGTATTATGTTGAGAATTCACTGCTAAAATTATTTGAAAACCACCTTGTAGAATTCAATTTGTTTTACTCTTGTGTTTTAGTTGCCTTTAGCACCTTCAGACTTTCTCACTTTCTGATCTGTCTTGCATGCCATTGCCAGAGTTAATGCTCTTTGAAAAACTTTTAATTAAATGCTTGAAATGCAAACCTTATTGTGGGAGGAAAGTAAACTTAGATATTGGCTATAGCTCTGCCACAAAATGCTCTGTGACCTTAAGCAAAATCTTTGTTTTCTCATCTGTATCTTCTCTGCTCAAAATTTTGCTTCATGATTTATTCCCCAGCTGTCAGCTGTTCCAATGATCCATCTCTAGCTTATCCCTAGTTCTTTCCCTCCCATTAGCCCCTTACCCTTATCCACTGCTCTGGTCTGTTCATTCTCTTCACTCTGTCTCCTCCCTTCCACAATGCACTCACCATTTGCTGATTAATCTCAGCATCTAGTCATGTTATTTCTTTAGCTCATACTGGCCTCTCTCTTTATCCCATTGATTTAAATTTTGCCATTATTAAATTTTGCACATTATTTAAAAATCACCTCCTAGAACTAATAGATAAAAATCACCTCCTAGAACTAATGGAAGAATGATGGCAGTACCAAATGACAGAGTATTAAGGAATTGGAAACAAGCCATTTGATTTATCTAGAACTGTGCTGTCCAGTACAGTAGCCACTTGCCATGTGTGACTGTTTAAAAGAAAATCAATTAAAATGAAACCCAATAAAAATTTAGTTTTTCATTCTCAACATTTCAAGTGCTCAACAGCCACATGTGGCTAGTGCCTACTCTATTAGTGCAGATACAGAACATTTTCATCGTAGAAAATTCTATTGGACAACACTGGTCTAAAAGGGCACTGGTGACTTGAGAGTTCTGTTTCAGGGATTTCTGGAGGAGAAATATATTTGCAAATGGTTAGAGGAAATTTTTGATGAAGAAACAGAGGTGATGAGTTTAGACAGGTGATTTTAGAGGTTTGGCAGTGGCAAGAGGGAGAGGCATAGGGAAAATTGCAATGGCTAAGTAAAAAACAAGGTGTGTGCGAAAAAAGTTAATGAAAACGGAAGGACTGAGTCTGTTCTAGACATTGGAGGAGGAGTAAGTAGGAAGAGGCAGACATATTGGATACTGGGAAAAGCAAGCAAAACAGGATGTTGACATGGGTTTTGTTCTGTTTCAGTTTTGGCTGAGGCCCAAAAGTTGCAAACAAAACAATAGGTGGCAATGACATCCACATTCCTAAGTAAGATTGTACCCCTTAACCCACCACCTTGAAGGTGTGATTTAGGTTGAAGAAGCCAAGACGGGCTGGGAGAGCAGGAAGGAAAGGGATGCTTCCATCTCACCTCAAGCTGTGTGAGGGGGTTGGAAAGAGACTGCTGGGTTCTCTTGACATGATCTGTGTCCTCTGGGGGCTGTGGGGACATTGAACGTGGACTAGAAAAGTTTAGAGGTCAAATGTAGGAGCTATACCTGCCTGCCTGGCTGCAGAACAAGAAGAGGTGGCCACCCTGGAAGCCAGCTGTGTTTTCATTAATAACAAGGCAATGGGGCCTAATTTCTGTCGACCAGGGTTTTTTAATGAGTGGCCCCACCCAGGAGCTTTTTCTGCCAGAAACAGTGTGAGCTTTGCATTGGAGGCTGGAGGTATGCTCATTAGATACAGAGGCTGGAGGGTGTGTGGGCATTCTAAGTGGTCACCTGGAGGAGAGGCTTTGCTTGAGCCCAGAGAGCTGCAGTGGGATATTTCCAGAGGGAAAAGCTCTGCAGAACCCACAAAGAGGCTCCATTTGAGGAGTCAGACACTGTGGGTAGTGAGTTGAAGGAAGGAGCTTATAGAGTCAAGATGCCTACTATGCCTAGAACAGCCTGGGCTGGAGGAGGGGAGACACTTTAATTTTTCTTTTTATAATTCTTTATTGTTAAAAGTATTACATATGGCCCTAACTGGTTTAGCTCAGTGGATAGAACGTTGGCCTGCAGACTGAAGGGTCCCAGGTTCGATTCTGGT
Source organism: Myotis brandtii (assembly GCF_000412655.1). Lineage (NCBI taxonomy): Eukaryota > Metazoa > Chordata > Mammalia > Chiroptera > Vespertilionidae > Myotis > Myotis brandtii. The sequence continues at coordinate 1,721,957 of NW_005370127.1, forward strand.
CAAGGGCATGTACCTAGGGGGTGTGCAGGAGGCAGCTGATCAATGTTTTTAACTCTCTATCCCTCTTCCTTCCTCTCTGTAAAACAATCAATAAAATATGTATATTTTTTTTAAAAAGTATTACATATGTCCCCCTTTCCCCCCCATGGACTTCTTCCAGCCCTGCGCCCTCCCCTGCACCCCCACCCCCATGCCAGGCCTTCAGCACCCTATTGTCTGTGTCAATGGGTTATGCATAGATGCATACAAGGTCTTTGGTTGATTACCTTTCACCCACCCACCCTCCCCCGCCTTTCCTCTGAGATTCTGCACTCTGTTCCACGCTTCCATGGAGACACTTTAATTTTGAATAAAGTTTGGAATTTGGGCTGGACATTTTACCTCCAGAAATATAGTTGTTTTTGTCACCAAAGGACTTTTACTTTTTATGAATGACTGGAAAAGCTTTGGAACAGATTTCATCCATGACAGGGACTGAATAGGCTTCTGAAGGGATTAAAGACGCAAGGGAGAAAGAATACAGTTTTTGCTGTTTGTATCCTATGGAGCTTTATTTATTTGGGGCAATGGCTATACTGATTTGGAGTTTGATAAGAGTACAGAATGTTTAGAAAAGCTTTTAAAAGATTGTGTTGAGAATTAGTAATAAGTAAGTGAGAAGATGACCTCAATCTGCCTGGTTGAAGAGAAACAACAGGAATTAAGTGGCTCAGGCAAATGAGATTTTGCTTCTCTTTCTGGGAGTACTACATAGTCTGCATAATGAGGAGACTGTTGTATTTTGTTTGGGGTTTATAGTTTTGGTAATTTTAAGCCTTATAGTTTTTTGGAGTCAATGAAGAATGTTTAACAGTTTTCCTCTGTTTGTGGTTTCAGGTGCCCCTTGATGCTACTAGGGTGATAGAAGTGACTATGTTTCTTTCAGTTCATGATTGGGATGGGGTAGATTATTTCTATTTCATTTCTAGCATTGGTCCATCTATTATGTATACTCTGTGGGGACTCTTATACTTTATCAGGATGCCATCAGCTGCAGGTAACAAAAAGCTGTAAATCAAATTGGCTTCAGCACCTAGAGGAGACAGGCAGGCTCTGACTCACTTCTCTCTATGACTCTGTGTTAGCTGTGCCCCTAGCAAAGTGCCTGAATCAATTCCAGGTGTCACATTCAGAGAGCAGACAGAAAACGGGCTCTTTCTCCTAGTATACCAAAAGCAGCTCCCCCATCCTCCCTAAGGAGAACCGCCTTCACATCTCATTGGCCGGAAATGGGTCACTTCCAACTTCTGAACTAATTACTGATGGCAAGGGGAAAGGAATCCTCATAGCAATTGATTAAAGCAATTACTGTGTACTTGCTAGAAGTAGGAATAGAGTCAGCCAGCATCCCCTAAGCACATGACTTGCAGAGGAGGAGTGGATATCTAAACCAGATCAGGGTTCTGTTGGGAAAGGAGAAAAGGACAATGGATTGTGGGTAGATTCTTTCACCTATTCCTAAATTATATATACTAATTAATTGCAGACTAGATGGTAGGAACATAGTATATGTTAACTAACCTGCTGTGACAAAATCCAAAATATAGTGGTTTAAGTAATCTAAAAGTTTATTTCTCTCTCACCAGCAACAATTCAGAGACATGTGGTCCAGAGCTGGTGGTGTGGTTTCAATCTAGTTTGAATATTAGAGTTGCCACGTTGAAATAACTAAGAAATCCCCCAAATTCAGAGACTTAGGGAACAAAAAAGTCTCACATGAGTCTAAGGAAAACTTCTGAGGTCACTGAATGACTCTGCTTTGTGCGGCCATTCAGGGACCCTGGTTCCTTCCATAGTGTTTCTTTGCTGTCTCCCTGGTGGATTGTCCTTGCCTGTGTGGTCAAAGCTATGTCACCATTTCCAGGTTCCAGGCAGAAAATGGTGCAAGAACAGAGTAGGTAGGCCCATGTGTAAAGGCCTAGACCAAGGTGGCATCTGTAACTTCTGCTCATGTTCTGTTGGCAAGATCTTGGCCACAGGGGGACATCCAACTGCAAAAAGCCTGGTGTCTTGTCTAGTTGGGCTGCTATAACAAAACATAGAGTGGGTGGCTTATAAGCAACAAACGTTTATTTCTCACAGTTCTGGAGGCTGGGAAGTCCAAGGTCAAGGCAAGGGTGGGTTTACTGTCTGGTGAGGACACCCTCCCTGGTTCACAGATCTTCTGGCTGTGTTCTCACATGGTAAAGGGGGTGAGGGAGCTCTATGGAGTATCTTTTGTAAGAGTGCTAATTCCATTCATGAGGGTTCTGCCTTTATGACTTAATCATCTCCCAAACCATCACATTGGAGATTAGGTTTCAACATAGGAATTTTGGGGGGACACAAATATTGTTTATCATACCTGGACAATGTAGTGTTAGTGGGCATCTTCTAAGCTTTCTCAAGTCATCACCATCACCAGCCAGCAGAAAGTGGGAAAGAAAGAGTATAAACCTAGGTCAGGTGTCTATAAGAAGATGATGCTTAAGTTGTACCCGTTACTTCTACTCATGTCCCCTTAGCCTAGACCCGTGGTCGGCAAACTGTGGCTCGCAAGCCACATGCGGCTCTTTGGCCCCTTGAGTGTGGCTCTTCCTAAGCCTTAGGAGTACCCTAATTAAGTTAATAACAATGTACCTACCTATATAGTTTAAGTTTAAAAAATTTGGCTGTCAAAAGAAATTTCAATCGTTGTACTGTTGATATTTGGCTCTGTTGACTAATGAGTTTGCCGACCACTGGCCTAGACTTAGTCACATGGCCACATGCAAGGAAGGCCAGGAATTGGAATTTGTAGCTGGAAGGCCAAGTATGGGAGAAGGAAAGAATGGGTTATGGTAGACTATTAGCTGTTTTGTTGTTCTTTTTTTCACACAAAGTTTTTTTCTGCTCTGTATAGGATCTCTATCAGGAGCCTAATTATATATTAAACAAAGTTCTATTTAATGCTTACGGCCAATAGTCACTCATAAAATTTCTGAGTTGAGTTACTTCTGGCATTAGTAGTAAAGCAGTATTAAAGTGATAAAAAATATAAAAAGTTTATAAACTTTTATGTATAAAAATATACATAATCTTGGCCTTCTGCAACAATTTGTATAGTTGTGTGTGTGCATGTGTGTAGTTTTAAAGTTTTATAACCTAAGGTTATACATTTTATAAAAGAAAACAATGGGAATCTTTTGGGAAGTGAGTGGTAAATTCTCTTCCTAGAGCACATTTGGATTTGATTCTACTACTCTAAGGTGGCCACTTGCTTCCTCTATTCTTTGAGTGATCATAGGATATTATTTCAAACTTTTATTTTAATGCTACTTTCAGACTTTTTTTGGTCATACAAACTAGCTTAGTAGTGTTATAACTAGCTGAATAGTATATGCACACCTTTTATATTTAGGTAACTTAAGATGAAATTCAATATTGTTATAAATCCTTTCTAGAATCTTGAGTCTGATCTTATTAGCTCTGTGAAGTTATGTATTTTTATCTGTTTTATTTACTGCTTTACCTCCATTGCTTAGAATAATTTCTGACATGTAGACACTCAATAAATAGGTGTTACATGAATAAAAAGGTATAAAATACAACATGTTTCACGTGTGAATTATCAAACCTCATTTTTACCTCTTCACTTAAGGAAATTTTAGTTCTTAGGCATCTGAATGAAGTAGTTTTTATTCGGCTCACATCCTAGGGAAAAGTGCAGCAAGCGAGAGAGTCTTCCCTGCTCTATATAGCTTCAGCAGATGAACCTGTGTGTGTGCACAGAGAGTCATGTGTAATAAGGGCACACATATGTGATGTGGCCTAATATAGGCACTCAAGATGTAGGGATATGTGAATTGGAGAGAGGGAAAGGAAATGTTCCATTTCATCCCAACAACAACAAAAACATTCACTTTTTTGAATGCAACTTTTTTCAAGTGGATTGAAGTTTGAGTAGGATGAAGAAGAAATAAAATAATTTGACTTTTGGGAGTTAGGAAGAAAAGGTTACACAATATTCTGAAGACTGAGTGGGTAACTTGACCTGTTTTATGATTTACTTTATCCTCATACTGTAATATCGTTTTCAGAATTCTTATACCACTGACAATATTGAAACTGAGAGGGATAAGCTCTAGGAAACATTTCTTAGCACATCACTCTCTTCTGCGAGTCCATTACCTTTTACCAATAGGGCTCTGGGAGGACTGAGCACATGGAATTATAAATGAGTGAGCTCTCCTTGGTTGGGTGACACATTTGAAGGGAGGGTATTTAATCCTGGGGAAGAGCATTCTGGGCCTGTGGGAAGATACTGAAATAAAGGCTGCAAGATAGGAAGGTGTGTGTTTTGTTCAGCCAATGACAGACAGGTAGACCAGTATGCTTCTAGCACAGTGGTTCTCAACCTTCCTAATGCCGAGACCCTTTAATACAGTTCCTCATATTGTGGTGACTCCAATTTCATTGTTACAACTTGAACATAATTAAAGCATAGTGATTAATCACAACAATATGTAATTATATATGTGTTTTCCAATGGTCTTAGGAGACCCCTGTGAAAGGGTCGTTCGACCCCCAAAGGGGTCACGACCCACAGGTTGAGAACCACTGCTAATGTGCAGGGGGAATGAGGGTGGAAGCTGCACCTAGAGAGAAAACTACAAAAACAATAAGGGGTTGACAGGCTAGGGCAAGCATGTCAACCTCAAAGGCTAACACGGGCCAAATAAGATTATGTGGGCAGCAAAAAGAACAAACGCTTCAATTTTCATACAAATGTAGGTTTAGCCCGGGGCTTCACAGGTGAGTTTTATTAAACATTCAAAGAAGAAGCTTCAATTTTCATACAAATATAGGTTTAGCCCGGGGTCAGGTGGCTTCACAGGTGAGTTTTATTAAACATTCAAAGAAGAACTAAAACCTATCCTCCTCAGACTATTCCAAAAAATTCAAGAGGAAGGAACACGTCCAAGCTCATTCTATGAAGCCAGCATCACCCTAATACCAAAACCAGGTAAAGACAACACAATGAAAGAGAATTACAGGCCAATATCCCTCATGAACATAGATGCCAAAATCCTCAACAAAATCTTAGCAAATCGGATCCAACAGTACATCAGAAAGATCATACACCATGACCAAGTAGGATTTATCCCAGGAATGCAAGGATGGTACAACATCCGTAAATCAATAAACGTAATACATCACATAAACAAATTGAAAGAAAAAAACCACATGGTCATATCAATTGATGCAGAAAAAGCATTCGACAAAATCCAACACCCATTTTTGATAAAAACTCTCAGCAAGGTGGGAATAGAAGGATCATACCTCAACATAATAAAAGCCATATAATTTTCCCTAACAGGAACGAGACAGGGATGCCCACTTTCACCACTCCTGTTTGACATAGTACTGGAAGTGCTAGCCATAGCAATTAGACAACAAGAAG
>NW_005370127.1:1728885-1737875 GCF_000412655.1 Myotis brandtii
TTGGGGGTCACCACAACATGAGGAACTGTATTAAAGGGTCGTGGCATTAGGAAGGTTGAGAACCACTGCCTTAATCAATAAAAAGAAAATAAAAAAAGTAGGTTTATTTCGATAAGACATGCTGAATACAAAGGGATGAAATAAATGAGTAATCGTTAACATAAAATAATAGAATATTATAATAAAAGTTAATATTTTTTCTTGAACATTAATTTACCAGACACTGAATAACTGCAGAAATTAATAAGTGTAACACAAATAAACCTATTTTTCTTGTTCTCCGAAAGTGAAATATTTCCTGTTGTGCACACCAAACAAATCAGTCTAAGACTAATGATGTGGCAATCAGCTGCTAAAATATTTGCTGCTAGTATTATTGGAGAGAAATGGAGCGCCTGCACGTAAGGTGTGTAAGGGAAATGATTATAGTAATCAGTCATTAACTGATTACGTTGTAGTTTGTTATGTAGTTAATTATGCATAACAGGATATTGTAAAAATTAAGTTACGAAATTTTTATTAAAATGTTTCTTATATACCATTATATTGGCTGGACTGCAAGAATATTCGTTGTGGGCCGCATGTGGTCTGCGGGCCGTGAGTTTGACATGCTTGATCTAGGGCCATAAATGCAGATATTTTGCTTAATTCTGTGGTTGATGAAAAAAAAAGGTTTTGAGCAGGGGAAGTGATAGGATGAGATCTGCATCGTGAGGAAATCATTCTGGAAGGAGGGAGTGTAGAGAATTAATCAGGGGGAGGGACTGGTTTGGTGTATGTCTTTTCATGTTTATGTTGTGATGTTCTTTAATGAAGCACAGGGAGCAGTGTTCAGGCGAGGCCCGCTCCAGTCGGCCAGCATCGCTGTGTGCAGAGGAACAGCTGTGAGAACAGGCGCTACACAGGCCAACAGGAGGCTCAGGCTGCTTGGTTTTGGTTTGGAGACCTTGAGTGTGGTGTCTCTCTGAGCTCATGCTTCTTGCTCGTAGGCAAACAGCTGGTGTGTACCTGTTGGGGGAGCCACGGTAGAGGGTCCTGTGGTCCCTCTTTGGGCTGCAGGCCAGGAGGACAAGAGGTATTTTGTTCAAATGTCTAGCCCAGTCCTCTGTGTTTCATTCATTCCTTTTCTTATTGCTGACCTTCGTTAAAGACTTCGAGTGTTCTGTTTTACCTTCACTTTGTCATGGGCTTTTAAGAGTAGTTTTCCACACTTGGACCAAAGTTAAATGGGAAGCAGTAACTTTCAAATGTAGGGTTAATGTTGGTGGCAGTCGGGCTGATCCAGCTCTTGTCTTCAGCAGGAGAGTTCTTTTAGAAGCAGTAACTTTCAAATGTAGGGTTAATGTTAGTGGCAGTCGGGCTAGCTGATCCAGCTCTTGTCTTCAGCAGGAGAGTTCTTTTTTCTGTGCTAGTCTCCTTTTTTTTTTTTTCACAGGAGGTAATTTACTAAGTCTAGGAGAGAAATAATGAAGTTACTAGAATTGGGGCATTGGCAGCAGAAGCAGAAAGGAAGACCAGGTTTTGAGAACATTCTGATGGAAGATTAAAGAATTTAGGGGCAGCCCTAACCAGATAGAGCATCGGCCTGCGGACTGAAGGGTCCCAGGTTCGATTCCGGTCAAGGGCATGTACCTTGGTTGCGGGCACATCCCCAGTAGGGGGTGTGCAGGAGGCAGCAGATCGATGTTTCTCTCTCATCGATGTTTCTAACTCTCTATTCCTCTCCCTTCCTCTCTGTAAAAAATCAATAAAATATATTTTTTAAAAAAAGAATTTAGGGGCAAGGGCGAACAAAAGATAGTTTGGAAGTTTGAGGATTGTGTGCTTAGGAAAATGATGCTGCTGTTAGCAGACGGTCCCAGGGAGGAGGAGCAGAGTAGCTGTGGGATGGTGCTGACTTCATTTTGGATTCCAGATAGGGTAAGTGGCTTTTACTCAGTGTTGGGTTGTTATTTAATGGAAGTTTTGGAATTTGATTCTAGGTTTCCTGAACCCAATCAATGTGTATTTGTTTGTTTGTTTTCTGTTACACTAAGACATATATAAATGAAATGAAATGTACTTGTTGGGTTTCAGATGAGTGTGGAGACGTCAAATAAGCAGTTGTAAATGAGGCTTGAGTGAAAATTGAGAATAAATAGAGATTTCTGGAGTTATGTGTATATTTAGAGGATTAATTGGAAAAGTGTGAAGGATAAGTTCACCCAGGGAGATTTGGCAGGGAGGATATAATTGGAAATAGCCAAGGAACAGTTTTCTTGAAGGAAGAGTGAAAACGGGGCAGTCAGACTAAACAAAAGGAAAGGGGCAACAAGAATATTTTTTTAAAGGACTTTTATAGTCACAGAAAAGAAGGCATGGATTGTGATCTGGGATGTAATCGAGAGGTGAAAAAAGTTTTTACTTTTTAAGATCAGATATGCCAAGGGGAAAGCATGGGTGAAGAGGGAACAATTAGAGATGGAAGACAGAGGGAAAAGTTCAATTTAGTTTAACAAACACATGATAGGTACCACTGAGATGATGGGCATGGTGCTTTGTGGTAGGAATACACAGATGAAGTCAACACGGTCCTGCCTGTGGGTCGTTTACTGCCTAACGGAGGGCAGGAACAAGAGGAGCTAAGAAAGGCTCATATCTGCTGAGTGTTATGTTGGGAACTGCTGTCAGTGCTTTCTATGCATTGACTCATTTAGTCCTCACAACACCCCTGCGAGTTAGTTAGTTATCATTATTATCCACATACAGAAGAGGAAACTCAGGCACAGGAAGGTTAAGTAATTTGCCCAAGGCCTTTAACATTTAGTCAGCCATGGAGGCACGGGTTGTACCCAGGGCTCAGCATCATAAACAGAGGACTGTAGTGCAGTGCAAAGAGGAAGTATGAATTCTGTTCAGAAGTAGCAAAAGGGAGGGAGGAGTTCAGTGATTCTGGTAGGGGAGAGAGTAGGGCAGGGGAGATCTCAGGAGGAATAAATAGATGACGGGGAGGACCCAGATAAAGGAACATTCTGTCATGACCAGAGTGTGGAACCGTTGGTACAAGGTATGCATGGATTCACTGCTGTTTTACTAAGTAACTTGCACAGCCATCCTCTCTGACCTTTTCTCTGCCCTGTTCTAATCACAGAGGGTAGTCACATTTCATTTTACTCATTTCTGCAAGCAATTAAATGTTTTTTAAAAAATCTATTAGAAGTGGGTTATCCTTTTAGGGGTACCAGTCCTGCCTATCAAAACCATCATTAGAGTACAGTGTGTGATATTAAATATAAATATTAGTGTCTGCTTACCTACCTGCCTAAGAATTGGTAGAAATCTAACTAAGCGTTTCCTATGCAGTTGGGACCCAGATAATCACTCTTGGGAAGAACCAGAGAATTTGAGAGGCAGATTATGGAGGATACAGTTTAAATTTCAGAATATAAGCAGGTATTTTGCAAAGAATGGTTAAGAGCCGTAATGAGATAACTATAGGGTGTCTCCCCAAAATGTATACACACACTTGGAATAATTATAAAGTCCGTATTTATTAAAATACATTATGTTTTCAAAATTGAACTGTCAGCTATTCAAGTGTGTATGCATTTTGGGGGGTACCCTGTATATGTGATAAATACGTGACTCCTGGTTCTATGTGGTTAGTCTGCCAGAGCCTGAGCTTCACCCATCCCCTCACATCCTTGGCCATACCCCACATGCCCAACTCCTCCCTCAGCCAAGAACTGCAGTCTGGGGTTGGGAGCAGCGGGAGTAACGTGAGACTCAGCTGGCGTGACGTGTATTTTGCACATCAGTTTCTACTTTAAGAAAATGAAGATAATGTTTAGTGGCTTATTTTAGGCCACATAAATGCCCTTATGTCAAAATAATTGTGTCATTATGGCTGTGTGGGCAAATAAATTATTCTTAGAAGTGAGTGAGGGTGTTTAATAAAGGAAAGAAGTAAATTCACAGTTAGATGAATATATTTTTTGTCCCTTTGCAACACAGTTACTATGTGCCACTCACGAGGATCGGCCAGGATTCATCTAACGCTGATGAAAGGCCCATCTATGGTCCAGGCTCTGAAAGAAAAATCTGAGCATTAGGCATAGCACTACTACCACCCTGTGGTAATATGCTGTAGTTCATTGTATTTTATGGAGGGGAATAGGGCGAAAGTATATCTGATGTGTATACAGCATGCACATTTTGTATCTTCTCGTTTAAATAAGAGTATAATATGTTATAAAATTGTATGTTTTTATCTCTTTAATTTACCTATTAGAAAAATACATTTAGAAACTCCTAAAGAAGGAACCTATTAAAAATGGAGAGAGCCCTGGCCAGTGTGGCTCAGTTGGTTGGAGCTTCGTCCTGTACAATGAAAGGTGGTGGGTTCAATTCCTGGTCAGGGCACATACCCAGGTTGTGGGTTTGATCCCCGGTTTGGCACATACTAAAGGCAATTGATGGATATTTCTCTCTCACATTGATGTGTCTCTCTCTTTCTCTCTCTTTCAAATAAATAAAAAGTATATCCTCAGGTGAGGAGAAAAATGGGGAGAAAGGTTAACCTTGGGAATTAACACATTAAAAGTTCACAGACTACAGTTTCTATAGCTTTTCTCAAGAGAATTACAAACCAGTATAAGATACAAAGCACTTTAGCAATCATTAGATGGTTTATTGATATAGAGGGCAAGCTCCATGTTAGGTAAGCGCCATGATTTTGCTTTAGAATGCATTAATTTATATTTAAATGTGTGTTCCAAATTTTAGAGTTTATAGTATTTCAAGCAGAATGATGAAGTTGTTTAGAATACATTCAGTGGTGTCAGAATAATTCACTAGGCCTGGGGAAGCTGTAGCTCCTTCATTGTTTCCTTATGCATATCCCTTGATTTCTTGAGGAGTGAACCTGATCATTTCTCACTTCTCAGGGTGTGCATGCTGCTGCAGCTAGGTGGGCACTGTTTGACAGGTTGAATTTTTCCTTTTTTGGCAGCGGAGAGGTCCTAGGAGTTGTGGTGAAATATGCAGGATGAAAAGCTGCAGAACCATAGACCCATTTTCAGAGTATTATTTTTCACTTGGCTTAACAAGCACTGGTTTGCACAATATTAGAGGGCAGAGCTGCCGGTGCAGGACGGATGACCAGACTACATGTTTTCTCAACATACACAGCCTGAACACTGTGTGTGTAACACGTAAAAGTGTGTGTGTGTATTACATATAAAAGTAAACAATTACTTCTAAAATTTTTTAAAAACCAAAACAATAGTGGTTGTGAATGAATAAAAACTAATAAAATGATTTCATAAACTTCTAGAATATGAAATGCCAAAATTGTTATGTGAATATTAAACATCATTATATTAAATCCATGTAACCATCTTGCCGTGTAGTTTTTGGACTATCTTTCATGGAGTTGTGGAACTCCTTAGAGGTACTCAGAATGGGGGAGATTCAAGCTGGTCAAGTCCTGGATTATCTTTTAAAAGTGCCTTGCCACATATATCCTCTGATTATTCAGATGCACAAAACTTCTTCAAATAGCAGTTTATAAAAGGGGACATGTTTTGTGATGTTGTAAATGACAAAGCACCAGAATCGCTTTATTGCATTATTATTAAAACTGGTTCCAGAAACACCCCATCTCCATTCTTCTATAAGCTGCGGTATCCCTCTTTTACTGCATTGTCTTCTGGCTCCCGTCTGAAACACCCTGTCATTGCTCCCACTGTGATTCCTCTGCCAGCATTTGCTGTCTCGGCTGGGTTAGGCCGGTGCCAGCACAGGCTTTGGGTGGTGGTCTGGGCTGGAGACATATTAAGGAAGGGGAAGAAGCAGCGAGGGCTACTGTTCTTTACCTAACCCCCTCCCCACTTTTCCTGGTACATGGTCACGTTCAGTACAAATCCAATGTCTTCATTCCCTCATTCAGAAGTCTTATTCCAGTCTCTGCAAATTAAATCTGTGGTGTTTTTTTCTGTAAATGATAGTTGAGAATAGCCTGATTTCTTATGGGCACCTAGCTCTCAAGAAGAAAAAGGGAAGAGCATGAGTGAGCATGCACAGCTATTAGACCCAAATTACCACCCTCAACCCCAGTGGGCGTGGAGAGAGCATAGGAGTGGCAGATTAGTGGGGCTCCACACACAGAGAGGAACATTTTAAGTTTGTAGTGATAGAGTACCTCCCTAAAGATATGTTTTAGGAAAATTCTTATCAAATTTTTTTAAATGCTCAAAGACAGATAAGACCAAATGGTTAACCAATTAGTACCAATTAAAGGTGAATAAAAAATAATACTCCAAAGTGCTGAATTATTTTTTTAAAGCACTTAATACAAATTATTATGCTTGTTCATTTAAAAAAATTATTATACTTAATGTTATTTATGAAAGTGTTTATTAAGCCTGGGTGACAATTACAATCACTGAAGAAAGATTCCCTTTCTATGTCCCTGATTCATTATAATCACCAGTTCATTCTGTACATCAGATTATTTATTCACTTGGTTCTTAGATTCACTTGTTGATAGATGCATGTTTGTTGTTCACAATTTGTATCTTTACCTTTTTCTTCTTCCTCTTCTTAAAGGATACCTTTCAGCATTTCGTATAATACTGGTTTAGTGGTGATGAACTCCTTTAGCTTTTCCTTATCTGTGAAGCTCTTTATCTGACCTTCAATTCTGAATGATAGCTTTGCTGGATAAAGTAATCTTGGTTGTAGGTTCTTGGTATTCATCACTTTGAATATTTCTTGCCATTCCCTTCTGGCCTGCCAAGTTTCTGTTGAGAAATCAGCTGACAGTCGTATGGGTATTCCCTTGTAGGTAATTGAGTCTCTTTCTCTTGCTGCTTTTAAGATTCTCTCTTTGTCTTTTGCTCTTGGCATTTTAATTATGATGTGTCTTGGTGTGGTCCTCTTTGGATTCCTTTTGTTTGGGGTTCTCTGCGCTTCTTGGACCTGTAAGTCCATTTCTTTCACCAGGTGGGGGAAGTTTTCTGCCATTATTTCTTCAAATAGGTTTTCAATATCTTGCTGTCTCTCATCTTCTGGCACCCCAATTATTCTGATGTTTGTACGCTTGAAGCTGTCCCAGAGGCTCCTTACACTATCTTCGTATTTTCGGATTCTTTTTTCATTTTGCTTTTCCGGTTGGGTGTTTTTTGCTTCTTCGCATTTCAAATCTTTGGCTTGATTCTTGCGCTCCTCTGGTCTGCTATTGGGTGTAATATTCTTTATTTCAGAGCGTGTATGCTTAATTTCTAGTTTCTTTATCATAGCATCGAGGGTCTCATTAGTTTTCGTGAAGCTCTCCAAAAGTTTATTGCAAGCCCTCAAAATTGCGTTTTTTAGCTCTATATCCTCCATTTCTGTCATGTTTTTTTGTCTCCGCATTTTTTATGCTTTCTTGGTGCACCCTCTAGTGGTCTTTGTGCGCAGTCTTGTTCTAGTTGAGCCTTGATTGTTGTAGTTAATACTAGAGGGATTTGACCACCAGGCCGACTGGCTGTGTGAATCAGCTGTGTCTGCCGCGGAAAACTTCTGTCCTCTGGGGAGGTGCTAATCTAGCCTTTGCCTGAGGCGATCCGGCAAATGGCTCTGCGCAGGGCTTGGGCGGGGCGGGCTCAACAGGGCGGGCGGAGGGAGCCGTTATGGTGCCCTCAGTCCTGTTCCCAGAGGCTCTGCTTCTCAGAACCCCCGGAACCGCTGCAAACCTCGGAGGGAAAGCTGCCTTCCAACTGATGCCAGACACTCCCGCTTCTCCCGTTTGGGTCCGAGTCCCCAGCGATTCGCCCGTATCTGGAGCTCAGAGTCTGAGACTCCCCCCTGACCGAAAACGACAACCGCGCTCTCAGCCACCAGCCCGCTTTGCGCGCGCACCTCCGCACCTGAGTTTTTTCCACACTGCGCCTCCTCTGAGCCTCGGTGTGCTGTTATTTTTCCTTCTAGTTGAAGAGTCTCTCCTCAGCCAGCCTTCCTGTGGTTCTGGGTGATGTCCGTTCCGTCTTTTAGTTGTATTTTTGAAGTGGTTGTTTGCGGCAGCAGTCTGCGGTGTTTACCTATGCCGCCATCTTGGTCTCCTCCTGAAAGAGATTTTAATATGTACAGGTTCCTATGCCGTACACTAGACGTGTTGAATCAAAACCTTCCAGTTGAACTGAGGCTGTTAATGTCTATAAAGTTTCCACGTGGTTCAGATGACTAGCCAGATTTTAGAACAACTGATGTATTTAATAAAGCTTAATGTAATATATGTATTCATTTCAATGAAGAGCTCAGATTTGATTTTTAAAAAAATATAATTTTATTGATTTCAGAGAGGAGGGAGAGGAAGAGAGAGACAGAAACATTAATAATGAGAGAGAATCATTGATCAGCTGCCTCCTGCATTCCCCTTCCCCCACTGGGGATCGAGCCCGCAACCTGGGCATGTGCTCTGACTGAATCGAACCTGTGACCTCTTGACTCCTGGGTTGAAGCTCAACCACTGAGCTACACCTGGCTGGGCTCAAATTTTATTTTAAGAAATTCATGGTGGGACAAAATTCAGAAGGGGAAAGAAGGATACCAGGCATAAAGTGAAAGGGCCTGGAATCAAGAGGAATTAATGGGAAATTTTGGAGGGTGAAAGAAAAGCCAGGTTTGAAGCAATTTAACAGGTGGCTGATAAAAGAGGTTGAGAGACTGAATCAGAATGAGATCAAATGGCCTACCTTGCAAAGCCACAAGATGAGAGGCAATAGTCACTCCTATACATTCAGGTATATTTGTGGAGAGAAATAGTTTTTATTTTATAATCAGACAAAAATATATAGAAAAGCTAATAAAAAAGCAATCTATATATATACAAGCCTAATCGACCATCAGACCATTCAACTGTTCGACCATTCAACCATTCAACTTGTAGCTATGATGCGCAATGACCACCAGGGGGCAGACGCTCAATGCACAGGCATGGAAACATGGAACAGACTGATGAATCTCAGAGG
>NW_005370127.1:1738198-1739204 GCF_000412655.1 Myotis brandtii
GTGAGAGGGTGCAGGCCAGGCCGAGGGACCCCACCGGTGCATGAATCCATGCATCGGGCCTCTAGTCCTATCGAATAAAAGCCCAGCGATCGAAACGGCGGAATGACCAGAATGACCAGAGACCAGAACAACCACTGCCCCTCACCCCGGCGCAGACCGCAGCGAGCGGTTAGGGGAGATCAGGGAGGCAGGCAGAGTGGTTAGGGGCAATCAGGCAGGTGGGCGAGCAGTTAGGGGCCAGCAATCCTGGATTTTGAGAGGGATGTCCGAGGGGTCCCAGATTTCGAGAGGGTGCAGGCCAGGCTGAGGACCCTCCCCCCCAATGCATGAATTTCATGCACTGGGCCTATAGTCCTATATAATAAAGAGGTAATATGCAAATTGACCATCACACACGATGAATGCCCCCATGTGGTTACAAGATGGCCACCACAAGATGGCCGACAGGGGAGGGCAGTTGTGGGTGATCAGGCCAGCAGGGGAGGGCAGTTGGTGCAACCAGGCCGACAGAGGAGGGTAGTTGGGGGCGACCGGGCCTGCAGGGGAGGGCAGTTAGAGGTAACCAGGCCGACAGGGGAGGGCAGTTGCGGGGGACCAGGCCTGTAGGGGAGGGCAGTTAGGGGCGACTGGGCCGGCAGGGGAGCAGTTAGGCATCGATCAGGCTAGCAGGGAGTGGTTAGGGGGTGATCAGGCAGGCAGGTAAGTGAGAGGTTAGGACAGCCGTGGGCAAACTATGGCCCACGGGCCGGATCCGGCCCGTTTGAAATGAATAAAACTAAAAAAAAAAAAAAGACCATACCCTTTTATGTAATGATGTTTACTTTGAATTTATATTAGTTCACACAAACACTCCATCCATGCTTTTGTTCCGGCCCTCCGGTCCAGTTTAAGAACCCATTGTGGCCCTCGAGTCAAAAAGTTTGCCCACCCCTGGGTTAGGAGCAAGCAGTCCCGGATTGCGAGAGGGATGTCCGAGATTGGAGAGGGTGCAGGCTGGGCTGAGGGA
>NW_005370127.1:1739230-1754777 GCF_000412655.1 Myotis brandtii
GCATGAATTTTGTGCACTGGGCCTCTAGTGTTATAATAATAGGGAGACACAGTACATTTAATAGCAAACTTGTGTGAAGACAAGATTACATGCGGATCTGTGTGGTTTGTGTTTGACCACCTTTCAAGCAAAATTATTTAAGTTCAACTGTTGGAGAAATTATGGAAAGATAGGAAATTTTTTACCCATACTAGTTGATTTCCACATTGCATAGTTATATCTGCCTTACATACCACCTGAGTACAATATTAATGCTGATGAGATAGATGACCTCCCTTTATAATGATGAAATGGTAGTGAATAAAAGCAGTATGGCCTTCCATTTGGAGAAGAAAAAAAACAGCAGAATTGTCAACAGCTAAATGGTTATATTTTCTGCAGGAACATTTACAAGTGAGAAAGAGATGGCCACAGAATAAGCTGGTCCGAGTCCAATTCTCAGAATGCTGTCAAGTTCCTGCCCAGGCTCTTAAGATCATGTACAGTTCAAGATTACCCAAAAGGCATTTTAACTGCTTTATTTGAATGTCATTCTTCACATCATTCATTAATTTGTCAGTGAAGAATTATTAAGAGCTGTCCTCTGAGCTGGGAACTGTGACAAGTGCTGGGGCTGCAGTGATGACGAAGGCGGGCAGGCCCTGTTCCCATGGAGCTTGCAGGCTAGTTGGGGAATAGATATATTAGTTTGGGGCTAATTGAATTTCCAAGTGCCAGTGGCTTTCAAGTGGCGTTATTACTTTCTAATTCTAACTGGTAAACAAGATGATATTCTCAGAAGTAAAATAATAACATGGAGCAGTTGCAAACTCTGATCCATTATTATATTATATACAATTTCATGATTGATTTCTGTTCTTGTGTTTAATATTTAGAAAACTTGACACATTTCGGGGCTGTATACTTTATGTGGTTGTGCATGGTCTTTGTTTGACAGTTTCTCTAAATGTAAACATTGGGCCATTGTTCAGGAATGTTCTCTCTTTTTTTTTTTTTTAACTTGTATCAATCCCATTTACACCTTTCCCCAAAAGTACGACCTGCTAAAAGAGTCCCTTACTTATGGTACTTCATATTTATATGGCTTTTGGGAGTTTGTGAAAGATATTTACACATATTTTGCTTTATACTAGCAACTCTGAGGAATACAGGGCAGGTGATGTTTATCCTCACCTTTCAGATGGTGAAATTTAGGTTTATAGATGTTTTTATTTGTTTGAAGTCACAAAGCTAGTAAATGGTGGAGCCAGATGTGGAACCCAATGTGGGGCTCTTTTTAGGGTCAGGTCTAATTCTTTTATACTTTCTATCATTATATTGACTTGTTGGGAAGAAACATTGGAATATCTATAATAAATAAATAATGCTTATTATGGGGACAAATGTTGATGATAATACCGTGTCAAACCATGTATTCTTTCATATCCATTGTCCCATATATCACAACACAGTGACATACCCATTCACTATAGTCTGTAAAACTAAAGAGGCTTACCATTGAAGAACAGGAAGTAGACTCATGATGTTATAGCTTTGTACAGATGCCAAGAAAGCAAGACAGCTTTACTGGAGCTTACATGACAAAATGAATTAGGAAATGTATATGGCAAAGAAAAATTCTCTGTTTGGGAAGATGGTGTAGACCATAGTTAAAAGAGGTAGGAGAGAAATAGTTATATATAAAATATAGAGTGGTAAAAACTCCCTTGGTCCATGTCTTAGTCTGTGCAGACTGCTCTAACAAAAATACCATACACTGGGTGGCTTAGACAACAATATTTATTTCTCATAGTTTGGGAGACTGTGAAGTCCAAGATCAAGGCACCACAGACTTGGTGTCTGGTGAGGACTTGCTTTCTGATTCATAGATAGCCATCTTCTAGCTGTGCTGTCAGGTGACGGAGGGGCGGGAGAACTCTCTGGGTCTCTTATGAGACAGTAATTCTATTCATGAGGGCTCCTGCTCATGACCTAATCACCTCCCAAAGGCCCTACCTCCTCAAATCATCAAACTAGGCTTCAGGATTGCTTTTTTTAATCTCACCTGAGGATACGTTCATTGATTTGAATGAGAGAGGAAGAGAGGAAGGAAGGGAGGGAGGAGGGAAAGAGACAGACCATGGATCGAACCTGAAACCTAGGTATGTGCCGGACCGGGAATTGAACCCGCCACCTTTTGGTGTACAGGATGACACTCCAACCAATTGAGCCACCCGGGTAGGGCTAGGATTTTAATTGTGGGTGAACACAAACATTCAGTCCATAGCAACTCACATCTCCCATCACAACAGATTCCATTCCTAATCTCTGCAAGAGAAGTTAAGGGGTCATGTTGGGGCAATGCTAGGACAAACGAGGGGTTCTTCTGGAATTTTTGAAGGCATCTGTAAAAGATGAGTCATCACTGGCATTTCTACTTCATCCTATCGAACTTCTCACCATACCTATTTGATGGCCCAAAATAGCCAACATATGAAATGCACATTTATCAGATAAATCAGGCAGTTACTGGTTTTTCAAAGATTCTTAGCTTTACAGAAGCCTCGCTGAATGGCTGTTTGTAGAGTTGCATTCTCCTCAGGACGGGAAAGTAGTGTTCCATCTAAGTGACTTCAACTTGTGACACTGAAGTGTTTCTGAAAGCTTAGGTGGAATTCTAGAGCACCCGGGTGTGTTTAATTCAGAAGAGAAATTACTTTTGTCTGTTCTGAGCAAGGGATGTGAGATGAGCAATTCCACGGCTGTAAGACATTGGACTAAAAACAGCCTCAGAAAGCCAGCTGAGTACGTGATCTTTCAACTTAAAGCTTATGTTACTGAAATATTTTTTCAAAGCCATCTTCACTTAACTTTTCGTTTTAATATTTGGAAACTGGATTATCAGAGTTCATTGAAGTCTATATGGCTTAACTGATTTTTCATGAGTCAGACCACCACATTGTATGACTAAATGGCAGTTAAATGTATATGTTTCTAAGCCCTTTTTTGAGGGAGGGGAGAGTTTTTCCCTTACCCTAGAGATTGTGAAAAAATAGAATTAATAAATCTAATATTTAACTTTAATAGATTTGTAAATATAACTCTAATAACTTTCTTATACCTGTTACTAACTTCAATTTGTTATTCAAATTGAACATTAATAGTGAATGTAATAAATACTATGATTTTAAAGAATGAGTCCTTGTTTTATCACTTAGTATGCGCATGATTTTGAGATTTTTGGAGCTGCATATGTTTTTCTGTGAACCAC
This sequence comes from Myotis brandtii, assembly GCF_000412655.1. NCBI lineage: Eukaryota > Metazoa > Chordata > Mammalia > Chiroptera > Vespertilionidae > Myotis > Myotis brandtii. The sequence continues at coordinate 1,742,481 of NW_005370127.1, forward strand.
ACTTATGATTATAGTAGTGACCCGGTGCATGGATTCGTGTGCATCGAAAGGAAATTAATTAGAAGGTGGCTGGCAGGGCGGGACTGGGCGAGATGGGCCAGACACGCCCTGGAACCAACCTCCCGTGGTCCCTGGCCGGCCGCACCTGGGATGGCACTGTGGCTCAAAGGGTGTCTACGGAGTGAGTGGGGTCCCTCCAGCAGGTAGGGTCCCTTGGTCTGACCTGCAGGGATCGGGCCAAAACCGGCTCTCCGACATCCCCCAAGAGGTCCCGGAGTGTGAGAGGGCACTCTGCAAAGTTGCTGTCGTACAGGGTGTGGACCGCAAACACAAGTGTGCAGTAAACCAGATTCGGGGCGACAGTGCCCCAGCAACAACAGTGCCCCAGCACCCATGGCTGAAGGTGGAATCGCGCAGCCCCATGAGGAATTGAGCTCCCTCCTTTCTGGTTTCGGGGTGCGTCACCCGAGAACCGCTGCTGCCAAGTCACTGCAGCTCAGCAGCTCCTGCGTTGAGCATCTGCCCCCTGGTGGTCAGTGTGTGTCATAGCTACTGGTCGGATGGACACTTAGCATATTAGCCTTTTATATATATGGAAGATTTGATAAAACTGTTGCAAATTAATCATTGTTATGCTTCTTCTTTTATAAAAAGTGTTTAAATAGCCATATGTAAACAGAAGTTTATTTTGAGGATTAACTCATGAGAATAATTGCCTCCTATTTAAATCTTTTAAATCACATCTCTTAGAGGAAGGCAGGCCAGCCTCAGAATGTTTTCTTCTTCTCTTCAAGAATTTAAAATTAACTGTGTATGTTACAGCATAGAGAAATTTGTAAATTCATGAAGATGAGGACTGTATTTTACACATGTTTGTATTCCCCACAGCCTCACATATTGCAGGTTAATCCATGCTTATGCAATATTTGAAGAACATAAAATTATATAGAAAAAAACCCCAAATTATTTGCTTTGAAAGTGATTATGTAAGGATCATCTCTAAATTAGCAATATTCTTAAAATCAGGATAGATATTTTTCTGTCCCTCTGCATGCACCTAGAGGCACATACACCTTTGTGCATTGTATCTGCTTGTTTTTATACAAGTGAAAGGAGGCTCAGACCTGCTGAATGCTAGAAACCATAAAATAATTTCCAGTCACTATTTCCTGTTTTCCAGTTCTTTCATGCTTTTAAAATACGAAGTTACCTTAAATACCATTTCACTCTTTAACTGAAAGTTGTTCATTTCAATATTTATGAAGGCCCTAGGGTGTCAGCTGTGTTACCTGGGCAATGTTATTAAAATACATAGGATGCAGTCTTTGCTCTTAAGAATGTCACAGCATGGTGGGATCACAAACATGTAAACCTGTGCCATTCAGTGTCAGAGGTGCTGTTACGTGGTTAGGATAAGGGCGTCTTAGAGAAACAAAAGTGGGAGTGGTCACTTCTTCTGAGGGGGCCAGAGAAGCTTCAACAGGGGCAGTGGCACTGGATCAGAGTTGAATTGAATGGGAGCTTTCAATACAGGCCAGATTAAGAGAACTTTAGGGCAGAGGGGGGAGCATGGGAAGGGGCCTGTGATGAGGTTGGAGTGCATTATGTAGGGCCTTCTGTGGTACATATAGAAGTTTGGACTTTATGCTGTGTAGGCAGTAGGGAGCTGATGAATACATAATACAATCAGCTTTTTGTTGTAGAGAATTATTCTAATAACCATGTAGAGAATGAAGTAGGTTATTTATGTTTTCTTAAAACAGTGTTTATAGAACACAAATAGACCAAACATTAAATTTTCTTCCTCATTGCCTTAAATAGAATTTTACAAAAATCACAATACACTCGCTTCTGTAATTTGAATCTCCAAATGACTTGTTCTTTGGATAATTTACATTTTACAGCATTTCAACACTTTGTGTTTGGGTTTAAGAATTATGGACTCTCTACCCAGCGTAACATTAGATGCTAGAGCAGTGCAGCAGTGAAGCTCACAGCAGTCTCCCCAGTACCCGTTCTCCCGCAGTCTTTACATCTAGTTCCCCAAGCCAAATGCTGAGAGTTTCCTTGATTCTTTTCTCTCCTGTCCTTCATGCCTGTCAGTAACTTCAGTGGATTCTGCCTCCAAAATAACATCTCAAATTGCTCTCCTCCTGTCCACGTCAGTGTTGCTAGAACTTTATTTGGGATCACTGCCTTGGACTCCGGCAGCAGCCTCCCACCTGGCCCCCACTGCCTTTTCGCACCCATTTCCCCATGCTCACCCTCCTGTTGCAAACATCTCGCTAGCTTTTTGCACTTAGAATAAAAAGCCAGCAGCTCCTGGCTCTCGTCTCCCTTCGCTTCATCTCTTGACACTCTCCTCCTGCTCCAGCTATTATTTGCCCTCACAGTGGCCTTGGAACACGTTCTCTTCTTCCAAGAAGCTCTTATTATTCGGTGCCTGGCAGGTACTCTCTGAAGTTAATAGCATAATGATATCACCATAATAACACTTTCTGCCATTTGTTGGATGTTTTCTGTAACCCAGACAGTGTAAGTGGTCTCCAGGCATCAGCCTGTAATTACATTAGGTGCAACAAGCTTGTGAGGTTGGTATTATTATTCCCATGTTTGAGGAGAGGAAACGGGCACAGAGAGCTGGGGTAACTTGCCCAGGTCATAGCTCATGTGTGGCAGAGCCAGTCTGGAAGTTTGTCTGTCAGCGTCCAAATCAAGCTCTTTGGTACCAGAGTTTCAACAGTATTTTGTTAGCATTAAGTTTTAGGGATCTCTCAGCAATTCCTAGAGGACAGTCTTAGAGCAGGCTACTGTATAGAGAAAATCTGAAATCGAAGGTAAACAGTAATATAACTTAACTACCTTATTGGTGACAACAAACTTTTCTCAATGTTTTATGTCTTGTTCATAATAAAAGACAGTGTAGTATATAGGTTGGGAGTAAACTCTTCACTCAGATAGGTGTGGATTAAATCTTGATAACTGCTATATATGAACTGGCACTTGAGATATACCCGGTGGGATGAATTTAATTCTGTTTCTATAGCTGTTTTTGTCTTGGAGGCTCATGATATCCTTACTGCTTTTCTGTGAATTCGGTGGATATGTGATCCATCTTGGACCCCATCCAAGGGGATCTATTAGAGTTAGTCCTGTGACCTGTCTCCTGAAGACAATCTCATAAAAAGGCTGTAAGTTTATTTTGCTATAAGTGTAGTTTCCTGCTTTCTTCCTTTTTTTTTTCTACTTCCAATTGAAATGAAACATTAAATTTTATTTTTTGTGTATAATAAACTCAAGGACCTTCTAATAGGGATAGCACAATAAACACAATAAATATGTAAATCACATGATACATTAGAAGATAGTACTTTGTGTGGGGGAGTAAGACCAAGATGGGGAGATACGGAGAGCATGTTGCTGGGTTAAACTGGCGGTCAGTGAGGTGGGTCTCACTGAGGAGGTGAGGGAGTTGGGCAGATGGATATCTGAGGGGAGAGCAGTCCAGGTGGAGGGATCAGGTAGTATCCAGACCTAAGGGAGGAGAATATATGCCACCTAAAAGCAAAGCATCCTTGCGGGTGGAGGAGACCAAGTGTAGGGGAGATGACTATGTGAGGTTGGAGGGGTTCCAAGCATTTTGATGGTGATGATGAAATGAACTTGGATAAAGCACTTAGCACAGGGTCTGACCCAGGGTTACAGAGCCCCTGCCTACCTCTTCCAGCCACATCTGCTGCTTCCCCTTGTAAGCTCTTCTTTGCATTCATAACTGAAGATTTCCCAAATATCCACGGTGTTTTAAACCTTTCTAATTTTGCACACACCTGAAATTCCCTTCTTCATCCCTTGCCATTCTGATAAACTCCCCAGAGAGGACGTTGGGTCCCTCTGAGCAGAGCTGATGCTTCCTTCTCTGGACTGCCATGCACAGTGCTTTGAACGTGTGTTTGTATAGTAACATGTGTCACTAGCTGGGTGCTATTTGACGACCACTTGCTGTGTGCCGTGCAGTAAGTCCTTTACGTGTTCTTAATTTATTCCTCACAACAACCCCAGAAGTTATCCCATTTTATAGACGAGTAAAGGCACAAGGAAGTTTAGTAATTTGTTTAAGATCATCCAGCTACTAAGTGATGGCACCAGGAGTTGAACACTAGATTTTTTGCTCCAGAGCCCATGCTTTTTTTTTTTCTTCTTTTTAAAGATTTATTTTTAAATTATAGTTGACATACAATATTATCTTAGTTTCATGTGTACAACATAGTGATTAGAGATTTATATAACTTACAAAGTGATCACCCTAATAAGTCTAGTATCCATCTGACACCATATGTAGTTATTATAATACTAGAGGCCCGGTGTACAAAATTTGTGCACTGAGGGGGTGTGTCCCTCAGCCCAGCCTGCACCCTCTCCAATCTGGGACCCCTCGAGGGATGTCCGACTACCCGTTTAGGCCCGATCCCACAGGGCAGTCGGACATCCCTCTCACAATCCAGGACTGCTGGTTCCCAACCGCTCGCCTACCTGCCTGCCTGATTGCCCCTAACCACTTCTGCCTGCCAGCCTGATCACCCCCTAACCACTTCCCAGCCAGCCTGATCGACGCCTAACTACTCCCCTGCCGGCCCGATCGTCCCCAACTGCCCACCCCTGCCGTCCCGATCGCCCCCAACTGCCCTCCCCTGCCAGCCCGGTCGCCCCTAACTGCCCTCCACTGCAGGCCTGGTCCCCCCCAACTGTCCTCCCCTGCTGGCCTGGTCACCCCTAACTGCCCTCCCCTGCCAGCCTGGTCGTCTCCAACTGCCCCCTGCCAACCTGGTCCCCCCCAAACTGCCCTCCCCTGCAGGCCTGGTTGCCCCTAACTGCCCTCCTCTGCAGGCCATCTTGTGTCCACATGGGGCGGCCATCTTGTGTTGGAGGGACGGTCAATTTGCATATTACCTCTTTATTAGATAGGATTATTGACTGTATTCATGATTGCTGCCAGATGGGAGGGGGGCAGAAGGGAGGGGTGAAAAAGGTGAAAAAAGTACAAATTTTCCGTTTTAAAAATAGTCATAGGGATGCAAAACCCATGCTTTTAAAAATCATTCCATTATACGATGTCTCTACCCTTTGCACCATTTATTAAATACTTACTAATGCAAGTCATGGTGTGCATCCCCCTGTATTGCGAGGGCTAGTTTGTGTGTTGGTGCCTTTCAGGCTGTTTGTGACTACTTGGAGGTCAGGGAACTGGGCCCATTACCGTTGCTCTTTATGACTTTTCACATGTGCTCCCTTGGTTGAACAAAAAGGAGAAGAAAATATTCTCTCATGAAATTTGTGGGACATGGGAAGCAATATTCAAAATATTAATGATAGTGTGTCATTAATTGTGAATTTTATTTGGTTTTGGATTTCATTTTAATCATGTCATTGTGCTTTGTCTTCTCCCCAGACCAGTATTAAAGAGGGACAACTGTTGAAGCAAACCAGTTCTTTCCAAAGGTGGAAAAAGCGATATTTCAAGCTTCGAGGCCGTACACTTTATTATGCAAAGGACTCAAAGGTAATTTGAGAGACTACTAGTTGCAAGCACCTGAGGTTGTGGATGGATTTAAAATTTTGGTTCTCTAAACTGTTTTTGTCTTGGGGCTCACTATAGCCTTTCTGCTCTTACATGAATTCAATATAAATGTGACCTATCTTGGACCAAATCCCAAGGGAGCCCATTTGAGTTAGTTTCATTGCATGTACCATAAGGAGAATGGAATAGGAAGGTTCTAGTGTAGTTTCCTTTCCTCCCTGCTTTCCTGCTTCCTCCCTCCCTCCCTTCCTTCCTCCTTCATTTCTTCCTTCCGTTTTCTTCCAGCCTTTTTTCCTTCCAATTAAATAAAATATGAAATGTAGCCTTATTAGATAGAATAAACTCAGAATTTTGGATTTTCTTCCCTTTCTTGCTATTTTTTTACATTATAAATATTTTCCTGACCGTGAGTGAGAGCATTGCTATACTAGTGATGAATCAGAGTTCCTATCCCAGTTCCAGCATATTCCAGAGCAGTGCTGTGGACGCACGTGATTGCGAGAGGCGGCTAAATGACATAATAGACATGAAGTGCTTACATAGTGCCTGGCACACAAAATAATCACTCATTATGCTAGAGGTTAGAAATAAAAATCATAGCCTGGCTGGTGTGGCTCTGGTTGATCATCAACCTATGACCCAGGAAGACACAGTTTGGTTCCTGGTCAGGGCATTTGCCTGGGTTGTAGGCTCGGTCCCCAGTGTGGGGTGTGCAGGAGGCAGCTGGTCAATGATTTTCTCTCATCATTGATGTTTCTATCTCTCTCTCCCTTCCTTTCTGAAATCAATAAAAAAAACATTTTAAATTATTTAAAAATAAAAATCATAGTGAAATAAAAATAAGACTTTAAATAATTTTTATATAACCATTGAATAAAATAAGAGTGATGTAGTTTTGAACAAAATTATAATGATTGTTTCCATTTAGATCTGATACTTTAAGATTCTTTAAAAAATAAACATTAAGATTCTTATTACTGTGCCAATTTAGTTATTTCCATATTAAAGAACATAAGTTCCTGATGTAATTAGTAGCATTATACACCAGGAAGTAAAAACAAATCAACAAACAAAACCTAAATCTTAGTTTATGCAGCTGTAGAAATAATAACCAGATAAAACAGTCTTGTTTTAAAAGTTGTTATGTGTAGGCCTGTTCCTGGTCTGGCTCCATCCTGACTTGACCTGTATCTGTAGGCTGCACTGACCAGCCAGTCTCAGCCTTGCCCTTGGTCTCCCATCTCCAGTGACCTTCCCTCTGTCTCCACTTGACAAAATTCCCTGTTATTTCTAAAATCCCCCCTCAAATAGCTTTTATTTCATTAGTCACAAGACAAAGAGTGTAAGTGTTCTTTGCTGGAGAAGTCATCTGTGATCTTCCAGAGCATTTCGCAGTATCTCATCTCTTCCACTGTAATGGTCTATCTTACATTAAAATTAGTTGTGTCAATTTTATCGCCTGTGCTAGGTTATAAATTCTTTTCAGTCAGGGAACAAGTCTTGTAGTCAGATTGGTTGGATTAAAGCATAATCCCCTGGAGATCTGGGGTGGGGGGGCGGGTGGAAGCTATCAGAGAAGGGACCCCCCCCCCCCTTTTCTGCACTTCTAGAGAAGCATTGTTGTACTGCCTGGCTGTAAGAACAATGATGGGTGAACAATGACCAGATGACTAAGTGGGAAGGGTACATTTATTTATTAGAATTTCTGAATTTCTAAATTGTATATTTAAAAAAATTCTCACCTGAAAATATGTTTTTATTGATTTTAGAAGAGGAGGGTGGGGGGATAACATTGGTGTGAGAGAAAAACATCGATTGGTTGCCTCCCATATGCTCCCTGACTAGAGATCGCACCCCCAACCTTTTTTGATGTACTGGATGACGCTCCAGCCAATTGAGACATCCGGCCAGGGCTAAATTGTACATTTTTAAGATTTCGTTTCTCTGGCGTTTTTACCATTGTCACTTTTTTCTTAAGACCACTTTTAAGAGTATAAAAGAAACATCATCTTATATTTGCAGAGCACATTCTCATCTCATTTGAACACGTTTATAGATGAGGAATGTAAGGTTCAGAAAGTTTAGTAACTCACCATGATCTGAGGCAGGACTAGTTGTTTTTCTTTCTCACTTAGCAAATTTGGGAACAATGTAGCCTCTGCCTACCTGGCAAAGTTGTTACAAGGTTTAAAGATAGTGGTGTGTGAGTGTGTGTGTGTGTGTGTGTGTGTGTGTGTGTGTGTGTGTTGCATTTAGTAGATTCCCCATGAATTATGCTTCCAGAGAACACAGAGCATTTTGCATCAAAACAGTGTCCTGGAGTTCTTTGAGGTCCTTTTCAGTTTGGGATTTATGTGTTAGTTGTACTTTGTGACTTTACTCACAAAGTATCACTGACTTAAATTTTTCTTTATTTTCTATTCCTAATTCCTGACATAGCCACATGGTCATGACCTGATAGTAAAAAATTATTGAGGAGCATTGAGTTCGGTTTTCATTTAATATGTTTGTGTTCTTTTTCATTAACAGTCTCTGATATTTGATGAAGTTGACCTCTCAGATGCCAGTGTAGCTGAAGCAAGCACAAAAAATGCTAACAACAGTTTCACGGTATGATTATATTTTGCTAACTCCCTATTCCGAAATTATAAATGACCTTTCCTAACATATAAAGAATGCCCTTTTCAATTGCCAATTTTATGTCAACCTATGCTTGTTGGAGCTCTTTGCTAACACAATAAGCTTGATACTCTAACACCCAACACCATTCATGATGGTAATGTTATTGATTTAAATTTTCCACCTCCTTTCAATTTAATGCTTCAACTAATGTAATCGTTCTTGAATATTCAAAAATTTTGGTTTTCACCTTCAATCTCAAAAATATTTTCCCCTTCTACTTTTACTCTAGTTGCTGTAGTTCAGGTCTTTATTTCTTCTCACTTAGGAAATTCACTTGGTAGCTATTTAAGAGGTGTCCTCTGTCCATTTAATTCTTTTCCTTTCCAATTGCAAATCCCATTGTTTTAAACACGTCACTGGCTTGCCATCGCCTGCCAAGCTGCATCTCTGGCTTCATTTTAAAGTCTTATAAAATCGTGCCTCAGTATTCCCGTGTTGGTGGTGGTATTTGACTTCATACACCCGCCAGTCCAGCATTTCTGTCTGAGCCTGTGCTTTTCCTGTTCCCTCTGACTCACATGATTCCTCCTCCATCTGTACTTGTTGAAATTCCATCAGTTCTTCAAAGCTTATCTCAGATATCCCATTCTTCTTCTACTTTTTTGATTCAAAGAAAGGAATTGAGTACCCTGCATTGAGTACTATGTGCAGGCTCCTGTGCTAATAATAATAAGCACAAGAGCTTCAGAGATGGACGGATGGATAAATAAATAAATACATACATATCACTTCCCTTTAAGATACAGTATAATTCAGTGAAGTTCATCTGGGGTTCCTTTTAGTTCCTCTAAGATGCATTGCTCTCGTTATGTAGTTGTCCTCGCTCACACTCCCAGTCCCTGCTCTAGGGAGCCACCACTGCCGACAGCAGTGTGTGTCCATCCATCCCCCAGGCAGGCCAGGGCAGGGAGGATGGACAGGTAAGCAGGTACCGAGCAGGTAAGCACTGGTAGGGCTGGGGGTGGGAGAGGAAGCACATGAGTTCAGATTTCGTTTTATTGATTTATGGGTATGTGGGATAATGCATGGTGTAAATAGGCCTTCCCCCCCCTCCCCCCTCCCTAGGGAGAGTTTAGTTTGAGAAGAGGAAAGCCAAGAATAGAATCCTGGGAAAATGTTAAAATTTAAGGTTTAACCAATAAAGACTGAGAGAGAGCATTCTGAAGTCTAGAAGGAGCATCAGGAGGCAGTGATGTTATAAAAAGCCAGTGGAAGAGAGTTTCAAGACGGAAGTTACTAAACATCAAATACAGTTGAGAGGTCAAGTCAAAGAAGAAATGAAAATTGCTTGTTGAATTTGTTAGCTCAGAGGTCATTTGGTCACATTGATGCGAATAGTTTTGTAGAGTCTGGCCTGCATCAGGCTGCCCCGAGAATGCAACGTGGAAAGGCAGAGGGAGCCAGGGTAGGTTACATTTCCTAAAAACTGGGCTTTTAAAAGAGAACAAAGATAGCTAGAAGAATGGTCAAGCTTGAAGAGAGAGTTTTGGTTTTGTTGTTCTTTTACTTTGTTTTTAAAATGGGTTTTGGGCCTGTCTGAATGAAGAGGAAAGAGTTGTCAGAATCAAAAGTTGAAGCTTCAGGAGAGAGAGGGAAAAACTGATGGACATGATTGCTGAGTAAGCCGAAGAGTATTTTCTTTTTCTTTTTTTTCTTTTTTAAAATATATTTTATTGATTTTTTCACAGAGAGGAAGGGAGAAGGATAGAGAGTTAGAAACATCGATGAGAGAGAAACATCAGATCAGCTGCCTCCTGCACACCCCCTACTGGGGATGTGCCCGCAACCAAGGTACATGCCCTTGACCGGAATCGAACCTGGGACCCTTTAGTCCGCAGGCCGACGCTCTATCCACTGAGCCAAACCGGTTAGGGCCGAAGAGTATTTTCTTTAAGATGGGGCTAGAGAACAGCTAAATTGATCCACGGTTGATGGTTTTAGGGAATTTTGAACAGAAAGAGAAAGGGATTGTTGCATATTTGGGGGATTAATAACTCATCCATCTGCCCCTTCCAAGTTCTCAGATTTTGAGAATGAAACACAAATGTTAAGGGACAGAGTTTAATGGCCGAACAGGTTCCAGAGATTCTGATAAATTACAGAAATTCTGATAAATTGTTTGGAGACCTAAGGCCAACATGTTGTTTATTCTTCTTTCCTCCCAAGTGAAGGTGGGGTAGGGTGATCAGCCAATCAGATTAACTACTTGCCTCCTCCGGGAATCTCCCCTCTATGGAGACTCATGGGGGAGGAGGAGGTAAGGATTTCCTCACAATAGGGAGGTAGAGTTTAGTCTGAAAGAGGGTTCCAACATTTAAGATGTGAAGGATGGAATAATTTCAAGTGTAGGGTATTGGAGTAGATAAAGGAAAAGGGAACTGAGAAGCTTGGGTTTGGGAGAGGTTATTCAAATCTGAGCTCTTTCTTGGATCTCCAGCTGCATTGCAGTTTCTTCTATTGTACCTTTCTTGTAGAGCTTATTATATGCTGCCTTATATTGAGTTAAATACTTACTATGTTTATTATAACCTCCTTGAGGCCAGGGACTGTGTCAGATATTTTTACCTCATATCACTGTATCCATTAGTATTTGTTGATTTAATTAATAAAATGAACGTTTATTTTGGACATGAGAAGACTTTTTGTTCAAATATTTTCAAGAAATTTCTTCACTCACTCAAATATTATTTCTGAAGTTTGTTTGGATTAGAAATGTGGAGACTGAAATGTTAGGTAGATTGCTTAGAGTTTTACAGCAAATCAATTTGGAAGAACTTTCCAGGGCATATAAAGAAACAAGAGAGATGTTTTCTATCAGTAATTGACAATCCTCCCTATCTTTAAATGCTTAAATATTCCACCTTACTCTGGATTACAGTGACTGCTATTGAGGCTGCTATTTTGGCTGGTTCACGTCAGAGGTTAATGGTGGAGTTTGGTGGTGTGATGGCTGGGGAATTTAGGGATGGCCAAGTTCTGCTTCTCTGCAGCCACTTCTCTCCTTGAAGTCCCTAAGGATGATATATTTACAAGGGAAAATCTGTAATTAGTAAATGGAACGTGGAAAAGCTGTGCTTCCCCTGAAAACCTAGTACCAAACTCTCTAGTAAAGTGGGTTCTAGAGTGAGTGTTGCAGGGAGTTGGACAGAAACTGAGTTAACTGAGGAAGTCACTCAGCATCATTTCTGCTGCATTCTATAGGCTATGCGCAAGTCACCAAGGCTGGCTGTGCTGTGGGGAGGGGACATTGTACACATGAGAGTCATGTCAAAGGATTTGCTGACGTGGTGAAAACCTACCTACATAATCATTACTTTTCTTTTCTTGCTCAGTCCAGTGCTCCCATCCCTGGAGTCCATAACTTTGTTTTTTGTTTTGGTTGTCTAAATTACCTCAGATATTATATTAGTTTTCTGTTGCTCTGTATCAAATTACCATAAACTTTATGGCTTAAAACACTACCAGTTTATTATCTCATAGTTTTGTGTGCTTTTTTCAATCCTCACCGAGGATATGTTTTTATTGATTTTTTTTTAAAGAAGGAAAGAGCGGGGTGGGGTGTGAGGGGGAGAGAAGCATTGATGTGAGAGCAAAACATCAATCGGTTGCCTCCGCAGCTGGGGATTGAACCTGCAGCCTAGGTACGTGCCCTGACTAGGAATCGAACCTGTTAGTGTAGAGGACAATGCTCCAACTAACTGAGCCACCCAACCAGGGCTATGTCACAGTTTTTGTGGGTCACAGCATAGTTGGGTTCCTCTGTTCCAAGTCTCACAATGTAGAAATATATATATATGTGTTGAAATATATATTTACATTAAATAGGGCTAATTTTGACCAAGGTTTGAGTTTGTGATTTTGTAAGTGTCTTCTGCAATAGGCAACAACCATGACAACAACATTTTCTGTGAGAGTAGGAGACAGTGATGTGATGGGGAATGGAAAAGGACAATCATGGACAGACTTATTTTTTTTTAAATATATATATATTTTTTAATTAAATCTTTATTGTTCAGATTATTACATTTGTTTCTCTTTTT
>NW_005370127.1:1756420-1757776 GCF_000412655.1 Myotis brandtii
ATGGCTTGGGCGGGGCGGGGTCCCAGGGGATCAACAGGGCGGGTGAAGCGAGCAATATGGCTCCTCTCAGTCCTGCCTTCAGAGGCCCCAGCAATCGCTGCGAGTGCCTCCAAGAGAAAGCTGCCCTCGAGTTCCGACTGATGCCAGACAGTCCTGTTTCTCCCGTATGAGTCTGGGTCCCCAGAGACTCGCCCGGAACTGGAGCTCAGAGCCTGAAACTCCCTCCCAATTGAAAAAGACAATCGTGTCCTCAGCCGCCAGCCCTCTCCGCATGCACCTCCACACCTTTGTATTTTACTTCCACACTGCACCTCCTCTGAGTCTCGGTATGCTTTTCTCTTTCCTTCTAGTTGTAGAATTTCCACTCAGCCAGCCTTCCTGTGGTTCTGGATGATGTCCGTTCCGTCCAGCAATCTCCGGTGTTTACCTATGCCGCCATCTTGGTTTCCTCCTGGACAGACTTATTGGCATTTTTTAAACTTTTAAGTTAACGATCATCATTAATTTATTTGTAATTTGATTTCTGCCATGGCATTTTCTATGGTTGTGAAATATATACTACGTTCTTATTTTTTTTTGTTCATTTTCTAATTGTTCATTTTCTGTTTTATTTTATTGATATTTGCATGGTTTCAGCTTTATTTTCACTTAACATTTTTATCTTTAACACACCTCTGTGCTGTACGTGAATGTGTTCTTGTATTAGACTGTGGAACAGAATTGATTTCTCTTTGGCCACGCTGGTGCCCTCCTGATGTTCCATCCAGGACTCTTTCCTGTCATGCAGTATTCTGTTGACAATACGTTATAAGCTCCTAAAAGTTTGGGAATTTTCAAAGAATGCGGCTGAACTTTATCTTGAGAAAATATTTCATCCGTCTACCTTTCTGAGGTGTAGTGAACATTTATTTCCACTTTAACTCATATTAATAAGTGTTATTGGGGAAAGCAGCCATTCTGTGATAAATAAGTTGCAATCATTCCTTCTTAGGTAAGAGTGACTTGCTAAAGAAGAAGTTCTTAATTACTTGAAAGTCACCACAATCACATGCTGTATGTTCAGCTTCCAAGGCATGCTGTTCAAATGGCTCGATTGTTTTCTTTAAATTTTAATGAAGCTTAGGCTAAGCCTTAAACAAATAAGTCATTATTTCAAAGAAATTATGGTACTAACATTGTTAAAACTTCTTAGGGAAGTTTGTAAAGAAACTAGCATTTTTTTTAACTAGAAAGAAATACAAAGGTATTTTTTTTATCTTACATGTTTATTTATACATTACCTCTATTTTGAATTTATAAATAATTTTTTTCTTTATTGGTTAAGGTATTACATATGTGTCCTTATCCCCCGCTTCC
>NW_005370127.1:1758307-1759572 GCF_000412655.1 Myotis brandtii
ATGGTAAGAATTCCTTCTTTTTTACCGCAGCGTAGTATTCCATTAGCTGTACCACAGTTTTATTTGTTTTATTTAATCACCCTTAACATTTCTAGTGAGCTGAGCTGTCTGTAGTTGTATGTGAAATCTCACGGTTACTGCATCCATGCTCACTCGCTCAGTTGTCTGAAACAGACACCATGTGGCAGCACTGAATTTTAGAACTCAGTGAGCACTGAAACAAAGAGTCATTTTAGTTCTAGGGTCACTTGCCACAGCAGACATGACTGAAACTTGATTAGTATTAGATTATGACTTTTCTGATGAGATTTTAAAAAGTATACATAAAAACAAACCAGTAAACAAAGAGAACATATTCTTACAGCACAGAAGATAATGAAAATTATACATTGATAGTATAATTCAAATGAGCAGGATAGGTTTCAATGTTTACTTTTTTTCCTCTTTAGCTTCCTCTCCATTAACATAGTTCAGTCCATTTCTCTCTTGAGATATCACATCCTTTGAACCTAACCAAGTACTTGTTTACTGTTATGTATTCGTATCTCAATATTTCATTACAAAGGATATAAGTAAAAGTTATTCTTTTCATATAATTTGTGAATGCACATCACACAACAGGTTATTATTAGATAATCACCTAAATCAATAATCACTTAGATAAATAAGTTGCCTACTTTATTTGATAATATTTATTGTAATTACTATGTGCCTCTTCTAAATGCTTTATGTCTAATGACTCATTTAAATCTTTATTGCAATGCTGTAAAGTAGGAACTATTATGCTCCCCATTTATAGTAATCTGAAAAGGAGGTTAACATCTAATACATGTAACTAGCTAGAACCTGAACCCACGTTGGTCATCTGGCCTTGGGGTGTGCTCTGGACCACTCTGCTGTCCTGCCTCTTCATTGTGGAATTTTTAAATGGGTGTGGTTCAAATAGTGTTCCCCTTACTGGTTCCTCTCAGTTGTCCTTTCTACTCCAAGTCAATCATGGAGTCTCATGTTGCATTATCAGAGTATTATTTTACACTGGCTGCTCATACTCAAACCTAGAATATTGCATTATATTTTGGGTACTATATGTTTGAAATAGACATGTTGGCTAAAGAGCTCACCGAGGAAGGTAATGAATATTATGAAAAGGTCTGAGAATCATGGGATTAACTAGAAGTAAAGGACACTTTTTCTTTTAAAGATTTGGGAAAATGTGCCATGTCTTTTTTTTTTCTTTTCTTTCTTTATTGATTAAGGTATTACAT